>NC_052961.1:25980740-26299490 GCF_013358895.1 Oreochromis aureus | reverse complement strand
CAACCAGTAACCATGGAGCTGAATAACATGACTGAAAAAAATCGCAGTGTAAGCCCAGCTTTAGGCGTACTTTCGCCCGAGACTTGCACCGCAGTGCAGGGGCGGATCTAGAGAAATTTTCTTAGGGTGGCATGAGGGTGGCAAAGAAATCAAATGGGGTGGCAAAATCAAAGCCTTTTTTTTCCCCCAAACACATATGCAGGTGGTTACATATGGTTAAAATGATTCAAATGCAGTAAGTATACACGTTTTTCATATAAATATAGTCTATAACTTAATTATTGTCTGTAGCCCACATAATTACACACTTTAGTTGCATAAAACATGTGAGTTTTGATCTTATGTACTATATAGCCTGTATAATAAATAAATATGTAGCCCAATAAGTATGAAATCCAGAAAGCTACACAACATGGGGCGGTTCATTTACAAATACAAGTCTAACTTAAGTTTCACTGTTTTTTGTTAGAAAACAATCACATTGTTACAGCTTAAATTACACAAAATGTCAGTAATATGCACTGTCATGAACAAAAATTTAAACCTAATTTTTCATGATTTGTTGGATTAACCCACTGAGGCCTGAAATACACCCGGCCATTTTTGACTCCTTTTGAGTTTACATTTGTATTTCACCCTCAAATTGTTTCATTTGATTTTTTTCCCTTTGCCTTGTTTGGTATCATTCTTTTCAGCTCAACTGAATTTAGTTGTTTTTTTTCACTGACATACTGCATTAGTATTACTGATCTGAAATCACACAAAGAACTTAAAATCCTAGTAGTATTTTTTACTGTAAAAAACAAACAAACCCACAGACATGTTGAGTAAATTTTTATAACTTGAAATGCAAATATAAATTGTACATTTTGTAAACATATACAACTATTTCTCTAAAAATGCAGCCAATACACCTGCCGTTTTTTTTTTTTTTTTCATTTTGTACAACCATTTAAAAATATTACTAAAACTAAAATGAGAGAACAATCAGGTGTTGCAATAAGATGCTCCACAAATGATGTGTGCCAGTAAAAAAAAGTTTGTCCACCAAAAGACAGAGGAGAGCAGCACAGGGACTAACCTGCAGGCCTGACAACAGCAGGTGTATCACTCCGCTGGTTTTCTACTTAGTGACAGTGTTTACATTACAAATGTGCCTTAGTGACATTCATTAGTGCCCTCACTGACACACAAAACAAAACGACTACACAACAGAACAACTACACAAGACAACACAACACACTAAGTATACACTCCACACTAAACGTCACAAATCTCCCACATCTAAAAACTCTCTCTCTCTCTCTCTTTTTCACTGCTCGCTCTGTCTCGCTACCATACCGTCACTCCCAAAACTCTCCCTCTTCCTAAACAACCAAATCCCGTGTTGACTTTTTTTTAAATTAGTCGACATGGTGCATTTTTCCACCGATAGGAAAGAGGTGGCTTTTTTTCCTTTCTTTACTGTTTTCGCGCTGTCCTTAGAAAACGCTTAAAGCACACACACACAAAAACATGACGACAGTATTTAGTAAAAAGCGTGGCTTATATATATTATCATAACTCTGGATTTACTGGCCTGTAATTAAAATTTAAAACTTTGAACTCCCAACTTTCAATATGGGCTGAAATAGAGACTCAGCGTGGCTGCAGCTTGTTGCTATGTCAGCTTAAAACAGTCATGTGATTTGGAGGTGCAGCGTGTCCGTGGACCCCAGAGGGTTAACACTCACCTTCCTTCCATTTCCAGAGTGTAACATCCAACCAAATGTGTAAAATCCGAAATTCCCATGGTGTTGTTCAAAATGTGCTCTGGCACAATCATAAGCATCGCTTGCTACTGAAAACGAGAAAAAAGCCGGTCCTGCTATGGGCTGAACCATTTGTTAATGGTGGAGGGGGGGAACACTATGCAATATATTCAGTTTTAGCAATTATATTCACTGTTGACTGTAACTACGCTCAAACTGTTAATGCTATCTTATTTTAATAAACAACACTGTCATATGCAAAACTGGGGTGGCACTTGGGGTGGCAAGGGATCATTTTAGGGTGGCAGTTGCCACCCCATGCCACCCTTCTAGATCCGCCCCTGCCGCAGTGTCGGCGTTTGTTTCCCTGTTGGCCATGCTTCTTGTTGTGGTCATCTGATGTCTTCCGGTATTTTCTCCATAAGCGACCTTTCCTCAACCAATGAAATAAGCGGTAATCTGAATTGTCATACTCGAATTATCATAAGTGTGCTGTCAGCTCATTGGTCACAAAGCAGGAGAGGGACTGTGAATTATGTTTTCAAACAAAGCATTAATTCAATTAAAAGTTATAGACTACTTTTGATTCTCACTGTATTACGGGACAAAGTGCGTCCCTTATTAGCTCAATATGGGATGTGTACTTTTGTTTCTAAATACGGGACGATTCCGTTTTTTAAGGGACGGTTGGCAACCCTATTTGTGTGCGTCGCTAAAGAACTGTGAGTAGACATGGAGCCCTACCTGGAAAGGACAGTTTTAGTCTTTTATGCCAATTAGACATTTAGTGGATGTAGAAGTGAAATGTGTATTGACCTGTTCGCTATGTGGCTAGTTCATGCTACTAATGCTACCTGTTATGCTACATACCTGCTAGCTGTAAGCTAAACGATTTGGTGTTTGTGATATATGGTTGTTGGGTGTATTGGCAATCAATGTCATGTACTGTAAGGGTTTGGGAGTAGTGTATGAAACTTGTGCATGTAGATGTTCATATAGGAATTCCCATTTGTAGTTCTGGTTAGATTCGAAGAACGGTAATGGAGCATAATTCATGACTTAGATGTTTATTCATTATTCTGTATATGTTCTGTTCACAGACCACACACACCCATGCACCCCTCACTGCTCTGTAAGCCTGTGGTTGCATTACTGTGTTGCTGTACTGTGCTGTTGAGCTAAGGAACTACAGTAAAGACGGTATAACCTTTATCTGTGCGTCCCGTGTGTTCTGACCGACACCCCAAGGTGAACACCACTGCTATTCAGCCAACGCCTATACAGTCCTGGGTTCAACCCAAATTAACATTGGTCCTTCGAGCCGGAGGGTGCTTTCCTTGGATCCTAAAGATGCAGCCTAGTTTCTTCTCCAATGAAGATGTCTCAGAATCAACTTGCCCAGGGCGCCAAGTACAACCTCCCCCCTACCTTGCAGACTGTGAGGTGAGCTTGGTGGGCCACCAACGAGACATGACATCCTACCGTCACTCGTACACAGCACAGTATGCACCCGGGCTAGAAGAGCGAAAGCAGTACGCGTCATCTGCAGTGTCTGTACAGACCTCCCGCTCGTCGAGCCCGACAAGTCAGCCTGGATGGGAACACACCGTGGATGAATGGACCGCCTCTCCGAATGATCTGCAGGATATGTAGCAGCATGTTTCCAGTAGGAATGGCCTGAACCATCAGCCTCCTTCTCCTTTCCATCGACCATGGGAAATATCTGCGGTTTCGGGTACGCAGTGTGGTATGAATGGCAGACCTCAGCCTTACGCCCAAACACGTGAACCAGACAGAGGTGGTTATCTGTCACAGCAGTGGGACCAAAGACCACCCCCAATACAGGTACCCCCTCCGTCTTCCTCCCAATGTATGCAGCCCATCAGTGCCCCCACAGTTAGTTCCCATACAGTTGAAATGGATGCACGAACGAGTCTATGGCCGCAGTATGACAATAGGCGGGACATCCATGCTCAACAAGAATACCAAAGGCCATACTTTCGCCCACCAACAGCTCAGAGTATTCCACCCAAGGATACTACAATGATTGATACATTGGATAGGATGATGGGTGAACTACAGCTGTTAAAAGAGCAGACACTGACAGCTAGTCGGCCAACCCCGTCATTCCCCAACAGTGCACCTTCCTTTCAGTTTAAACATCCACCTATCATTCAGCAACATTCGAAGCCTCCTTGGCAGGAGCAGTGTTCTGCTAGGGCTTATTCCAGTTTCGAGAGTCAAGCCCCCACCAACATCTGGAGCCAGCAGCCCGTCGCTGAGGTACCAAGACCTATCACAACGTCATTGCACTATAAACCTCATCCATCGCCAGCCCACCAACCACCATGTGTAATGGCACAAGAGAAAACATACAGGGGTCCAACTCCAAGTATTCCTGATCTCATTAAAAAAGGACCCGAGCGAGTTTGCCCGGTTAAAAATCACACTTGACAATCTGCTGCCACCAGATGGGACAGAGCTTTTCAAGTCCCAGATACTGATGGATCATTTGAAACTAGATGAAGCTCGTCTCATAGCTGATGCATATCTCAATTCTCCATCCCCTTATACTGACACTATGGCAGCCCTATCGGAGAAGTTTGGTCAGCCCCACCAGTTAGCCCTCAGGAAGGTTGCCAATGTTATGAATGCACCGGACATTCGTCGCAGGGATGTGGAGGCTTTTGAGAGATTCGCACTGCAGATTCGGGCTCTAGTCGGTATGCTGAAGACGCTTGGTCCAGATGGTGAAGCGGAACTGAAATGTGGCTCTCACGTGTCACGGCTCCTCAGTAAGCTGCCAGCTGAAATGAGGTCTGAGTTCCGGAGGCACATGTGTCACCATCCAGGGGTAGAATACAACCTAAAAGACTTTTCGGATTGGTTGCAGCTGGAAACATGGTGCCAAGATAGCAGTACCCAGCTTGGGGCTACAGTGCAGAGGGAGAGGGCCATCCAGAAACCAGACCACCTGAGAGAGGCGAAGTCAGTAAGGCGCATGGCCACTATCCTGCATGGCTCAGAGAATCTGCCAGCGAAGCAGCCTGTCAAGTCGGTGAGCAGCAAACCAGTTGCCCATAGCAAGAAGACAGGCCCGCTGAACGCTTTCTGCCCCTACTGTGATACAGAGGACCATTATCTCAGTCAGTGCCCCATATTCCAGTCTTTTGATAAGGCTCAAATCATAGACTGGATCAAAACAAACCAGCGTTGTTGGCGATGCGGCAGATCACATCAAGCAGCACAGTGCAATCTGAAGAAAGCTTGCAGCCTGTGTCAAGGCAAACACCTTCAGATCCTGCATGAGGTCAACATCAAGAGTGTGAAGGAGGGCACTTGCCTGGTGAGCTCTGCAACTGAAATACTCCACCTGGATAAACCATCAGATTCTACCCGTGTTCTGCTTAAAGTGATCAGAGTTCTCCTGAGAAATGGTGACAAAACTCTGGACACTTATGCCATCCTGGATGATGGCTCTGACCGCACCATGCTGCTCTCCTCTGCAGCTCAGCAACTGGGCCTAACAGGCACACCTGAAGACCTCGCCTTGAGAACTATCCGTCAGGATATCCAAACATTGCATGGGGCCTGCCTTTCATTCACACTGTCCCCTATCCTGTAGCCCCAGAAATCCTTCCAGATAGCTAATGCCTTCACTGCCCAGCAGCTTGGCCTACTGAGCATTCATATCCAGTTACCATGCTCAAGAGAAGGTACAGACATCTGAAGGACTTGCCCCTACATACCTTCTGCAGAGTTTCACCCCTGTTGCTGATTGGTCACCCACATCTCATAAACCCTATAGAGCCTGTGCGCTTTGGATCACCAGATCCGAACCCGACTGGGATGGACTCTGCAAGGGCCTGCAAAGTCGCTTGAGTCACAGTTAGAGTCTCAACAGTGTCTGTATACCTCCTGCAGCCCCATATCTGTTGAACTCCAGAGGAATGTGGAGAAGCTGTGGTAAGTGGATATTCTACCCTACAAAAGTGAAAAGAAGGTGACAAGGTCGAGGGAGGATCATGAAGCCCTTCAGATGCTGGAGGCCAGAACAAGGCGCGTGGATGTTAAGAGAGTGCTCCGGTACGCCACACCCTTATTGAGGAGGAAGGATGCACCACTTTTTCAGGCCACCCAAGAAGCGACAAACTGCAACCAGAGGTTGCCTCTCAGAGCCAAGAAAGTTGGTACATACCTCATCACATGGTCCAACACAGTGCCAAGAATAGAGTGGTCTTTAATTGCTCTTTTCGACACAAGGGACTTAACCTGAACGAGTCCCTATTGCCTGGCCCAGTCCTGAGCCCTTCTTTGGTTGGAGTGCTCCTGCGTTTCAGAGAACACAGCATTGCCATCAGTGGTGACATAAAGGGGATGTTTCACCAGGTGTGCCTACTCCCGGAAGACAAACCACTCCTGAGGTTTCTTTGGCGCAATATGAACCAGGATGAGCCCCCTCACAGCTATGAATGGCAAGTCCTTCCCTTTGGGACAACATGTAGTTCCTGCTGTGCCTCCTTTGCACTCCATCGGCATGTCCTCCTGCATAGTGAACCAGGAGAGGATGTGAGGTTCTCCATCGAACGGTGCTTCTACGTGGACGACTGTCTGCAGAGTGTTTCATCGATTGAGGAAGCCCAGCAGTTGGTCAAGAAACTACGGCAACTTTTGGCTTCCTGGGGTTTTGAAATTCGGCAGTGGGCTAGTAATAGACCAGAAGTGATTAGTCATCTGCCATCCGAGGCACGGTCAGACAAACTGGAGCTCTGGCTGTCACAGGACCAACAAGAAGCGCATGAATCAACCCTGGGACTGAATTGGAACTGTGAGACGGACACCCTCAGCCTCAAGCACCGACCCACTGACTATGGAGAGCCCACTATGAGGAACATATATCGAACCCTAGCTAGTCAGTACGACCCACTAGGGTTCATCATTCCCTTCACCACCAGGGCCAAGATTATTGTACAGCAACTCTGGGACAAGCATTGAGATTGGGATGACCCCCAGTTACCTCATGATTTGCTCCACCAGTGGAAGACATGGAAGGGGGAGTTGGTGCATTTATCAGAGTTAACATTGCCACGATGTTACACACTGCCGCACATGGATCAGTCTGACATTGCAAGAGAAGTACATATCTTCTGCGATGCATCAGAGCGAGCCTATGGCTCTGTGGCCTACCTGAGATCAGAAGATCAAGACGGTAATGCGCAGCTGTCATTCCTCATGGCCAGATCACGGGTTCCTCCGAGGAAGCAGATTTCTATTCCCAGACTTGAACTCTGCGCGGCACTCACTGGAGCCCAGCTTGCGAAGCTACTTCAGACAGAGCTGACTTTAAAGGTGACCGCATGTACGCTGTGGTCTGATTCAATCACTGTCCTCAACTGGTTGCATTCGACATCCTGCCATTACAAGGTGTTCGTTGGCACCAGAATTACAGAAATTCAGGAGCTTACTAACCCCAGCTGATGACATCACAAGGGGCAAAAGTCTCACTGAACTGGTCAGCCCAAATAGGTGGACCCAGGGACCAGATTTTCTCCTTCTACCTCCAGACCAGTGGCCCTCCTGCCCATCGTGGAGTACCTCAGACCCAGAGGATAGCACTGAGCTAAAACGCTCTGCCATATGTCATATGGCCACCACGACCCCGGGTAATCAAACCTCAGAGGCTCAGAGGTTCAACACATGGGCAGAATTAGTAGAAGCCACCGCTAAGGAGATTCAAAATGCAGCAATACAGGGTGACCCAGCTGGGAGTAACTCACCTACTGTGGGTGCCTACACCAAGGCAGAGCAACAGGTCTTGGGACAGATTCAGATGGACTGTTTCCCAGAGGACTACCACCTACTACAGGCGGGCAAATGTATACCGGCTAACAATCGCTAATTCTAGAGACTTATTCATCATGAAAGAAAACAAGACAGTCAGCGATCGATCAATTACTTGTGCAAGGGAGGCCTCATCTGTGTCCAGCACGAAAATGACCCCGACGATGGCCTCCTCCTGCTGCCTTTTATTGAGAGACAGTTCACACAGCAAAGCAACGCCCACATGGTTCTAAGACAAGGCTTTGTATGTATGTGTGAACTTCTGTATGTAAGTAAGAATGTGTGTGTGTGTGTGTGTGTGTGTGTGTGTGTGTGTGTGTGTGTGTGTGTGTGTGTGTGTGTGTGTGTGTGTGTGTGTGTCCTCCTGATGACCAGAAGGGTCATAAAGGAGGAAGCTTACAACACAGGAAACAAATCTTTCAGATAGGATGTATCTACAATAAAACCTCCCCCAACACAAAGTGGTTAGAGGTGTTCAGGATCAAAGAAATGGCTTTGATCCTACTGCTTGAAATAAGACTGTACAAATTTAAGAAACACAATGGCAACATTCAACAATTAGACCTAACATTTCCCCCCTTTTTGTCATTGTATATACTTAAATTTCAAATTATGCACCCTTTGTTTGGACAGTGTCAGTGTAGATTTCATTCATACACAACTCCTCTCCATTCACTGTCTATCGATGCAAAAGTTCACAGTTAATACATGTAAGCAGTTAACCTGCTTCTTGTTGATCCCATACACAGTAAACTACATCCTATACATAAGCAAATCAGTGTCAACAGTCCAAAAACAGGAATTAATATTTTCAAAAGAAGATGCCACCAAGGACCAGACATTAACCAAGCTATCCAGCCTTGTGGTGCATCTACAGGGAGTGCAGAATTATTAGGCAAGTTGTATTTTTGAGGAATAATTTTATTATTGAACAACAACCATGTTCTCAATGAACCCAAAAAACTCATTAATATCAAAGCTGAATGTTTTTGGAAGTAGTTTTAGTTTGTTTTTAGTTTTAGCTATTTTAGGGGATATCTGTGTGTGCAGGTGACTATTACTGTGCATAATTATTAGGCAACTTAACAAAAAACAAATATATACCCATTTCAATGATTTATTTTTACCAGTGAAACCAATATAACATCTCCACATTCACAAATATACATTTCTGACATTCAAAAACAAAAACAAAACAAATCAGCGACCAATTTAGCCACCTTTCTTTGCAAGGACACTCAAAAGCCTGCCATCCATGGATTCTGTCAGTGTTTTGATCTGTTCACCATCAACATTGCGTGCAGCAGCAACCACAGCCTCCCAGACACTGTTCAGAGAGGTGTACTGTTTTCCCTCCTTGTAAATCTCACATTTGATGATGGACCACAGGTTCTCAATGGGGTTCAGATCAGGTGAACAAGGAGGCCATGTCATTAGTTTTTCTTCTTTTATACCCTTTCTTGCCAGCCACGCTGTGGAGTACTTGGACGCGTGTGATGGAGCATTGTCCTGCATGAAAATCATGTTTTTCTTGAAGGATGCAGACTTCTTCCTGTACCACTGCTTGAAGAAGGTGTCTTCCAGAAACTGGCAGTAGGACTGGGAGTTGAGCTTGACTCCATCCTCAACCGAAAAAGGCCCCACAAGCTCATCTTTGATGATACCAGCCCAAACCAGTACTCCACCTCCACCTTGCTGGCGTCTGAGTCGGACTGGAGCTCTCTGCCCTTTACCAATCCAGCCACGGGCCCATCCATCTGGCCCATCAAGACTCACTCTCATTTCATCAGTCCATAAAACCTTAGAAAAATCAGTCTTGAGATATTTCTTGGCCCAGTCTTGACGTTTCAGCTTGTGCGTCTTGTTCAGTGGTGGTCGTCTTTCAGCCTTTCTTACCTTGGCCATGTCTCTGAGTATTGCACACCTTGTGCTTTTGGGCACTCCAGTGATGTTGCAGCTCTGAAATATGGCCAAACTGGTGGCAAGTGGCATCTTGGCAGCTGCACGCTTGACTTTTCTCAGTTCATGGGCAGTTATTTTGCCCTTGGTTTTTCCACACGCTTCTTGCCACCCTGTTGACTATTTTGAATGAAACGCTTGATTGTTCGATGATCACGCTTCAGAAGCTTTGCAATTTTAAGACTGCTGCATCCCTCTGCAAGATATCTCACTATTTTTGACTTTTCTGAGCCTGTCAAGTCCTTCTTTTGACCCATTTTGCCAAAGGAAAGGAAGTTGCCTAATAATTATGCACACCTGATATAGGGTGTTGATGTCATTAGACCACACCCCTTCTCATTACAGAGATGCACATCACCTAATATGCTTAATTGGTAGTAGGCTTTCGAGCCTATACAGCTTGGAGTAAGACAACATGCATGAAGAGGATGATGTGGACAAAATACTCATTTGCCTAATAATTCTGCACTCCCTGTACTCCTGTCGTGCGATTCATTATGTATTCCTGCAAGTAAACAACTGAATGTAACAGTCAAACAAGAAGAATCAACATTCAACAATCAACAAAAATCATATGTCACTACAATACAACTGTATACAGACATAGGCATTCAAACACATCAGTTGACTTTATCGTTTGTCCATGCGGCTCTCAGCTAACTTCAAAGCTGTAGCCTGGTCAACACCCTTCTTTATGACTCCTATCAACGCCCCGAATCTTCTCACTATAGGCATCCTGTGGGGGTTAGAGTCAATTCGTGAATTATCCGCATTTACAACTATTCTCCTGTCCTGTTGTCACCACAGGAAAAGCTTTGTAAAGGAAATTTAAAATTCTTGGCTCACAACCTCAACCAGCTTAGAGAAGTGTTCATGATGTAAATGTAGACAATAGGCTTCTCTATTTACATCCTTCTTGCAGAGGACAAAAGAATAGGTGATGTTGTATAAATTCCATGGTAAATCTCCAACTTGGACTAATCCATTGCCCTTCATACACATAGGCAACTGGCCTGTTTCCAGTTCATTTAGCTTTTCAATGTCCTGCAGCAAGTCAGATACTTGGAGTCGGACTAGCAGGTCTGTCGTACAGGAGCAGTTCACCTTCCCAGCTACTGGTGAAACAACCGTCCAGTCAGGTTCAGAAGTTGAAAAGTTGGCAGTGTTCCAAGTATGTTTACTCCTGGATGTGTTGCTCAGGCAACCAAACAACTGTCTCGCTCTCAGTGATGCTATATGGCCACAGTCCAGAAGAATGTGTAGCCAGTGGCATCACAAGCATAACCATTGGTCTTGTTCTTTATGTGAGCGGTTGTGTTCACAACCTGCCACCAGTAGTTGTTGAAAACCCATGTGGGTACTGGGTAGGGCTGTTCGATATAACGACATATATCGGATGACGATATAAAAACGTCTATCGTTTCATTTTACGCTATCGTTTGTTTCGTGGTGTCGCAAAATAAACTGTTTACGGCAATATTTTTTCACCGTTTTGATGGTCACTGTAGTGGCTATATTGATTTCCTAAAGTTCTCTCTTTCTCTTATATTTAATATAACCACACTACTGACGGACAAGCGCCTGTTTTTATGCGTTGTCGTTAGCAACAACGACTGTAAAACCACCTGTGTCCGCTTGTTTATGTTCCACATAAACCTTTCACAATAAAGCTCAAGATCCTGTTGAGACTTTTCAAAATAAACTGAATCACGTGAAAGAGCAGATTATTTACTGGATGAGAAGTAAAAAAGAGCCGTCAGGTGCTAAAAAATAAACCCTAAACGTTAGAGCAGGCTTTTCCCCGCAGCACGCCGTGTAATAAATACTCACAAAGAAAACGGCGGCCGTTACAACCTATGTCTAAAAATGTGTCGTTTCATGCATCTGTTAAAACACTGGACTCCAGCTACATGACACGCAGCTGGAAACACTTCCCGCAAGTCGAGCTGCCCGAGATTCACAGAATTTACAGAAAATGTCAAATTTTTGTGATTTATATCGTTATCGGACGATAGAATTCTTATATCGGGATATGAGATTTTGGTCATATCGCACAGCCCTAGTACTGGGTGTGATTTGCTCTGTCCCAGTGTGCTTCCTAACATCCCACTCAGGGTCGACAGGCACAAAAAGGCGCACAGCACATTCCCAGCCATTCTGATGAGTACCTGTGGCTCAGTTGGTTTCTTCACCGGATTGAGACGAGGGGCCCTGGAGGCTTTCCCCCCCTTTGTACCCGGTCTTCCTGCCACTTACCCCGAGCTGGCCTGGATGTGTGTCACCTTCTTGCAGTGCGCTTGATGTATCCAAGTAATCCTTTCAGCAATCTTCACTGCCGTGGTCGTCGTCAGCAGCATCCGATAGGAACCTTTCCCACCGTGGACTGGACCAGCACTTCCTCTCCATGGCCTTGTCAACATCCAATCTCCACACTTCAGACTCTGAATCATCTGGCAGATCATTTGTTCTCAAGACTTCTTTATTTTTAAACATTTTAAGCATCTAATCTGCTAATATGCTCTCTCTTCTGCTCTTCTATCATCACTACAGAAGACTAGAACTCTAAATGCTCTAACATATATAATCTCAAAGAGTCAGACCATTCTCTGTTGGAGTAATCCTCATGTACATTCATATACATCTTAACTAATTCTATACAGTCTAACCATGTCCTGCGTGTCTTTTCCATTGACTTCCTGAATCTTAACTTTACTGTTCCATTAGTTCTCTCTACCAACCCTGCACTTTGTGGGTGATATAAACAATGCTGTTTTTAGTGTTATCCCTAGATGTTGTGCCATTAATCCAATCACTTCATTTACAAAATGTGGACCATTATCACTAAACAATACTCATAGTTATTACAGCTGGACAGCTCTATAGTCCATGTGAATAACTTGAAATGGGTGACTGGGTCTAGGGAATTTCCCTCTCTTAGGTCTCAAATTACCCCGAGAATTGTGCTTGCAACATATCATACATGACCTGCAAAAAATTTTTTAAGGGTATTTAATCTTAAAGTATAAACTACTCATTATCTCCCTCCTGTTGCGACATGGCAAAGCACATGGCGCAAAATAACAGCAGTCTTATACAAATTCTAAGGCAGTATTGGTTTATCACACTGATAACAAACACCATCCTGCAAGCTCGCTCCTTCTGTAAGTCACAACTGTTTTCCTGCAGTAGGTGAGTGGCTATACAGGTCTACCAGTGCATTCCGCATAATAGCCAACGTCTGCTGGCATTGCACTGCTAAAACCTTAACACCATGTTCTCGTAAAGTTGCCTCTTTCGCGATCTTATCTGCAAAAGCATTCTCTAATGCAACTGGATCTTTCCCTCACATGTGTGCTACACATTTGCAAACGGCAATTCTACTGGGTAAAAACCTCTGCCTCCAGCAGATTTTGCAAGAGTTTGGCGTGTTCTACAGGTTTCCCTGTAGAGGCTGTCACACCTCGTCTCACCCACTGCACTTCAAAGAAATGTAATGTAGCAAATGCATACTGGCTATCAGTGTATATTGTCTCTCTTCAGCATTACACACTCCTGTTAAAGCTAGCATCTCTGCTGCTCAAGCAAATATGAAACATGCTAGTTGTCCTGCACAAATAACTTTCTCACTATCTACTACAGTAAAACCTGTTTTAGTCTGTCCCTCTGCTGTTTTAAAACTCAAACCATCATCAAACTAAACCTTTCCCTCACCAAGTGGCACATCCGTTAAGTCATCCCTCGGCTTAAACTCCTTCTCTACGTGGTCTCTACACTCATGAGAACTGCCCTCTTCTTTCGTTGGCAAAAGGGTTGACGGATTCAGAATTGTGCATCACTTTATGGTAATATGTATGGTTCTGAGAGTAACAGTAACATTAAAGACAAGCGTCTTGTAGGTGACAGAAATGTAATTTTAGTCTGCAGTAGTAGACATCTACCTCGTGTGGAACTAACAGTGTCAAAAAGGTGAAAAACTATATCCTGAAACATTGTACAGCTTAAGCTGCTGCACATACTGATCTCACGCATGGAGGTAAAGCACAAGCAACTAGAGCTAATCTTTTAGGCTAGTAAGTTATTGGCTTCACTTGTGGAAAAAGTGCTGTTAGTTATTTCACAGTCACCTGGCATTTGTGCTGTTCACAGAACCACAAGTCCATCGCTGGACCTCCTCTGCGCTGTCACTTTTTGGAGCTTGGCACGCTCCCTCAGGTTCTCATGTTCCAATGCTGCTGAAGATTTTAAAGGCAGAGCACGTCGTACACCTTAGTTGTCTTCCTCAACGTCAACATCGAAAGTCTTTTATCTTATTTAAGATTTTGCTGTGCAGAGTCTCTTCATGACGATCTCCTGGAAGCCCAGTAGCACAGCTCTCTGTGCTGAAGGTGATCTCCGATCCTCCTGAAGCCTCTCTCCTGGCCTCAGCTTCCATCTTGTGGACGATCCTCTCAGTCACTCCTTCTCGTCATGGCATCTCATGACATCTGCAAATCAAAATGACACTCCTCTCGCCACATGGCTTTTGCCATGTGTCAACTCCCCAATAAGACATGTACAAGAATGTTGCACAGTCTCCCTAAAACAATCTCCAGGGTTTGTCCCTTGGAGCAGCCATACTCCAACCTGTAACCCTGTGTAAAAACATCAGTCAGCAATTAAATGTTTAGCTTGTTTAACTCCCAGCTCCAGCCAGAGCCTGTATCCTAGAAGACAAAGTCTTTAAATCAAACTTCACATTTTCAACCACCAACTATAGATCATAAGAGTAATAAAGTATTCAGTATAAAAGACAAATATCATGTGCAGATTTTCTCCAATCATTAAATCACTATTATTATCATAATTTGTCCCAAATCATGAATCATCCCAATTTATTCCACAATTTAATCGGTGACTTTCCTTAAGCAATGTCACTCCACTCATTTTATCACTGTGAGCTCAATAGTGGCCAGCTAATGAGCCCCATATTCAACTATTCTGTAACCACTGCACATTTGTTCAATTGTCACTTGTCTGTCTGTGCTGAATCCTTTACAAGCACTCTTAAAGAAAAACAAACATTAGCCAAACACACGGTTCATCCTGGTGGGCAGGCGTCGGCCATCCAGATTCCAGAGATGCTGTAAAAGGTCATAAAGTTAACACTCTGCTGTAAAAAGAAGTAACACTGGTTTCAAACAGTGTCACACTGTATTCACTTCTCCCTTGTAACATTCATATTTTCTCCACAACACAGTGTAATTTCATCATCAACACACAGCCTGTAACCACAGTTTTCTTCACACAAAATCTCAGTAATCCTGTGGTAGAAAAACATCATTAAGTTGTGTCCTGCTATAAATCACATGATCAAATCACATGATTAACCATCTGCTGTAAAAAGAAATGTAAATGTTAGCGCTGCGCAGGTGTATACACTTTTTCTCACAGTAATCTCTATGAGCAACACAAAGTAGTTAATAACACACCCATGGTGAATTCACAGACACAGAAAAATTTAAACTAAAAAAGGTTAAATTTGCAGAATTCACATAGTCATGTGACCCAAGTTTCCTCTTGTGGTCTCCTTCTGTTCCTGCAACAGAAAACACACACAGAGATACAGGGAGTGCAGAATTATTAGGCAAATGAGTATTTTGCCCACATCATCCTCTTCATGCATGTTGTCTTACTCCAAGCTGTATAGGCTCGAAAGCCTACTACCAATTAAGCATATTAGGTGATGTGCATCTCTGTAATGAGAAGGGGTGTGGTCTAATGACATCAACACCCTATATCAGGTGTGCATAATTATTAGGCAACTTCCTTTCCTTTGGCAAAATGGGTCAAAAGAAGGACTTGACAGGCTCAGAAAAGTCAAAAATAGTGAGATATCTTGCAGAGGGATGCAGCAGTCTTAAAATTGCAAAGCTTCTGAAGCGTGATCATCGAACAATCAAGCGTTTCATTCAAAATAGTCAACAGGGTGGCAAGAAGCGTGTGGAAAAACCAAGGCGCAAAATAACTGCCCATGAACTGAGAAAAGTCAAGCGTGCAGCTGCCAAGATGCCACTTGCCACCAGTTTGGCCATATTTCAGAGCTGCAACATCACTGGGTGCCCAAAAGCACAAGGTGTGCAATACTCAGAGACATGGCCAAGGTAAGAAAGGCTGAAAGACGACCACCACTGAACAAGACGCACAAGCTGAAACGTCAAGACTGGGCCAAGAAATATCTCAAGACTGATTTTTCTAAGGTTTTATGGACTGATGAAATGAGAGTGAGTCTTGATGGGCCAGATGGATGGGCCCGTGGCTGGATTGGTAAAGGGCAGAGAGCTCCAGTCCGACTCAGACGCCAGCAAGGTGGAGGTGGAGTACTGGTTTGGGCTGGTATCATCAAAGATGAGCTTGTGGGGCCTTTTCGGGTTGAGGATGGAGTCAAGCTCAACTCCCAGTCCTACTGCCAGTTTCTGGAAGACACCTTCTTCAAGCAGTGGTACAGGAAGAAGTCTGCATCCTTCAAGAAAAACATGATTTTCATGCAGGACAATGCTCCATCACACGCGTCCAAGTACTCCACAGCGTGGCTGGCAAGAAAGGGTATAAAAGAAGAAAAACTAATGACATGACTTCCAAAAACATTCAGCTTTGATATTGATGAGTTTTTTAGGTTCATTGAGAACATGGTTGTTGTTCAATAATAAAATTATTCCTCAAAAATACAACTTGCCTAATAATTCTGCGGCAAGGGCAAATCTCCACCTGCTAGTTTCTGCACAAGCTTTTATCACACTGGACCCACTGTTTACAGGTAAGACCATTGAAATGGAGTTTCGGCAAGTGTCAGTAATGTTAAAGTGGCTGTGTGGAGTAGCACAACCACTGCTACTATAACACTTTTCACATGCATTTGTACATATTACAATGTCTTTTACCGTCTTTATGGTGCTAGCTTAAAGTCATGCTGTAAATGTTAGCTTATTTTGTAGTGAAACATATTAAATCAGTGTCTCCTAAACATTTATAATCAGGTTTGAGTCTGGCTGCATTGACTTTTGAAGATGCAAATTTAGCATGATGGCTGATGGTGCTGTGTAAACTTCTACTTAACCTTCTACACTGTAGATTCTACAGTGTAGAATCTACACTGTCAGAATAGCAAAGAGGAGCACTGTTGCTTCATCCTTAATACTTTAGAGGAGAACTGGATTGCAATCACCCTGCTGTTATTAGGTCTCATCTCAATAACATACATTTCTATACAGCTAAGCCTGATGAGCGATGCCTTGTTGGCTGACATTTGTCTTTGAGCGTGAGAACTTTAAGAATTGTAAAACCACATGAATTTGACAAATGTCCTTTTAACCGTCAGCTCATAGTGAAGTACACTGAGCCACCCTGAGCTATAATATCAAAATAGAATAGAAGCTGCTACCTTTGTCAAGAGTGGCTGGATCTGAGTGCATACTTGTCAATGGAAAATTGTACTTAGTAGTCAGTATAATCTTTTAATGATATAAGTTTCCATATATGCTTCGAGGTGTATAATCGATTGTGTAGTGATAGGATGTGTGATCTGTAGAAGGCTGCAAAGACTTTTATGTGCATTCCAGGGTGTTCTGGCATTCAAACTCACATCCTGGGAGCATGGGAAAAGGGCATACCTTCTCTTATTGTGTTATGATAGGATAAACGTATCTATGTCTGTTTTACTCTAAGTGCATTTTGTTTAGATGAACTGCTGGACTTCCAGACCAGCAGGTTTAGGGAAGTCATTTATGGGGTCACACTCTGACCCCCCCCAACACACACACTCACCCAATGATGTATAAATAAAGACCAGGGTAGTGGCACGGTGCGAGTCTCAGAGCCCTCACTTCTGTGCGAGTACTCTGTGGCTGCCCTTGCTTGCAAGTAACTAACTGCAGTGTGTGTTTCTCCTCTCTGATTCAAAGCTGAAGAAGTGTCTTAGAATACATCTCTTGACAATACTACTTTCAGTTATTCAAATGTTGCTTAATTTGTTACAAAAATGTCCTGTCTATGTGCAGAGAGTGTCTTCCAGAGGAACGGTTCTGTGGGGATTGTGATGTTCTCGTCACAAACATCAGCCACTCCACAACAGAGAAAGTGTTATTGATGTTTTTTTAAAGCCATTCCTCCAACCACATGTATTATCAGAGTGGACGGTCAAAATTGCACCAATATACAAGGTATTTCCTCATGAGATACTCAATTTTGGTTTTCATATGTGTCTACAGCCAGTTAGAAATACTCTATGTAAGTGGTTTTCTCTTTTTTGGTAGCTCGCATTCTGCCAACAGTGAAGCTTCGAAACTGCTCCTGTGGGGGCGTAAACTTCAGTGTCAGCAGGAAAAATAGTGATTTTAATCAACATTAATAATAAACAGCAACCTGCTATTGAGGTTTCTGTGATGGATTTGAACATAGTGTGATGGAGCATGTTATCTGCCCTTGCTGTACAATCAGAACATGGTATTGTATTAACAGAAGTCATCTGTGAAGGCAGTGATGTATTAGTCATGTTGTTTCTTTTTCTTTTAGGTCCAAGGACGTTATGATGTGCACCAGGCGATATACAGATGTCAAAGTTGCCAGCAGCAGTGCAGCCCTGATTTAAAGGACCTGATTAGGAGTGGATATTGGCCAGCATCTGTCAACATGTCGACTCTTTACACTTTAGACTAGAGCTGGGCGATAAAACGATAACGATATGTATTGCGAAATAACTTTTTCTCGATAGAAAAATTAAACTATTGCGATAGACCTCATCTCTCTTGTCCTCTTAAAAAAAAAAAAAAAAAAAAAAAACAGCCAATCCAAATTAAGTAGCGCAGAGCCGAACCAATCACAGCCGCAGCGTCACGTCACATGACTTGTTACGTGCCAAGGCGCACATGTGTATTTGTTTTTGCAGCCGGGCCGCCCAGGTAATGAAGGAAACGAGTTTGCCGACTACAGAAAAATCAACCGAGAGCGTGAGCGAAGGTTACCGAAGAAAAAACAGATGATGGTTCCAATGCTGGAGAGATTGTCAAACGGAAGGGCCACAGAAGTTCCGTGAGTGTGAAGGTATTTCGCTATTTCAAGTCTGACAAAAACAGAGTAGCGCGCACTGTAAATTGTGCCGAAAGCAAGTCTGGAAATACAATAAAGCGGTGCATGCTCAATCTCTGACTGAAAGCGCTAATTCGTCATTCGGCTTTTGTCAGACTAAAGTAACTGTTAAAACTGTTTGAAAAGCTAAGCTATACAACAAGGAGAGAATTTCCTTTTAGTTCTCAGTTTATTTGATATTGACAAAAGTTAGTCAATTTTGTCTGTTCTTCTGTAAAACGACCTAAGATTTATTTTTAGAATTAAAATTTTGTTTCTAAGTGGAATTGACAATTTAGTGGTCTGTTTTGTTTGTTCTATTTTGAAACTTAAACGCTTTAGCGGCTGCCTTTTGTGTAGTTTACAATATTTGCCTTTATCTGAAACTGAAGTCTCATGTTCCTTAAGTACATCTACCCTGTTGAACTTATTATGGGAAATAAATATTTTAATTAAAACAAGCTGCTAATTATTTCACATTTTACTTGTGAGCAACGGCACATTTAAATCTTACAAATATAGTTATTTGGCTTATATCGTGATATATATCGTTATCGCCTGAAATGAAAAAAACATATCGTGATATGAAAAAATCTTATATCGCCCAGCTCTACTTTAGACCCTTGAGCTCCTTCCAGGAACTAAAAGTATTTTCTCCATGATTCTCCAGGAAAGCTTTTGCAAAACTGTTGGAGCGTGGTACTAAGTGTGGGGGAAGGGTGAGTGAAGTATTTCTTTGATATTGTTTTTCAATAAGCAGATGCAAATATTTATTCCTCTGTTATATTTCTGTACATACAGACTGGGCATGCCAACGGCGATGCACTGCAGCACAGCTTTCTTGATGAGGAAGAGCAGCTGTGCTGTGATGTCAGCTTCAGCTGCCCAGCATGCACACCTGAAATGTTGGCACTTTCAGCTGATGGGAACAGAAAGCTATATCACTTTCAGCAAAACGAAAGGTGCCCATTGTTGATGTTCTTTGTTTTTGTGTTTTTATGCATATATTTAAAAAAAAAAAAAAACCTTCCATGGTTAGACTTTGTTTCTCTGATGTTGCTCTGATGACCGTGACTTTTTTGATGGCGTTTTTGTTGCTGAAGACAGCAAAGTGTCTGCATTTGTTGTGTATATGACATAATAGTGTATATGAGACACACTTGACAACAAAATTGATTAGGATGTGAAAAAGCTACCAGATACAAGTTGTCAGCAAGTTATGGCTGACTAACCACCCTGCCTTACATCACTCTGGGCTAATACTGTAAAAAGCAATCATTAGTTTTCTTTGTAATATCAGATCATTTGTTTTGATAAATACATAGGTCAGTATCAGGGTTCATATGAGCTATTTTAGCAGTAATTTTACACCTCCACTATGATAGTATTTAGCTGTTAATCATGTTAGCAAGGAAGCGAGTTTGTAATTCATTCTTAATTGTTTTCTTACAGGCAGGGTAACGACATGGTGATAAATGAGTGTGTGGGCCATCTGCTGAGGACCAAGAGCTCAGGACACTCAGACGGGGGCGTCGCAGCAGGAGTCACCGTGCTCCACAATCCTCTGCTGCTCTGAGATGTCAGACTCCTGCCTGCACATACAAACCACAGTGAAGTCAAAGTTCCACCTGCACCTCCACCTGTTCTTGCAACAGCATGAACACTGACAGAGGTGAGACAGCAGAAAAGTCCTTGTTTATTTTTTGTAATAAGTTCAGGAATTAAGTGAAGAAGAGTGATTAAATAAATTGTTTCTTGCATTTTTGATTTAATGATTGTGTTTAGGATTATTTCAGAAACATGTTTAGAGGATCTTTGTAAGCCTGTATTTCCTTTAAAAGAAGGGAAGCACTTCTTCATTCTGCAGAAAAGGTGACACATTACAGATGAGTTCATAAAAAGTGTCTCTGTCACTTTTTCTTTTTTACTGGAACAGCATGGTAAAGTAGGCCTAGGCTGCCATCTTGTGGCAGTGTGTTGTTACTACAACATATGAAATTGTGTTTCTATTGGAAATATAATTCAGCACCACCGAGCCTAAAATTATTATTGCCTCAAAGGGATTTATACTCTGAGCTATGGGGTTTTTGTTTTTTTAAAATGTTGTTCTAAGCAGCCAACAAATTGTTAATGCATGATTAAAGTGAATTGTTAATTTATGGTTTCTGGTTTTACTATAAACAAACTGGGGATGCTTGTGTTTTCTTTCTTCCTCAAATGATCAGATAAGACTTGATTAAAAGAAATAATGCAAAGGCATTTTGCTGTGTTCACAGAGGGTCTTGAGGGTCTGTGTAAACAGAAAGATGTTGGCGATGGTGTGTATGGATTTGAGTATTACCCCACCACACCTGCAACATATTCCACGCAGCTACACATGGGCATGCAAACAGTACAATAACTGGAATACTCCAACTTGCCATTGTGACTGATCATTCTATGCTCTGGTTAGTCCCATGGAGGCTAAGATTGGCACTGAGGCTGGCCAGCAGAAGGTGAGGGCCTGGGGTCCTGGACTGGAAGGAGGCGTTGTTGGTAAATCTGCTGACTTTGTGATGGAGGCTGTTGGAGACAATGTTGGTACAAGGGGGGTCCTGAAAGCATGTGCTGATCAGCTTCAGTTTCTTCTCTGAAGTTGCTCTATTTCTCTTCAGGTTTCTCTCAGACCAAGATTGAATGTGATGACAAGGGTGATGGATGGTGTGACATGCGCTGCGGGCCCACAGAACCAGGTGAGTATGCTGTCCATGTGCTCTGCAACAATGAGGACATCAACACTCTCAGTTAAGATTAGTTTTCATGATTGTTGCCTCAAGACCTGAGATCATGGTGGTGGGCTTGTGATGGACACACTTTTCATGGCTGAAAGCTCTCCTGTAGAGGCTAAGCCCTCTCGATCAACAACACACCTGCCGCTAACTACGTGTGTCTGCCTTAAATATCCTCACAAACTCAAAATGTGACCTCTAGCACCAAACGCTTGCTGCAGTTCTTGGTGTCAGAGGTGACACACAAGGTATCGGGTTTTCGGTGCAATTACTTTTTCATATAGGACCAAGTATGTTTGGATCGCTTTTTCCCCTTGAAAACTGCCCTTTAATGTTACATTCTTGTCTAATATTATAAATGTATTGATCTGAAACGTGTAAGTGTGACAAATATGGAATAAGGTACGAAATCAGAAAAGAGGCAAATGTTTTTTCACAGCGCTATAGTCTGTAAATGATCTTTTGGCTGTAGTAGATCTTTTACTTGTTCCTTTTTTAATTGCTTGTATAAAATTTGTTTTCTCTAGGTTAAGGCGTACGGTCCAGGCCTTCAGAGCAGTGGTCTGGCTGTTGGAAAACCCACTGAATTCACAGTTGATGCCAAGCAAGGAGGAAAAGCTCCTCTGAAAATTATAGCCCAGGTATATCTGGCTTTGTGTATGACCACAAATATGTTAAATATATTGCATGTACTGTATTTTTCGGACTATGAGTCGCACTTAAAATCCTTGAATTTTCTCAAAAATCAACAGTGCGCCTTGTGGTCCAGAAAATACGTTGTGTTAAATCTGATTGAACTAATCCCTTGTCTTCTGCACAGGATAGTGAAGGCAATTCTGTGGATGTCCACGTTAAGGATAATGGCAACAGCACATGTACCTGCACCTACACCCCACGTAAGCCTGTGAAGCAGACTGTGATGGTCTCCTTGGGAGACGTTAACATCCCTGAGAGTCCATTCAGGGTGAGTATGCACTCACACACGCTCTCACTTTCACTCTGGCATGCAGGGTTTGTCTTTTCTTCTCTGAAAAGTCTCTTGAGTTTTGGTGTTTGTGCCCACAGATGAATATCGGAGCAGGCTGTCATCCAAACAAGGTGAAGGTCTCTGACCCTGGAGTGGCAAAGACAGGCCTCAAAGCCTTCAAGCCAACATATTTCACGGTTGACTGCTCAGAGTCTGGTCAGGGTAAAGCTCCATAAAACTGTGTGTGAGAGTAAAGAGCGCAAACATATGATCATGTCAAAGAAATATTCCAAACAACAGTAACATGTTTAGAAACAGATATTACAGGGAAACTTATTTAACCCACCTGCTGTTTGAGGCTAAAAATGACTGTAGAGCATTACCTGCAAAGGTAACATGCTAACACAGCCTTTGTCCTCTGCCATCAGGACAAAGGCTGTTTGCGTTTAGGCTATTCCAATGACACCATTCAGGGTCAAAGTGGATCCTTCTCAAGGCAGAGGGACCAGGACTCAGCCGCAGTGGTAAGAATACCTGTACTGCCTCACAAAGTCAGAGTGCTAACAAAAAACAGTCTGTTTATTTAGTTTATTGGTCTATAATACGGTCTGAATGTTTTCCGTCATACTACATGGAACAACTCTTCATAACACTTTTATGAAAATGTTTGACGAAATTGACAAGATCAAAATTAAAATCACAATCGCAGGATTTAAAAACAAGAATAAACATGGAAAAAAAAAAAGGGGTTATAGTTTTTATGCTAATGTAAACAGGTCCTTTTGAGCTGTCACTTGAACTGTGTACCAGTCAAAGCAGTAGTAGCAGCAGGCTGTGAAAGACTTTGAAATCGTCAGCAACCACAACAACACACACTGTTAAATATACACCTGTGCAACAGGTGAGAGAAGAAATGCTCACACATGCGGGCGTGGATTGTAGTTACTTTGTAGTTACTTTCTATTATGTGGGTTCTTATAAGACAAGGAAGCGTTGTTCTGGCTGTTATGCATCATATTAAATGGGAGGATGTGGATCGCTTCCCTTTCCCGTGACAGGGTCCCCTGGGAGTTGCGTGACCTATGGTGGAGATCACATTCCCAAGAGCCCTTTCAGTGTCGTCGTGGCAGCCACACTGGACCTTAGCAAGGTCAAGGTGACAGGCCTGGGAGACAGTATGTACCTCTGTCATTGTTCTTGTACATCCACACCTTCTGACACCAAACCTCAGGCTACATAAAGCCTAGTGATAACCTATGAAACCGTTATTTGCTTTTAAATGTTTGTCTAAGCATGAATATTTTTACGATGGCTCCCCCCCCCCCTTGGACAGTTGCCAGTATATTGATGTTTTCATTTCATTTTTTTAAATGAATCTAAGCTTTTCAAGCAGATCAGAGGTGTCAGTGTATTTTCTTTGGTCTCTGTTCTGGCAGAGATAGCTGTTGGCAAAGACCAGTTTGTGCTGGTGCTTGTTTCTTCCTCCCCATTATCACCACAGCTTTATTCAAAGAAGATGATCTGATCTTTTGGTTCGTCTGTCCAATAGTGTAGATTTCTGGTGAGTATCAGCTGCGCTGGGTATGTAAATCGGGCCATCCAGCTGCAGTGCTGATCCGACGCCACTTGTGCCAAAAATCCGGACAAATGTCATTTGATCAAGGAGCAAATCTGAGCCAAACAGACTGATCATTTTTTTCACCTGGCGTCTCATCAGAGGAAACTTTTCCTTTTCCAAGCTCCTGTAGGACTCGGGGAGGGAAAGCTGCTGATGCTGATTCTTCAGAGAATCATCACACTGGATTTCGATGAGCTCTAATTGCAGATTCTCTTCCACTTCTTCGGCATCCACCAAGAAAGGAGTCGCGAATAGCTTGACTTCTTTTTCAATGGCAGAAAAATCCTGGAGGCGCTGTCTGAATTCTCTTTCGAGACATGTAATCACAGACACATATTTCCCTTTTTTAGCAGAAAGGTTGGCCTGTGGATAAGCAGTTCTGATCTCGGACAGTGTGGGGAAGTGCACAACGTTGAAGTTGCGCAGTTGTGTCTTAAAGGGATTGAGCTTCACACAAAATGCTTTCATGTGCGCATAAAGTTGTGGTACAAGCTGCTCTTTCCCTTGTAGGCTCTTGTTCAGGGTGGTTAAATGATCAGTAAGATCAACTAAAAATGCAAGGTCTGCCAACCATAGAGGGTCATTCAGCTCATGAAGAGGTCGGTCCTTCTCTTTCAAAAATGGTCAATTTCTGATCTCAGGGAGTAAAGACGCTTCAGCACGGCACCGCGGCTTAGCCAGCGCGCCTCCGAGTGGTAGAGTAGATCCCCATATTCAGCATCCGCATCAGAAAGGAAAGCCTGAAATTCTCTGTGGTACAGTCCTCTTGCTCCAATTATGTTGACAGTTGTTACAATTGCGGTCATTACATCTCCAAGATTGACTGTCTTGGCACAAAGGGCTTCTTGGTGAACAGTACAGTGCATTTTAACAGCCTCACCTCCAGCCTCTTTCACCTCAGCGCACATCGTAGACGCCATTCCTTTGTGTGCACCCGCCATAGCTGGAGCCCCGTCTGTTGTATCTTCACACAGCTTGTCCCATTTAAGTCCCATTTTGTCAGTTGAGTCTGACACAGCTTCAAAAATATCCATACCTGTTGTTGTGCCTTTTAGACTCTTAAGATCGAGCAGCTCCTCTGTAACTCCGTGTCTTGCGAGGAGTTGGGCGACCTCATAGCTGGCTATTGTAGACTTTTCCTGGACTTTTTGAGCACAAAAAAATACTGTTGCTGACCCTGCAGGACAGCTACCATTTGCTTTACTTTCTGCTCTCGCTCAGCACCAGTGTAGGATGCATAGTTTTGATGTTTGGTTTCATAATGACGTCGTACATTACTCTTTCATAACTGCCACAGTTTCAGTGCAGATCAAACAGACACTTCCCCTTGAATTCTTTGAAGAAATATTCACTCTCCCACCGTGTCTGAAATTTTCTGCACACACTTTCTACCTTTCGCTTCTTTGGTTCTGCCATGTTCAGTAACTTGGGGTAAATTTCTTCTAGGATTGTCCTTTTTGGTGGAGCAACTGCCTTGATCAACAGTAGCTTCCCCTGGTGTTAAAACTAAGAAGTGCATTACACTCAAGCAAAAGTTGAAGTGCGGGCCATATTCTGTTCTATTTATAACATTTCTTGCGGGCCAATTAGAAATGGACCACGGGCCATAGTTTGGACACCCCTGCTATAGACATTAGCACACACTCCAGCAGCTTTTCATCCTCTAGAGTCACTTGGATGACACTGAAAACACTACGTCCAGATAAACTCCGTGTATGTAGTGTATTATCTTACAAAAAATACAAACAAATATAGAATATTTTATTTTCTAAATGTAATGCTTCCTTTTAGGAAGAAGGTGGAGGAGCAGCTCCAGCAGAGCAACACCAGAGGTGTGTGGAGAGGACTGAACACCATCACTGGACGGAGCACTGTGAGCGGAGGGGGTCCAGAGTCTGGAGACCAGGTTCTGGCTAACAGATTGAACCAGTTTTTTAACAGGTTTGATTCAGTAGCCCTTCCCTCCCCCATCCACCAGAGCTCGTCACACCTCTGCAACCCCCCACAGCACCGGGGACATGAAATGCACCTCACCTGTCCCCCTTTTCCTTTTCCTTCAACCACTCTACTGGGTCTAAGTCGTCTCCACCTGCTACGGCGGCTGAGATCCTTTGAGGTGAACAGAACACTCCTCAGGACATTTTATGACACTGTGGTGGCGTCTGCTATTTTCTATGCTGTGGTCTGCTGGAGTGGTGGAATGGCAGAGAGGGACAGGGGGAAACTCAACAAACTGGTCAGGAGGGCCAGCTCTGTCTGAGCGCTACCGCAGGTCATTCTTACCAGCAGCTGTCAGACTCTATAATGCAGCTTAACATTCCTTTGGTCATCTTACTCACCAGCTTGTTAGTTTACTCTACATTTTATACATATCTCCGTACAATTTTCTCAGTTTTTCTATACATATTCTGTACATTGTTACCTGTATATACGAACTTCGGTTGCTTACGTTCATAGGACCACCCTGTGTCTTCCTTTTATATTTTATTTTCCCTTTCTGTAAGAGCTCTGTAACACCAAAATTTCTAATCCGTGGGATTATAAAGGTTTATTCTATTCTATTCTATGTTTTATATTTGTTTGTATTTTCTGTATTTTCCTTCTGCTATCTGTACCTGAGCTGAGGAAACAAATTTCCCCGCCGTAGGATCAATAAAGTCATATCTTATCTTATCTAACAGAATGAACCTTTTGGGATTTAGTTACCTGGATGATTGAGCATGCATCAAGACATAACTGGACCCAGTTTGCACTTTTGTTTGTAGGGAGTTACGCACCACGGTGTAAGAAATCTTCACTTTTTGTTCCAGTTTCATACATAAACACCCTCATCCTTATACAAAATATTATACTCGTTACAAAAAATAGTAAATCTAGCAACATCTGTGTCTGAAACACAACATTTCTAATATGATTAGATCAAATTTTCACTTTCCTGAAAAGAGAGTGACACGTCCAGTTGTATAAAACCTTTTTCTATAGACATTAGTTCTATCTCTCAGACAGAACTTTTATGGTGTGTATGGATACATGCTCCTCTAAGATCCATAAAATGACATGTGGTGTGCCCCAAGGGTCGGTTTTAGGCCCTGTACTTTTTAATTTGTATATGGTCCCTCTTGGCGGTGTCATCAGGAGGCATGGAGTGAACTTCCACAGTTACGCTGATGACACTCAGCTGTACATCTCCGTGTCTCCTGATGACACCAGACCAAT
The DNA here is from genome assembly GCF_013358895.1 of Oreochromis aureus. Classification (NCBI taxonomy): domain Eukaryota; kingdom Metazoa; phylum Chordata; class Actinopteri; order Cichliformes; family Cichlidae; genus Oreochromis; species Oreochromis aureus. The sequence goes on along the minus strand of NC_052961.1, from coordinate 26,272,271 downwards.
GGATGCCCTTTTTAACTATTCTAGATATAAAATCTTGGATGGCAGAAAACTTTTTACAGCTTAACCAGGACAAGACTGAAGTTTTAATCATCGGTCCTGAGGCTCAGAGAGAGAAACTCTTGTCTAAATTACAGGCATTTTCACTATGCCCTTCACTACAAGTGAAAAACTTGGGTGTTATTTTTGACTCTGAGCTTGGTTTTATCCCACATATTAAACACGTAACCAAAATTGGATTTTATCATCTAAAAAATATAGCCAGAGTCCGCCCTATTCTCTCTCGGGCCAACACGGAGATATTGATGCATGCTTTTATTACCAGTCGCATTGATTACTGTAATGCCCTGCTCGCTGGTCTCCCCAAAAAGAATATCTCACCTTTGCAACTTTTGCAAAACTCTGCAGCTCGTGTGCTGATGAAGACCAGAGGGCGGGCCCACATTACAAGATCATTTCTGTTAATGAGAGTGTGGGGAGTGAGTGGGAGGGTGGGCTGGGCTGCTTTTAACCATGTAAAGCACTTTGTGCTACAGTTTTTTTTTGTATGAAAAGTGCTTTATAAATAAAGATTAGAATAGAATTAGCACACACTCCAGCAGCTTTTCATCCCTTTGAACCCAAAAAGTCATTGCTCAAGACCCCAAACTTTCTCAATGTAATGCTTCCTCTGATGAGAACAATGCTTTTCAGTTTCTGAAATGCAGTTGCAGAAAACCTGAGCTATGCTATTTTCATCTGGAATGGCTTATTCTTTGTAGAAAGGTTTTTCTACTCATATATTATCCATCTGACCTGATAAAGTTGGAGAAAGAATCACAATCTAAGATTACAATATACAGGAGTGATTGTTAGTAAAAGTGGGTTTCTGCATACCTGTGTAGATATTTCCTTAAACATCAGAAGTAATTTACAATGATTCTGTTGGGTTTAAGTCAACCGTGCTGGTAAACAGAAACTGTTACTGAAAGCAACCACACAGACACCTCAGTACGTTTTACTTGCAAGGGGAGCGTCGGAGAGCAGTGCTGCCACTCGCCTGTCCAAGCAACTCCAACTCCTCTGCGTCCGCCTCACTCTTTTATTGACAACAGAGGATACACACAATTCACTTAACCACGTGACGGTTAAGCGTGTGCGTGTGTGTGTGTGTGTGTGTGTGTCTTCCTGACACCATACAAGGCATGATATCAATCAACGACCTGGCGTTTCCCAGTCAGCCGTGCCAACCACAACCCTGGCAATGTGTGTCTGCTTGAAACAGTGTTGCCAGCTTCTCAGTAAGAAAAATCGCTATTGACTTTCCTAAAAGTCATTAGAAGTAGTTACACGACGTCATCGACTATAACATAAACATACACACAAACAGATTGGGCCGTTTCCTCGTACACAGACATCAGAAGGTATTTGGTTGCCGACATCCACAGAACAGCTTTGAATCATTGCTAGTAAAAAATGACATTAGTGCAAATATAACCCCAAAAGAAAAAAACAAGGTAGAAAAAACACATTGGTTGCAAGGTTATAGCACACTGGGGACAAACACGTTCTGTGGTCAGAGTGGCAGCAAGGTCTACATATAAGTGTGCATCAGGACTTGGCATCCTAAAGTTATCAGTCTTTCACACTCGTTTCAAAGCATATTTCTTCCTCGCCGTGCTTCATCTGCTAAATGCAGTAGCAAAAAGAAAGAGTGTGTTTTTGTGGGGAAAAAAGAAGCTGTGGCTCAGTTTGCTGGTATCAACAATTTATGGAGTAAACTGACTGACGAGCAGGAAAACGCTAATGGTCTTAGAAAATACAGGGTCTCTAATGAAAGGAGCTGATTGGCTCCTGCCATCAGCAACCAACAATGTGAATGATTGGTTGATCTGTGAGTGAGCTAAGCTTGCAACGGTAAGCACGAGTGAGAACCATAAACTAGAGCTAATGAGGCCAAAATCCGAGCTCCTTTTCGGCTCTGTGGACTGATTTATACCTCGTCTCTCCATCTTCCCCTTAGTCCATTTGCAGCGTGTGACCTTAACAATAAAGTTGCTTTAACAGTAATACAAAAGTTTGGCGATGAGGAATAGAACAGTTTTTTTTTTTGCTGGGACCAGCCAAACAAGTCTGAATCAGATATTGAAGTAGTATAAAAGCAAAAGCTTGACACATGTAAGTTCTTCAATGTGAACCAAGAGTTCACACTGCACCCCTCAGCTAGACCATACCATGTGTCCTCTGCTTAGCACCAGGCTTTAGGTCATGTGAATGTCAATAAACAACATTCAGTCTGCTAACGCTCAGTATTCACTAAATCACAACACTACTGACACCCAGCAGTGAAAAACAAAAAATGTGGAGAATTTCTAGACGTTATGAAATGTTAAGACTTTGTCACGGTATAAAATACAACCATCAGTAATCGATAGTCTGATCAATTTTTAGATAAATCGTGGCACCCAAACACTACGAAATATACAGCGGTGAAAGTTAAAGCTGTACAAACAAAGGCAGGAGCAACCATCGCCCCTAAATGTCGGGCATCAAAAGGTAAGGGTAAAAAGCATGACTGTAGGGAGAAAAAAAGAAAGAAAAAGCCGTGATGGAAATCCGATTTTCACATTTTCTGGACATGGTGTAAAATTCCCAATTCATTCTGAGATGAGATTAGTGCATCCTGTTTTTGTATTAAATTTGAATCCCTGTGAAAGAACATGTGGAAAACAACTGCACCTGTGATGAAATCACTGCTGGCATGGGTTACACCTATCATGGGATACGTTTCACTGCTCCAAGACAACTGCCTAACGAGTACTAACATTTTGTAAAGCTGCGATCATTGTCCTCTTTTTTTTACATTTTTTAATGCCGAGTGATGAATTTCTGCTTAGAGATTGTTTTAGATCATTTGAAACATAACATGGATATGAAGTTGGACATGATGGGAGAGCCAACAGCAAACAGCTGGACAAGTAGAATAGGGGATTATTTAGATTGTGTAATTATATATGCATGTATGTATGTTGTGTGTGTGTTAAAATGGAGCTCAGGGGTTGAATGGAGGAGGAGGTGGAGGACGTGGAGGAGGTTCCACTGAATGGGGAGTTGGTGGGTTAGATTGTGATGATGGACCAGTAGAGTTTGCCCGGCTGTCCACAAGGGAGACTGATTTTAGCTGAGGGGGGGATTCGGATTTAGCAGGGTTCGCCTTTGCTTAGGTCAGTACCTGTGAAGTTGGTTGGTGAAAGGTGGAGACAGAATGGCAGAGAGATGCAGGAGCGTCGGGTGTGTCTGATGTGTAAGAGGTAGAGAAAGAAGATGCAGAAGGGTGATCTGCAGGGGACTGGTGCAGCACAGAATCAGTTGCAAGAGGAGAAGAAGAACAAGAGGAAGATGATAATGGAGGTTTGACGATGGGCAGGGGAGCAGACATGCCAGTGGGGGAGGTGGAAGAGGAGGTTTCCCCAGCTGATGTGGCAGTTTCATTATCTCCCTCCTGCTCTACTGACGCTCCCTCTTTCCTGTCATCCAGTAGAGTGCCTTCTTCCTGTCCTGCAGGGTTCTGATTGGCTGCAGGTGTACCTCGGGTAGCTCCACCGTTAGTTGGTGATTGGCTCTTGGTTGTGAACGACAGAGAGGGCATCAGACAGCCAGCGTGGAAGAAATGACTGCACGGAGTGAACACAGCCCTGGTCATGTCCTGGAACAAATCAAATTTCACATTAGCCTAGCTTTTAAAGCCCCAGATTAAGTCTGGGTCATGCATCCTCTTTAGATAAACATAAAAACTGTTCATACCTGGAAGCAGATAGCACAGATGTCATTATACTGCTCCAGCTGTGTATTGCTAGCTGTAGGGAGGCTTTTTATCTTGTTTACAGCATCTCTCCTGAGCAGGAAGCTCTGCCAGCCCAGCTGGGCTCTGAGCCAGATGTTATAGTACGAGTGGACCAAGATGATGGTGCTTCCCATCACACTCCACTCGCCAAATACAGTCTCTGATACACCATAGCACACCACGCACACCGCAACCTGGTGAGGTAACAAATCACTGACAGTGAGGCAGAGACAGTGCTGATGCATTACATGACAGTGTCTGTTTACAGTCAGAACTTAGCAAAGAGTTGGTGTGTGTGTGTGTGTGTGTGTGTGTGTGTGTGTGTGACACATAGCAGAAACTCCAGCAATCTGTAGCTCCCATTTACACAATATATGACTTCATCCATGTTCTACACTGGAGCTTTACGAAACTCCTCCACCATGAAGAGAACAACAGATCAACAGAGTGCCAAGCACCTGGCGGTAGAGTGTTTCAGAGTTATTATGGAATTAAAAAACAAGCAAATATACATGTTTAATTATTATTGGGCTGAACTGTTTGGGTAGAGCAAGTTTAAACTATTTAATTTAACGTTTTTGCACACTGCGATGCGGTTGTGTGTTACCTGGAGAGAGGTGAGGATTGAGGAGGAGATGATGATGAGAAGCCAGAAGTCCATGTGGAAGAACTGGCAGATCATATAAGCCATGTACGCTGGAAAGATCAGCAGGAAGAGACAGAGAGAAACTGCACGGAAGTGCTTCCACAAACTCCTACGGGACGGGCAGCAAAACCAGCATATGAGAAAGCAGGCAGGTTGATAGCAGGCTTTGCAAACACACTTTCAGTCAGATTGATGTCAAAAAGACAAACTGCCTGTTTAGGAATGAAGAAAGAAGGACAGTACACCGTAGTATTACTTAATTTATGATGTTAGCATGAGTTGTACTGATGACCATAGATAATGAATTCTGTGATAATTAACTAACTGCCCATAGTTATTAATAGTTGTTTATGATCAGTAAAAATAAAACAAACAGTGGGACACAGAGTTTTCTTAAAAATAAACACATGAATAAAGTCTTTGGTATATTATCTTAGTTGCCTCTAGATGCTCCCAGGGCTAGGACTATAGGATCAGCTATCTCCAGCATGGACTGCAGAATGGAAGCAGCAACAATAAAGAGGACGATAGAGAGGAGGAAGGCTCTGTGGATGACCTGCAGCTCAATGAGGCCAGTTTGGACAGCAAGGATTAGCAAGGTGATAGCTTCAGTCATCCCCCTGCACAGAGAGGAAACACATTAGAGTTGACACACCACACAATTATATGCCTTGGCTTTGCATTCAAGTTGGAGATCATATACACGTTTATCCAGACTTGACCTTTGGGTATACAATGTCAATTATTTTATCCTATTAGACAGTTGTGTGAAATGCAGACATCCTTAAAGAATAGTTCTAGATATGTGTGTTTCCACACGAAGAGAGGTTGAAACAGACTAAACTAACACACACGTGTGTGTGTGTGTGTGTGTGTGTGTGTGTGCGCGCATGTGTGCACGTGTGTGTGCGCGTGAGTACAAAGCTAAAGCACGAAAATGAGTGCGACTGTTTGCGGATGGCACGTTATCTAAACACGGTGAAACAGCAAAGTCAGAGAAGAAGAACAAGCACCACAGCTAGCTCTGCGAGCCTGCTGCCAGTGTGAAATGACACATTTGTGGGCGCTTCCCATGGTGGCGGCATGAAAAGAAGAAAAGGAGAAAGGATGGATGAGTTGGTGCTTAGCGGTGTTGTGCTAAAAAAATGATCGTCTTCCAAAAACCGATCGCTCGTATTTAAACTGCTATAATAACTTGTTGGTCTATAATATGTGAAAACATATATCAAATGTATCCTTCATGGATGAAATCAAGTCATCTTGAGCCACAAACAACATTCCTATAACAAGGTAGAAGCTGCAATGAGTTTTTGGTAGTGACTTTTATATATGCTTTATTTATCTAGTTCCAAAGATGTGGTTGACGTTAAAAAAAAAAAGTGTTTGTTTGTTTTTTAAAAAGCGTAATCTGTGCAAGAGGACAGCAGATGTTGCAAGAAATCTAAGAATAGTTGTTTAAAGTTATTTGAAGTGGACAAAGAGGATAAGGCGTTTGTAAACCCTGTTGAGGGAAGTCTATCTAGCAAGATATGTAAAGATATTGGAGATTAAAAAAAGCCCCTAGGGAAACATAGGAAATAATTATTTGTCAGGCAATGACTTGTTGGCAGAAGAAGAGTGGTCCTTGGTAGCCATGACAAGAAGGAGGTCCCATAAATGGGGCTGGGCTGTTTGTTGCTGGCAGGTAAAAGAAAAAACACAGAGAAAAATGAAAATCAGGGGAAGTCCCCTGCCTGGACCTCCCCCTAGCAGATGAACATAAAGAGGTAGGGTAGGTGAGCCTAGGGCTCGAACCCGGGCCTCTATGTTACTAAGCTGCTAGCCCGCCACATGTCGCCACATGACGGGCAAACAAAAGCGGGAAAATTCCTCTATTTAAAGACCACAACGCACCCAGCCTTTTGGAAATGAGCTGGAGACCAGGCATTTTTGCACCCCAATACTTAGTAAATTTCACACACTCACACCTGATTTTTTCCCTGCACACCTCTTTGGTTTGGGCCTGTTTTCTTCCTTCGTTGATATATGTGTAACTGATACATGAGATTGGCCCTTACCGCTGTATGGACTGATATATAGGGTGCCTTAAAGGCCGCCTTAAAACTAAGTGTTTCCCTGAGGTTTAATTGCAGCTTGAAAAAAGTAAAAAGAAATGAAAAAAAAGAGAGAGAAAAATGGAGGCAGGCTTGAGCTTCGTCTTTCACTCTGGGCCTACCCTGCTCTAGCAGACAGACTACTATCAGAGACTCGAACTAGGGTCGTTAAACTCTGGAGTCCGAATGCTGGCCTCTTAACGCTGTACACCACTCAGCAGGGCGAGTAAACGCTGGAAAAAAAAGGACATTTATCTTTTGTTCTTCAATTTTTTATTTTTTTTTGGTTATCGTTTTTCTAAATCTGTTAAGCTTCTTGTGCAATATTGTTCCACACAAATTACACATGGACACCTAGCTATTTTTTTATTGGCATTCACAAAATGGGACTGGATGTTGGAGGGCTTACCAAAGCCTTCCTGCTACCCGAATCCCTGCTTGGAAACCTGCTGGCGGCGGCGGCGGCACCATGTTTTCACCACACTCTTCAGCTTCAGCTGTCTTTTTTGCCTCATGGCTATACCCACACTGACCACTCCTTCAATGAAGGTAAATACAAGCAGGTCATTCTGAAAAACACACACAGCTTATCATCTTATCCTTCTACAACACCTAAAACCACTCTGTTCATTTCTTTGCTAGATTAGCCGCTAGCATACACGCTGTGTTAGAGGCTTGTTGCTACCTAGTTAGCGATGCTACACACCTGTTACTCTGTATTTGTCAATGATTCAGCACTCCTTCGGTTTTGTTATCCATTTTTAGACAGTAATGAGATCATCTGCACACTCCGCTGTCATAGCGTTCGATGTCTGTACTTTAGCCCAGACAGAACTGTGTTAAACCACTGTGAGATATTGGTCATCTGTGTGCTTGTGCAAGTGTGTCTGAAACTGGGGGACCTGATCATAAATGTGTGTCTCCATTGAGCTACAAGTGATCAAAGAAAAGTGCTTCAAAGTGTTGGTTCTGGCATATAAATGAGACAGACCCCAGTGAAATTTAACTGGGGTGATGGGTAAAAATGAACTCCTACCCACAGAAAGGCAGCAGCTCTCTGCTGTCTGTAGAGACAAGGTCAGAGTTTCTGACCGTCAATCATTTAGGGATGAAAAGTAATCTTTGCCTAAATGTAATAGTTGATTGCACTGCAGCACAGCTTTCTTGATGAGGAAGAGCAGCTGTGCTGTGTTGTCAGCTTCAGCTGCCCAGCATGCACACCTGAAATGTTGGCGGTTTCAGTTGATGGGAACAGAAAGCTATATCACTTTCAGCAAAACGAAAGGTGCTCATTGTTGATGTTATTTGAACAGACCTGTCGCTGTGTCAGTCTGAATGGGAGATTAGAGACCGACACATGTTTGTTGCTGCTCCATGTTCTCTGCAACATTGTGTGTAGTTACTGCAGCTGTGTGTGCATTCTGCTGGCAGGAACAGGAAACAAGTGAAAGAAAACTGGCGAGCACCCTGGAAGGAAAACTTAATCGGACATAACAAGTTAAAACAGTTTGCAAGTTTCAAGCCAAACTGCTGAATCTACCGTCCAGGTTCTCCTTGACAGCGTGACTCTGTGTTGTTCTCCTTCATTCTTCTGTCTCTGTCTGTCAAATCTCAGCGTAATATAAACCAACTATTGTCACGCTCTGCTGGTCGGTGTGCTGGCTGTTTGGTCAAGAATCTCAACCACGAGAAAGTTTGTACGAACGAAGCTAAAAAACCTGTGACAGAGTGTAAAACGTTATTAGCAGCAGTGAAATAAGATTCCAAAAGTTAGTGAAATGGTAGAGGCTATTTTATGGGGGAAAAATTCTTCTTGCACAAAGTGTCCCAATAAACTGAACTTTTTAATACTGAAATACATCTAATGATAAAAAGACAAGCAGAGAATTGATTGTCTGTTTTCAATTGCAGAGCTGGGATGCTCGTCTTCTGATGGAGCGCTCTCGAGCTGTGATGGGTCCAGATATCAGCGCTCACCTGGCTGGTACCAAGAAGGTTCAGCAAGTGCTCGCCAGACCTGGAGTCCTGGAGAGGTTCTTCCCGGACCAGCCTCAAGCTGTGCAGCAGATCTGAGCGACATTGGCTGACCTCTACACTCCAGACATGGTGAGAAAAAGGACACGATTTTTTCATTGTTTGGAAAATTTGGCATTAGATAATCCTCACCTGGGTGTTGCTGTTCAGTGTAAGCAATATCATTCACATTTATTCCTCTGATTTGTTTCTCTGTGGTTGCGTTCGTCTACAGGGTGCAGAGAGGGACAAAACAGTATCAATGGCCTTGGCAGCAGCAGAACGGTTGGTCTTGAAGCCTAAATAAATGAATACTATTCAAAACGTTTAGCTTTCAACTCCTAAAACCGATGCAGGTTAAACCTCTGTTTAATACTAACCTAAAATTCTGGAACATAGACCAAATGACATCAAAAATATCATTTCAGCGACACACGTGACAAACTGTGCCAGTCAACGGGCATAGTTGTAGTTCTTCAAGGTTTGTGAGGGCATTTGGATTCATTTCCGGTTGTCAGCTGTAGGAAGGCCTTATAATGCTCTAATTAGCTTCATTGTGTGGCTAGACAACAATAACAACAGGAAAGTAATCGTTATATAACTTTTATTGTGAAGAACATATGGCTATGGATACTGCTGACTAATAGTAGTAATAGTAATTGACAGCTTCCAGTCAGTGGGTCCTTTCTTCTCTGATGCTTACATCTTCAAGCGCCATAACCAAGGTTCTATATTAAAATGGTGGCTTTTCATTGGTGTTAACTTTAGACATCACATTTATAAGGCTCTTTAAAAACGTCATTTATTAAACTTTTCTCTTACCTGAAATAAACAGGCTGTCTTGATTCAATGCAGATTATCACAAATTTCACACAGTGTATCAATATTCTATGTGTTTCTTTTATGAGCTGTATCTTAACCATGTAGCTATCGAAACTGTGTTTTAATGACATCGCAGGTACAAATAACAACAAAAATCATCATATTTGGCAAATGTTTTATTATGAAAGACAACAAAATTGAAATAAAAAACATTTATATCTGTCAAACAAGACACAAAGCTGTGTGTCGCTGTAATGGACATGGAACTGAAGTTGAAAAGCTCAACATAAGAAAACGCTGGGAAACAAACAAAAAACTTCACTTTATACTTTCCATATTTATTGATTGATCTGGAACGAGTCCTTTGTCTCCCAGGAAACTCTTCACCACTGAAAACAGAATGGGAAAAATGAAGCTTGCACTGGCTTCCAATTAAATACCGTATTCAATTTAAAATACTACTTTTCACTTACAAAACTATTAATAATTTGGCGCCGAGCTACCTCAATGAGCTTCTTAGGTTACACACTCCTGTCAGAGCACTTAGATCTGCTACCCAACTTCTTCTGGAGCAACCTCGTTCTCGGCTGAAGTCTCGCGGCGACCGCGCGTTTGCTGTAGCTGCCCCAGTCTTATGGAACAACCTTCCTGTTGCTATCCGGGCGTCTGACTCTATGCCACTGTTTAAATCACGGCTGAAGACTTATTTGTTTAATCTTGCTTTTCCACCTAGTTAACATTTGGTGTGCGTTGGTACATTTTTATCCGTTATGCTTGTGAACTACTTTTATATCATATGATTGTCAAGGTTTTATAATTGATACGTGCCAGGTCCTTTCTCTTTTCCCTCCCATCTCCTTTTTCCTATTTTATTTTTTGTCAAGCACCTTGGTATACCCTTGGTTTTTTAGTGTGCTTTATAAATAAAGTTTATCATCATTATTATTATTATTATTATTATTATTATTATGGATGGCAGACAGTTGGTGTCGTAAACCACCGCCTCTGTTCAAAGATGGTCGCTCACAGTGGACATAGATGGCTTCCTCCACTCCTCTTTCAAACCATCTGTCCTCTCTGTCCAAAATGTGAACATTGGCATCCTCGAAAGAGTGACCTTTATCCTTTAGATGCAGATGGACTGCTGAGTCTTGTCCTGTGGAGGTGGCTCTTCTATGTTGTGCCATGCACTTGTGAAGTGACTGTTTGTTCTCTCCAATGTAGAGGTCTGGGCATTCCTCGCTGCACTGTACAGCATACACCACGTTGTTAAGTCTGTGTTTTGGAGTTTTGTCTTTCGGGTGAACCAGTTTCTGTCTGCGTGTGTTGCTGGGTCTGAAGTACACTGGGATGTCGTGTTTGGAGAAAACTCTCCTGAGTTTTTCTGATACACCGGCTACATAGGGGATGACAATGTTGTTGCCTCTGTCTTTCTTATCCTCCCTCGCTGGTGTCTGATCTTCTTTTCTGTGCCTCTTTGCTGACTTTATAAACACCCAATTAGGATAACCGCATGTTTTGAGTGCTTCCTTTACATGTGTGCGTTCCTTCTTTTTTCCCTCAGGCTTAGAGGGAACATGTTCTGGTGGTGGTCAGCGGGCCCGGTGGCGCCGGTGTCCGGCAGCCTCGCCTCTGTCAGTGTGCCCCTGGGCAGCTGTGGCTACAATGTAGCTTGCTATTCCTCTTTGAATAGTACTCGTGGCCGTTGATCAGTGGTCATGAGAATTTGCATTTTAATGATCTAGGAACTGTACTCAGGAAGTGATGCTGGTTTAACTTCAAATTTAACTGTAATGTTTCTGTTTTTCTCACATGAACTTCTGACATCAGCAGTTGTGTAGCAGGAGTCTGGAGGAGGATATGTCTTCCTAAAACTTTGTTCATTAAGTGCTCAAATTTTCAATACTGCGATGGCACCAGTTAACTCATTGTGCTGAAGGACTAATCTAAGTTGTCTAACTCTGACTATATGCCAGTACATCAGTGATCAGAGCACCGCTTTAACTGTTCTAACCTGCAGTAACTCCACTTTATGTTACAATCAGATAATTGAGGCCATAAAATAAGGAAAGTGTTACATGAGTTTCAGTGAACTCAAGTCTTACAGTAGCTTATTTTACTGGCTATTCATGCATGAACAAGTTCTTGTGCAGATTTACAAAGAGTACAATTATCTAAAATTCCAGGCACAGTAACATTTATTCTACAATGTTGTGGCTTAGTTTGACTTGATCTCATGCCTGAATCAACTCTGTGCTCAGTTGTTGTAATGCTAACTTAACTGTCAGTGTTTTATTTTGATCTTTGTTTCCACAGGAGCAGGAACATTAGAAGCTGCTGTAGTAACTGCTGCTGTTCTCCTGCCTGTCATATTCTTCTCTGTCTTCCTGTGGATTCAGTGAGCAGATTTGTTACATTATTGTTTGGGAGATAAACTTTGATTTTAACAGTTTATGAATGTCATTATTTTGTTCAACATTAATTGTCCCAACCAGAAAAAAGAGGATGTCCAAGGAACCTGTTAAATCTGAAGACAGAGCCAACAACTGTCAGGGTCCTGGGTCCCCTGACCCAGCATGTTTAATTCTTTATGATTTTTGTAGTATTGTTCTTGTGAGTTGTATCGTTTCTAGTTTCGATCCCTTGCCCTTCGTGTTTCTCTGTGTCCCCTCTGTTCTGTGTGGTCTGTCTGCATGTTGAGTTTCCCTCTGTGTCTTTCGGTTCTTAGAGTCCTCTGTCTTATGGTTTATGTCTCTGTGTTTCTTAGTTGCTGTCTCCACTGTGCCAAGTTCGTGTCTCTGTGTCATACTTCCTGTTTTACTTTGAAGGTCCGTGTCTTATGTGAATGTGTCCTGCTTTGCTTCCTTGTCTCGTCAGTCCTGATTTCTCCCAGCTGTGCTCTCCTTCTGTGTCTCATTCCCCTCGTTACTTCCCAGTGTATTTAAACCCTGTGTTTCTCTGAGTCAGTGTCGCGTCGTCCTTCATGCTGTGTGTGATTCTCCCCGTGTCTCCTGGTATGCGTTATGATTAGTTTTTCCCAGTTTAGTTTTGCATTGCTTGTGTTCTGTTCTCCAGCAATAAAGCTGTGCTTTTGAGTTCAAGTTCTGTCCCCTTGAGTTTGCGTTTGGGTCCAATCCCTGCCTGCCACACAGCGAAACATGACAACAACAGAGGACAGGTGAAAACAGTCACATCAGTGTTGTACAAATAACCAACATTGTGGTTTTAAACTTCCTGGTGGACTCACAAATACTTCTTTGCTGTTGTTCTTTAACTCAAATACATTTGATGACATTTGTAGCTGAGACTTTTTTCCTATACAGTGTTTACCTGATCAGAGACAGCCAGAGGAGCAGGATGATCTTCAGTATACCAGCATCCACTTCTCCAACAACCAGGCAGATCCTCTCTACTCCAACATCAGAGCAGCTCAGCCTCACAGACACATGCAGGAACAGGAAGTTACTGAGTACACTGCTGTTAGATTTAACAGAGGCAGTGCAGCCAAGAGGTGAGAGAGACTGTCCTCATGTCTAAGAAACAAACTCACTGCTTTTACTGTTCTTTTTCACCATTAATGGAAATGATTTCAGTTGATGCTATATCCTCCAAATCATGAAATGTTCTTCTCTGTTTTCAGAAACAGAAGTCAGGAAACAGGAGAGTCTCCATGTGCACTGTTCTCCACAGTCAACAAAACCAGATGAAGGGACGGGTTGATGATGATGTGATATTTATGTAGACTTAAAAAAAAAAAAAAAAAGATTAAGCTCAATTGTAGTTAACTGGTTCATAAAATAGGTGAAAATGCATTATATTGTTAAGTTTAGTAAAAAAAAAAAAAAAAAAATTACTGTTGTGTAAAGCATTTTCCTCTTTTTTTTTTTTTTTTTAGATATTTGTTGTTGTGAAATGTAACACTTTCAATAATAGACCAAGATCTGAGTGTATACAAAATGCAGATTTTAAATGAAGAATAATTTTTTAAGGGACAAGCAGCTATCCAGACCTACCTGGATGTAGGAATCCAATAAAGTCTTTTCACAACAGACATGTCAAAGTGGATCAGCTTCCTCACTTTGTTCAATGATTTCACTCCTCTAAATCACACTGATCACACTTTGCTAACTGTACCAGTTTCCATGGACTGCAGTAGCTGCTTCAAATAAACAGCCAGATTCCTCGACCGCTCTCTAGTTACAGCCGTCGTGGTCTGCTGTGTGGCAGGTAGAGTGTGGACTCAGATGCAGGACACAGAAGGCAGAAATAAACTCATAAAGTTCACTAAATGTTTACAAACGTCAAGAAGTCACAAGCAAAGAGAGACCACACCATGACACATGTTTAAACAAGGAATGTTTATTCATCAAAACTAGTTATTAATCAAATAGACCTGTTCAAAGCACCACAGTGGTAGAACGATATCACACAGCACCGTCACATGATATTAAACAGAAACTGGCAACAGGGCTCTGTAGAGTGAGCGATCATAATGAAGCAGTTTAAGTTGTGATTCAACCTGCTCTTCATATTTCAGGCCACCAGATGTCACCAAAGACAACTGTGTTGAAAAGTTTCAAGTAATGAAACCTTTTTCAGTAAAAGCTTCAGAAAGCTTTATTTGGCCATCAGTAAACAAAACAACATCAGAGCAGGACAGAAACAAAACAGACTGAAGCAGGACTCCAGGAGAACAGGACAAAACAGCGATGAGGGGTTAAATACATGTAGGCAGAGTGGAGACAGCTGAGGAAAAACACACAGCTGAACTAAATCTGATAACAAAAAATGCTGAGGTGTAATTAAACACTAGACACAGGAGACACAGGCTACCAGAATAAAACAGGAAATAACTGAATGTGGGAACAGAATCATGGACTTGACACAATTCAATTCAATTTTATTTATACAGCGCCAAATCACAACAACAATCGCCTCAAGGTGCTTTATATTGTAAGGTAGACCCTACAACAATACTGTGGCGGAGGTGTGGTCCGTGGCTCGGCTGCAGGGGAGGAGTGGTGCTGGGGAGGCAGGTGAGAAAACAGCTGGTGGCGTTTGGTCTGATGACAGTCTTCTTTCCCCCTTTTTAGTGAGACGGGAGAGGAGAGGAGGGGCTGTAAAAAGCTGAGACGGGTGCTGTCTAGACTGTGAACTGTCAGAAATAAACGTAACATCTCGCTGTATCGAGCCGTGTGTGTGTGGGAGTGCATTCTACAAATACATACAGAGAAAAACCCAACAATCATATGACCCCTTATGAGCAACCACTTTGGCAACAGTGGGAAGGAAAAACTCCCTTTTAACAGAAAGAAACCTCCAGCAGAACCAGGCTCAGGGAGGGGCAGCCATCTGCTGGGACCAGTTGAGAGAAGGAAGACAGAACAAAAGACATGCTGTGAGAGCCAGAGATTAATAAATAGCATGATGAAGTGCACCCAGAGGTTGCCCTTTGTTCAAAATTAAAGTCTACAAATCAATAACATCACACTGGCCTATGTTTATATACAGTCTATGATTACATGTCAGTGAGATCTTGGAGCTGCCAGTATGCAAAGCTGCAGCTTTAGAATTTAGGCTCTGATCCTTTTTTCCACCATTTTTTTATTTTTCTTCTTCCTTTCATCATTTCCTCTTATTGTCCCTTTACATACTCTTTGCTTCGCTCCAGTCTACTGCCAGAATTTCGCACCAAGCTTCAAGGAAAGCGAAATGAACGCCATCGCCATCACCTCTCTCTTTCTAGTTCCTGTCAGTACTCTTGCTGCAACATTTTGGATTAACTGAAGTCTTTTCAAGGTGTTTTTTAGGACAAACTGGCTGAAACTCTTCAAATAAGCCAATAAGCCATAACTCAGAAAGATCAGTTGGAGAAAAAGACTCAATATCAATGATACTCAAAGTAGCTGCAGATAATGTTACATCTGTGAGATGATTATGAGTCATTTTTTTTCTCTAATGGTTAAAATTTTATTTGTGAAGAAGTTCATGACGTCATTACTAGTTAACGTTAAAAGAATCGTTGGCTCAACAGTGCTCTGACTCTTTGTCAGCCTGGCTGCAGTGCTGAAGAGAAACTTAGGGTTGTTCTTACTTTCTTCAATCAGTGATGAATAGTAAGATGTTCTAGCTTTACGGGGGGCTTTTTAAAGTTTTGATCTAAATTTCCAGCTGGGATGGACAAGGCTAAACATCAGGCTTTCAAATAAATTAAACTCTGTATTGATCTTTGTTTAATTAATAAGCTGGTGTGGAAGATTGCTGCCACACCGCCTCCTCGGCCTGTGCTTCAAAGGCTCTGATAGTTAGTATGACTCAGGGGTGTTAATTCATTGAAACTTACATAATCATCCTGCTGTAACCAGATTTCAGTAAGGCAGAGTAAATCGATTTGTTGATCCATTATTAAGTCATGTAATAACTCTTTGGTGCTGTTGAGGATACTGTATTGTTCTTTCTTATTTTATTTTTTTACATTTAAGTCATTTTTTTTTTTGCTGGTTTTTAGTTAGTTTTTTGTCTGTTTGGGAGCTGACACAGTCTCTATGGAGATGGGGTTTTAGGGGGATAACAGTAGGAGAGAAGCTGCAGAGGTGTGTGAGACTGCAACTCTGCTTACATGTCCCAACACTGGATAATCATGTTTCAGGGGATTTCATAAATTTGCCAGATTTCTAGAAATAAGAGCTGCTTCATCCAAAGTGGGATTGTCTCCCAACCAGACCAGGTTTCCTCCAGAAAGTTTCCCAATTATCTATCAAGCCCACATCATTTCTTGGACACCAGTCAGACAGCCAGCAATTTAAGGAGAACATGCAGCTAAACATGTCACTCCTGGTCTGATTGGGGAGGGGACTACAGAGTCTGACATTGTTTGCAAAGTTACACACTGATTCAATATTGATTTTAGTGACCTCTGATTGATGTAACTGGGTGTCATTATTGCTGATGTGAATTATATTTTTACTGAATTCAGGTTTACCGTCAGCCAGCAGTTTTAAATTTCCCTCAGTGTCGCCTGCTCTGGCCCCTGGAAGACAATTGACTATGGTTGCTGCTGTCTTCACGTGTCTCAGAAAAGAATCACCAATTACCAGAGTTTGATCCCTGGCGGGTGTGTCGCTGAGTGGGGAAAACAGTTAGACACATGAACAGGTTGGTGGTGCATCAGGGCTTCTGTTTATGCTTCCTCCTGACCGTCACCCAGCCATCATGTTTTCCCGTCTGCTCAGGATTACCTGCTGGGAGACAGTTAGCAGGGCCTACGCCACCTTCCACTGCTCCGGCTACAGGGGCCTGACCAGCTACGGGTTTTCAAGGGTGGGATTTCCAGTGTTCAATTCAGCAATCCAGGCCTCCAGAGCTGCAGAAAGGCTACATTTATTACAAGTATCATTACTGCTCATTAAAAAAAAAAAAAAGCAGAACTGCTTCTCCAGAGTCAGAGGAGTCTTCCACAATAATTGGGTTTGACATATCAGGTTAAATAAAGACTGCTGAGGAGGAAGCATGGCTTGGGCCCATCTCAGAGCTCACCCTCGCAGCAGGATAACCATGAATGCAATTTTTGCACAGTCTGAGGAACAAATTCTCCTCTGTTGATGAAACACTAGGAAACACTGTATGAGGAAACCTCCGTTCTTTTCACTGGTAAAAACTTCAGGTGTAGGAAGAGGCCTCTCCAGAGGTACAACCTCCCTGAGCTGTGCTGCTGACCATGTCCATCGTTTTATGACCACAGTATACTCATCTTATAACGGATGTCAATCCAGCAGATTATCTTTGGTATGTGGTGGATCAGGAGATTTGCAACATGGATGCAAAGCCGACAAATCTGAAGCAACTGTGTGATGCTATCATGTCAATGTGAAACTAAATCTGCGAGGAATCTTTCCAGGTCTTTGTTGAATCTGTGCCACAAAGAATTAAGGCAGTTCTGAAGGTGAAAGAAGGTCCAAAACAGTACTGGCAAGGTGTAACTAATGAAGTGGCCAGTGACTGTATTTAGTGTCTAGATGTTTT
Organism: Oreochromis aureus; assembly: GCF_013358895.1. Classification (NCBI taxonomy): domain Eukaryota; kingdom Metazoa; phylum Chordata; class Actinopteri; order Cichliformes; family Cichlidae; genus Oreochromis; species Oreochromis aureus. The sequence goes on along the minus strand of NC_052961.1, from coordinate 26,254,855 downwards.
TTTCAGTATTTTATTCACTTAATAGCAGGACAGAATACCACATGACTGTGGCCTTGTGTTATACCCTCTCTGCTGCAGTGATGCTGCAGACAAACACAAACATGATCAGACATTTAAGAAGAGCCTCTTAAAGATGAAGGTCTGTGTCTCTTGACCTAAACACATAATCCAGTTAAATCTAATTTATGCTCATTAATGCCCCTCAAACTGTAACTTAAAGTAATAAATTGGTTACTGATTAATTACAGAAGTACGTTTGTGAGCGTAAAGATGTAAGCCTTGGACCATCGGGATGAAATGTGGTTGGGAAACTTAACAAGCATTGACAAAGCTTCATCAGTAGCTCGAGCAAGAGCTCAAAACCTTCGATCACCACGGGTGGTTAGCAGACTGTGGTTGCACCATGCAGCCTAACAACATGCAGTAAATTGCAGGTTAAAGCAGTCTGCTTACACATTGTTAAACGAGGGAAGGGAACTAATGTGGCTGTCACATTACCCTTTTGTCCCATTTCATCCCAGGATTTGATTAAATTGCTTCTCACTTTCTGCAGTACTTAAAACTGATCAGTAGGACCTGAAACTGCAAACATTCAAACATTCAGGCCAAGTAAGAATCGGTTGTTGAACGTATTAATCTTCTACAATAAGCAAATGAATAAATAAACAGGAGAAAGCTACAGTACTAACAGAGTCATGCAAGTTTTTGACAGGGAGGTTAAACTCATGCAAATTAGCTTCACCCAGGCTCATGAAAACACTGATAGCAGATCATTTGTGTCAGTGTGTCAGGATGGTTTATATTTGAGCTTCTTGTTCACACAGAACAATTTTTCTTCATTTTTTAACGATTACCAAAGTCTGTGAATCCCCAAATTGTTCAGTTGTTCTTTTTGCTCCCCATGAGGTCACTTTCACCATGTGACAAACACAACACCCCACTGTACACACTCGGGCCACCAGCAACTTTCTACATCCTCAATAAAAAGCTGACAGGTTGCAATGATGTTCTGAATAACTTATTAAGAAAACAACTAAATGCACAGAAAATATTATGAAAACTGGTTTATTTTATATCTCCTAGTTTGAAATGAAGCAATAAAAACATGTATAAAACATCACAAACTGCAATATTGTACAAATGCTTACGTCCTGCTGATGCAATGGAGACATCTTCCAGTGACAGGCTTCATCCGTGTGTGTGTGAGGAGGCTCCTAAACCCACCGACACAGAAGTGCATGTTCACAACTCCCTCTGTGCAGGCGGGGTCAGGACCCCCCTCACCCTGGGGGAGGAGGGGTGGTGCTGTGGCCAGTCAGGTATGAAGTGCTGAGAGTGGATCGTTGGTCCTCTGTGCAGCTCTGTCCACTCTCAGCTTCCCTGCAAAGCAATAACACACGAAAGACATCATTTTAACACAAAACAGCATTTCCATTGTTGGTAGCTGCAGCATGTTGTTAAAATGCAATTTTAAACTCAACATATACACACAATAACTATAAATAAACTTAAACCTACAGTACTGTAGGTGATGATGATCTGAAACATGTAAGTGTGATAAATATGCAAAACACTAGGAAACCAGGAAGGGGGCAAACACCTTTTCACATCACTGTAGACGTGATTACAGAATACCTTTTACATCCTGGATTACAATAGGATATCCATCAACGGCAGATACTGGTCTCCATGACACACAGATACTGGAGTGGTCTGAGAGAAAGGAATCTGTGTCTCTGGACCAAAATGACTGTACGTGTAGTGCTGTAGAAACAATACTGCCCACAAACCTTGATGTTTCTATATGTGGAAACCTTCAAGTATGCATATCCTCCTGTAAGGGTAAAGTAATGGGACATTTGCACTTTTTGCATGTAAGCCTGTCGGTCTTAACTGGAAGTTGCACTTGAGCTGTCTTGGCATCTTTCCCTTGTTTGACTCACCACTTTTGCCCTGAGCTGAACCGCTGCCTCCTTCTCTGTTGTGGTACTCAGCGGTGACCAAGATGCTGTAACGTGCATCTGGCTGCAGTGACTCCAGCATCACCTGCTTCTCTCCACCAGGGACCAGCACCTGCAGACAACAAACAACACTATCATCCCAACACAGTCAGAACTCATTTAAAGTTTTGGGACTTATGGAATTTCTGGAATTCTGACACATGACAGCCGGCTGAAGCCCAGAAGAGGTGAAGATGTGATGACTACGACCCACTCGCAGTGTGATCCTGGCTATCAGCTCCAGTCAATGCTGTGTAGGACACGTGATACTGGAGGACATGAGCATTGGGAGGTACCCAACTGATCACCATGCTGACGGCAGTCTCATCAGAAACCGTGAGGCTGGTTGGGCCTCCACCAGAGCCTGCAGCAACATCATAGAAGAGATAAAGTACCACAGCTAACAACACTTAACACTCACTTTGCTCCTTTATAGGAGGAAATTATTTTGGCAGCAGAGCAAAGTGTTTTTTTAGAAAATAAATGTAAAGTATAACAGAGAATTTGATACTTTGATTTGATACTTTAACCTCACTACATTTATTTCATAGCTCGGAGTTCTAGTTACTCAAAGATGAGAATTTAGATGTGAAATTTAACCTTTAAGTGACTAGTACTTTGAGAACGGCCATCAATTACACAATGAAGTTCATTGACGTACAGGTTATTGTATTAGTAATGCTATATTGTACATAGAGACAGAATATGACATGAAGGGCTACTGACCACAGAAAAGTCAAAGGTAACTGGGCCTATAGCCTAACGGGAGAGAAACAAGCTTTCTGCGATTCTATCTGTGTTTTTGTGGTAATCTTGGATATCTTAGGTTGTCTCATTACTGTCATATATGTCCTATCATTAAAACACTGGCTTCTAACAACTAACAGTGTCTCGAAAATAATTGAATAAATTAAGAAATAATATGGCTGCATGACTCAAATGCACGACTTGTAACTTGTGTATTTTTTAGGCTGAACACTGCTGCTAATGTGACTTAGGTAAATGGTTTCAGGCTCTCCCCTCCTGAGTTTGAGAAACGTTCAGGATCAGAAAATGTGTGACTCACAGGTGCTGTAGCGTATGGCCACAGCTTCACTCTGAGCTCCATCTCCATAGAGTGCAGACAGTGATATCTGATGCTCCTTAAGACACAGGACAACAGTTTATTGAGACATTGTATTTTTTACTTCATAATATGTACTCCAACAATCCAATAGTTCTTCCCCACCTGTCTCAGGTCGCCTCCACTTAGTGAGGTAAGAAACATCATCATCATCTGCAGCTTCCCAGCGCACCGTGATGTCACTGTCTGAGAAATTAGTTACCCTAAGGTCAGAAGGAGGAGGCACCTTCACTAGAAGAAAAGAATAATGTGTATGGGAATTTTTTAAAAATGAGAAAGCTACATTTTGACATCTTTCATTATTAATAACATTTACAGTACTGTGCAAAAGTCGTGAGCCACACGCTGAAGTATTTCTTTGGACATTATCTGGTTTTTCCACTCCTTTTTAGTCCAGTTCTTGTACCTGACCATTTTCTGAGTAATGTTTTTTGTTTGTTTGTTTTTTGTTTGTGTAAACACTTGGCACTGACCATTGTTGGAGAATTAAAAAGCACCTAAGTCAAGGAATGTGTGTGCACATAACAGAAAACTTGGGAAAGAACCAATTTTAAATCTTTAAGCACTTTGTTACTAGCAGCCTGTCACAAAAACACATTTTGTATAGTGTTTTTTTTTTTTTTTTTTTTTTACATCTTGTGAATAAAATGTATGTGTGATTAATCACAATGTGTTAGTGTGTAATCACCCTGAGACATGCATGCCTGTCTGCTAGCGTCAGATCTAAAGCCATTTCTGATTTGGAGATGCAGGCTGCAGATTCTGTCCAGATTATCCCAGCTCTGGTCACTAAACATCCAGTCTTCACTTATCAAATGTGTAAAATTCAAGACTGGTCCCAACAAGGCAAAAACTGCATAGCCACACAAGTCCCAGCGTTTCCCGCAGCAGCAGCAGCAGCAGCAGTGAAAAGAAAGTGGATAAAGGATGAATGAGTCTGTGCTTATCGGGTCTCCGCTCTCCCCCAAGCTGGCGTTGTTGTTGGTAGCCATGACAACGGAGATAGTCCCAGCTTTCTAAATAAAGGCCCCAACACCCCCAAAAAAAGAAAAACAGAAAAGCAAAAAAAAGGTCGGGATTCCCTGCGCAGACCAGGAATCCCCCTAGCAGACCGAAGCTCCAGACAGGAGTCGGCATGAGTGATTGAATGAGAATCGAACCAACGACTGTCTGTGCTTCAAGCTGCCAGGGGCCGGCGACAAGTGCTCTGCGCCACCTGCCGGGCCGTGGAATTCGTGCAAATTTGATATATTTGACTTCTCTGAAGACAAATTATTTTTGAAAGGGAAAAATAATAATTTTAATGTGAGGCAAAACATGTATGGTGCTCGGTAAAGATGACACGCCGACTCACTTCTTCTTTTTTTGTTTTGTTTTGTTTTTTTTTTGTTTGAGAAAGTTTGTTTTCAACTTAGACCATTGTCAGTGACGTCATTCTACGCGACTACCACAGGTAAGGAAAAGCCTGAATCTGTAGATCTTTTTCTTTTATTTTTGTTGTCTAAAACAGAAAAATCCCGAAACAGTCAGCTCACAAAGTTGCAGGTTGGTGGGAATTTGGCAGAACAGCCAATGACTTAAAGCATTTAGGTGCATATATCTTGCCACAAGACATGTGTGCTAAGCTAGCTAAATTAGTTTGTGTTAGCGAATCAAGTTCAAGCTCCTCACATATCATCATCCAGGGTACAGTCATATGCTGATGAGGAGATCCCATGCAGGCAACATTAAGGCAGTGTAACAAGTTAAATATGCACTAATTTTAAGCTATTTCCTAATATCTAACCATTATGATAAATGTTTGCCTGCAACTGACACAGCCAACACAGATATCATTGAAAAAAACAAAAGCCTGTGATAACATGTTTTTGTTTTTCTAGAATAGAAGAAGCACATTTTAAAAAGCCAGTAGGAATAAATCTTTGTTGTTACTGCATGATTAGAATGAAGTAACAACAAGTCTGGCTGGAATAAGAAGTGGTAATCTGTGTACTGTGCTGGTGATCTGCATAATTCACCTTAGATGGTCATCTGTTTGGATGGCTGAAGTGGGCTAACGACACAGCTAATTTCATCAGGCTGCTAATGAAACATCTAAAATGATAGATGGTTAACTACACAAGGGAAGCAAGAGCATTACAATCACTTGATTTAATGAAAGATTTTCCCCCAAACTTTTGATCCAAATGAGCAAAGTACTGCAACCATCTGAACCTTCTAGGTGTTACATGTTACAGTGTTGCACTCTGGCCAGCTTTAAAAATGGAAAAGTCTTTGTGTGGTTTACTGGGTTCTGTAAATGAGGCTCCTTTCATTTGTGAGACTGTTGTTCTTCTCTTCCCTTTTGTCCACCCTTCCAAGGTGAAGGTGCTGCCCACCCATGATGCCAGCAAGGTGTGTGCAAGTGGATCCGGCCTTAAAACCACTGGAGTGCCCAGCTCTCTGCCAGTGAAGTTCAACATTGATGCCAAAGATGCAGGTGAGGGACTGCTGGCAGTGCAGATCACTGTGAGCGCATGAACGTGGACCGCACAATAATGTAACCAAAGTGTTGATATTTAGGTAACAGTTTTTGTTTTCTCCTGAAGGACCCAGACGGGAAGCCCAAGAAGCAAATATCTGTGACAACCATGATGGGACCTACCTGGTGTCTTATGTGCCAGACATGACTGACAGATACACCACACTCATTAAGTACGGAGGAGACGAGATCCCTTATTCACCCTACTGAATCAGGGCTCTGCCCACCCGAGATGCCAGCAAGTGCACTGTCACTGAATGTTGCGCACAGCTGCTCTTTTCTGCTCCGCGCTGCACGCGCTCATGAAGGCACTGGGTAAGATTTCAAGAGTGATGTCAGCTTGAGTCTCACATATGCTGGGAGTCAAAGAGGACAAAGAAGAAAATGTGACTCATTGCATGCACTGCCACAATTTTTATGTTGCTTAACTTTATGTTTTCTGCAGTGCCTTTCAAAATTTCTATCAATGAGTACGTTTCAGGATATATAACTTCACTCGTTATCAAATTATCAGTATCTTTGGAAACATTTAATACGTTGTGATGGTTTAAATGCTGAGTCGTTTTCTGTTGTAGAATTGATATTCATAATAATATTTAGACAGCGGCACTATAGGTGTTTGCAGTTTTTGCAGTTTTACAAGCCCTCACGGTAAAAATATGGAATTAAATGTCACTAATGGGCTCTTCTCAAAAAACATCAGCGTCTGTGTCACACTGATTTTGATGAACTGACTTATTTTATTGTAATCAAACCTATTTTGATATTGTTGTCTTGTTTTTCCTTTAGCGAGGTGGTTTCCTTCCAATTGTAGCAGGACCAGTACGTCTGCCAGCTCCAGATAGAGCTCCCGTGACCAGGAAGACCTTAGCATTCGCCAGTTCCTGCTGAATTACCGCAAACAGAAAGAACTGACAGAGGGCATTGGAATAGAGGATGATTATAACACTGAAGACCGAGGTAATAGGTCTGTCTAAGGGCCAGTGGAATATAAGCTATAGGCTGTAGTGGTGATCACATCTCCTCTACACTTCAGAGTGTAGAGGAGATGGATCATTGTAATTAAGAGTCATAGAAATCTGAACCTCACTGCTAAACCGGTGGTCTAACTGTACATGTGCTCCATTGCAGAGGTCCTTCCCCTTGAGTGTGAGGATGTGGAAGATATTGGTAGTCCTGATGTGAAAGCAGAGCTTCCCTCCCACCTCAGCATCACTAAGGATGTTATGGAGCGCTGCATTCATCTGCTGTCTGATCCCAGCCTCAGGCTCCGACTCAAGGTAGTGTATCAGTAGTTTTATGTAGAGTCAACTGTTGGACTAGTAACAAAAATAATCATTCTTGTGAGGGTAGGACCGCCAGCGTTGGTACAATTCATCTGCTGTCAGAACTGTGTGGATGACTGTTCACTGGTGTAATGCTCATCAAGGAAAAGCTTTCAGTCTGGTCCAGGAGTGAAACAGAAATAAGTCTGTGCTGAAGTCGTGCCTGCTCAGGAGTTTGGGCTCTCAATGAAGACCTCAGTAATTAGTTTCAGCTCACATTTAATCAGGATCAAAACAGAGATAATTGTTAGGTGTGTTGTGCGTCTTTGTCTTTAGGTACTGGACGTGCTGGAGTTGTGCCTTCAGGTGCTGAGTGAGAGGGAAAATGAACTGCTGCCTATGGCTCATCGCTGCTGGCCAGCACTCCTGCAGAGACTCACAGCCGATGACCCATTAGCAGTCCTCAGAGCCTTCAGGGTAAGTAAAACAAACCTCTCTTTTCATTACGCGAGTCAAAAGTATTCAAGTCGTCTTTAGTTTTAAACTCTTAGTAGTGAAAGAATGAAAGATGGTGCCCAACAACAGGCTTATTTCATTCAGAAATAGTTCTATTATTTACTTTTTTGGGTTGTAATGTGAAGACTCTTTAAACTAACATTTCTTCTATCAGCACAGAAAAATCACCGTGTGGATGCCTTCTTAGAGGCTGCTTTTCAAACTGTCTCAGAGAATCACAAAGTAGGACTTTGGGATAAATGAAGCTGATAGTGTTTTGTGATCTTTGGTGCAAGTGTCAGCTGATTCAACTTGTGGGTGTAAATTAGGCTACTCGTCAGCTCCTGTCATCAGCTGGAATATTTTTAAATTTGTTATTCATATTTTTATTGGTGAACTGACAAATACAGACACGTTAAGTCTGTAAACAGTTATTTATTCACTCAGAGCTGCTGCTGGGAAATTGTTTCATCAGCTTTTGGATATATACGAGTTTTGTAAATACTACAATTCATCCATGAGCACACAACGGGAAGGTTTTATTGAATTTTGACAGCTTGCTGCTTTTGTACAGGGAGTGCAGAATTATTAGGCAAATGAGTATTTTGTCCACATCATCCTCTTCATGCATGTTGTCTTACTCCAAGCTGTATAGGCTCGAAAGCCTACTACCAATTAAGCATATTAGGTGATGTGCATCTCTGTAATGAGAAGGGGTGTGGTCTAATGACATCAACACCCTATATCAGGTGTGCATAATTATTAGGCAACTTCCTTTCCTTTGGCAAAATGGGTCAAAAGAAGGACTTGACAGGCTCAGAAAAGTCAAAAATAGTGAGATATCTTGCAGAGGGATGCAGCAGTCTTAAAATTGCAAAAGCTTCTGAAGCGTGATCATCAAACAATCAAGCGTTTCATTCAAAATAGTCAACAGGGTCGCAAGAAGCGTGTGGAAAAACCAAGGTGCAAAATAACTGCCCATGAACTGAGAAAAGTCAAGCGTGCAGCTGCCAAGATGCCACTTGCCACCAGTTTGGCCATATTTCAGAGCTGCAACATCACTGGGTGCCCAAAAGCACAAGGTGTGCAATACTCAGAGACATGGCCGAGGTAAGAAAGGCTGAAAGACGACCACCACTGAACAAGACACACAAGCTGAAACGTCAAGACTGGGCCAAGAAATATCTCAAGACTGATTTTTCTAAGGTTTTATGGACTGATGAAATGAGAGTGAGTCTTGATGGGCCAGATGGATGGGCCCGTGGCTGGATTGGTAAAGGGCAGAGAGCTCCAGTCCGACTCAGACGCCAGCAAGGTGGAGGTGGAGTACTGGTTTGGGCTGGTATCATCAAAGATGAGCTTGTGGGGCCTTTTCGGGTTGAGGATGGAGTCAAGCTCAACTCCCAGTCCTACTGCCAGTTTCTGGAAGACACCTTCTTCAAGCAGTGGTACAGGAAGAAGTCTGCATCCTTCAAGAAAAACATGATTTTCATGCAGGACAATGCTCCATCACACGCGTCCAAGTACTCCACAGCGTGGCTGGCGAGAAAGGGTATAAAGAAGAAAAACTAATGACATGGCCTCCTTGTTCACCTGATCTGAACCCCATTGAGAACCTGTGGTCCATCATCAAATGTGAGATTTACAAGGAGGGAAAACAGTACACCTCTCTGAACAGTGTCTGGGAGGCTGTGGTTGCTGCTGCACGCAATGTTGATGGTGAACAGATCAAAACACTGACAGAATCCATGGATGGCAGGCTTTTGAGTGTCCTTGCAAAGAAAGGTGGCTATATTGGTCGCTGATTTGTTTTTGTTTTGTTTTTGAATGTCAGAAATGTATATTTGTGAATGTGGAGATGTTATATTGGTTTCACTGGTAAAATAAATAATTGAAATGGGTATATATTTGTTTTTGTTAAGTTGCCTAATAATTATGCACAGTAATAGTCACCTGCACACACAGATATCCCCTAAAATAGCTAAAACTAAAACAAACTAAAACTACTTCCAAAAACATTCAGCTTTGATATTAATGAGTTTTTTGGGGTCATTGAGAACATGGTTGTTGTTCAATAATAAAATTATTCCTCAAAAATACAACTTGCCTAATAATTCTGCACTCCCTGTAAATGTGTCGCAGCCCCTGGCGTGCACACTCACAACGGCTGAGCGTAAATGGAGACATGTGCGGACGTATTTTACCTCCACAAACACCCGAGACGCAGTTTGCGATACATGTGGCAAGACAGTGAGGTGTTGTGGCAAAAGCACTAACCTCGTCAAACACCTCAGAGTAAATCAGATCACAGAATATGACGAGCTTATGTTGAGGCAAACTGAAGAGGAGGAGGACGGGGACAGGTGCTGCTAGGGCGAGACAGACGTCTCTCATGGAGTCCTTTAGTGCTGCAGGCAGGCAACATGTTCAAATAGCGCACAACTTCAGTTTTATTTCTATATGATGAATTCTGCATTATTAAGTGATAAGAACAAGTAATCTGATGTCCTGTAATCATGATGACACTACAATAAAAAATACAATAAATAAAATACGTTATTGTACAAAGTATCGGTATCGGATCAGTATCGTCGATACCACCCTGAACTTTACTTGGGATCGGATCGGAAAGGAAATCAGTGGTATCGCACATCACTAGTATGAAGCAGTCACATGTCTGAGCTCGTGAGTTTATAGCCGGGTCTAACCCACCTCTTCTCCTTTCTGCCTCAGGGCTGCCGTGCAGGTCACCTACAGCTCCACCAGTCACACGTCTGTACGATCAGGGGAGCCCACTGGAGACAAGTCCACAGGAAGCATGTGGAAGATGATTCTGGTGCTGCTGCCTTTAGCTGTGTTATCAGCTGTGTGCTACTACGCCTACGCCTACATCGTGTGATGAACAGTGGAAGGATTGTTCCATCGAGATTCTTTTTTTGTGCTTCACCACTTTTTACTTGGACTCTGCTACAGTAGCTTCACATTCTGCTGTCCAACTTTAAAGCCAAAGCTTCTAGTGACCAGCCAGTTTTGAGTTTTTACAACTGTAATACTGTCGATTATGTTATTGTTAATACAGGAAAAAAGTGGGACTGTCAGGTAATATCTGTGCTGACCTTGCAGTTGCAGTTATTATTACTCTGTAGCTGTACTCTATAGTTATTATTCTGCTAGAATCATTTTACTGTTGAAAATAATACTTATTTATCTGTTACTGGCCTTTGGTGCAGCTCCCCACTTCATCTTCTGTCTGAAACAACTGTTTTAACTCCTCTAACATTAAAGCCATCCATGTATCCTTTTTCTTATCTAATTCAGGGTCAAATGTAATTGTTGAATGACAGTTTTAAGCAGTGTCCTTTTTTATTATTTTCTATTTACCCGAGTTTTGAGATGTACTTAATCATGTGGCACCAGAGAAAGAAAACCGAAGAAGATTCAAAACACTGGACTCACACTGAGTCGTTGTATCGACAGTGACAGTAGACAAGTTGATTACAGCGCTGTGTAACAAGTTTACACCTGCCTCTGTCCAGTTTATCCAAACCTGCTACATAGGATTTAAAATGTTACTTTAAATCTAAAATGCTGTCTTCCTGCTGTTCTGTAAAGTATCACTCCTAAACAGTGTGTGTCAGTGTAACAGTGTGTAATAATAATAATAATGATAATAATAATAATACAGTTTCTTAGTCACTGTAAAGCAGAAAGAATTAAACTCTTAATAAAATGTGACTGACAAGAAATGTAACGAGGCAAATTGTTAAAGGTATTTTTTGTAAAAATAAAAAAAATCAGAAAATGTAATGAAGACATGACAGTAACATGGATTCTGTGTTATGGTCAGTGAGCTGGACTGTGTGGAATTACAGGGATTATTTTACATAACCATCATCTTATCATTGCATTAATTATCATTTCATCAAAGTGTTTATTGAAGCTGCTGGCATTATGTTATAATTTATATTATAGGGGTTATCATAATCTAATATTAACATGTTTATTACAGGTGCAGTTACAACCACTTAAATCGTTGAGTTAAATCTATAATCTTAAAAGCTTATAGGCTGAGTATATTGTTACAGTAAAATAGTAGCTGAGTAAAGGCCTGAATGTATTCAGCTTCTTGTTGCATTTGAGTTTGCTTAGTTACAGGTGACGGAAGGATGTCCAGTCCCTGGTGACCTCAAAGGCCTTAGGTCATCACCATATTCGGAAGAGTATGCCACAAGGAGGAACCTCTATGTTGCACTTAATTCTTAAAATACATGAATGTTCTGTACATGCAAATTATGTGCTTGTAAACGCAAGAAGGGGCGTTACAATACCCTGATGTTATAAAAGCAATCTAGAGTGTATTTTGGGCAGAGATGTACAACTGTTTTGCAGTTTACACCTCTCCACGCTGCGTGTATTCATTAAAATCAATTGTTTGATTGACCTCTTCTGGACCATCATTGTTTTACTCTCATCCTCAATTTCGAACCCGTAACATTTGGTGCATTGGCCGAGGTTGAGTAGAGAGAGTTGGAGGTTGAGACTGAGAGGGTCCAAGGTGCTCAAACAGGCAGACACGAGTCAGTGGTCGAGTGAGTGGACATAAGCTGGCTTATTCAAAGGTAAGGCACTACCTGTTGAATTATTTCCAAACAGTGCTGAATTGGTTCTGACAAAATTGAAAGTCTACTCACTGAAAATTACTGGTAAAGGTCTGTTTTGATTTTGGTGAAAATCTCATGAGAATTGAAGTTGAAGTAATGATAATGTAAGGTTAAGTGACAGTACTGAGTAAAGGACAAGCAGTTGGACTGCTACGAGGATTTAAATGCAGTTGGACTGCTAAGGAAAGAGAATTTAAAGTAGTTGGACTACTGAATTTAGGATTATAGGTAATTTGGAAACTGTGTATGGTAATACAGTCATAATTGAATATAAAGCTGGGCTTGGACATCAATAAAGTTGGTTTGGTGGTTTCATAGGATGTCTTTAAAAACATAATTAAATTTATGTAGAACGGAACTGTGGGATGTTCTAGGAAGTGCATCGCTCAGAGGTAACGCTTGCCGGAGTCAGGGACGCTTAGACTCCGTCCTCTATGAGGGATAGTCAGTTGGTCACTGTGGAGCTTGGGGCACTCCAGAATAACTAGTGGTTGGACCACTTTGCCGTTTGGAACGGTTTATGCACTTTTTTGGGCAGTAAAGCTTGGAGCTTGGGCGTTGGACGCTTTTAAATTTACTTAGGATATTTAGGGATTAGAGCAGATACAGTTTGGAACTGAGACTGTCATTGATTATCAAAAACTTGGAGTTTGTCCCTTGGAGGGTTAATTCAAATTTTGTCTAAATTATGTAGGTTGTGCAATTTAAGGCCTTGTAAATATTATTTAATTTATCAGACGTCTCTGTGTTATAATTTCTATGTTTGTATATAGGCTTTGTCTGCCACGGGCACTGCAGCAGGCTGGTTATTTTGAGAGTGTGTCTGTGTCTATGTAAATGAGATGCCTGTGACTTATTTAGAGTGACATTTCCTGTTTACTAATGAGTGGCTAATGACAGACTGCAGAGCCTGGGTTAAGGACGACTTCAATCTGTGTTTTAAGGGAAGAAATGCAGTTTATGTTTATTATATTTGTGTGACTGTTGTTGATTATGATAAGTATTTCATGATAACTGTAGAATATGAGTATGGGGTTTGCTTGACACGTGTCTGTACTAGGTAAAACTGTGTAAGACTGATAGGAAGTTTATAGAGACTGCTACACATGGCTGATGCCTGTATTTAAGACGCTGGTTTTGTTTATTACAAGACTGTAAGTAAAGTTTTATTTCTTGCCATGACTGTATGAATTTTTGCTGGGTTTTGAGATAGGATACATAAACTGTTGATACTTAAGACCGTTATCTGGGTTCTGAGAACTGAAATTGAATTTGAGATAATTTAATTAAAAAGGATGTCTGTGCGATGTGTGTTTTGGGGTGTCAAGTAAGATGTTTTAGGATTTTTAGATGGGTTCTGTTTCAGTTTGAGATAATATATACAGTTACATTTTCTGTGTGTGTGTTGTTGAGTGACAACATGCGCAGTTTAAATTGGGCGCTGTTCCTTCCTCTTTTTAGTTTCAAAACACAAAGGCTGTTAGATTAAAAATTACTGTGAGTAACGGTTTGACTTTTGACTAGGGAAATAATATGCTTACTTTTGGGTCTATGAAGATATTTGACCTTCAGTGATGTTATGAGAGGTTTCAGTTTTCTTTTTCTTTTTTCTTTTGACTTGCTCTTTCTGATCATGGAAGGCATGTCCAAGATACTCGTATGAAAGCGTATTTTGAGTGATTTTAATTGTGTGAATGCTGTCAGTATTTGATTTGAGTGACTGTGTGATTTGTCTGAGTAAGTGAAAAGGGGGAGTTTGAAAGAAAAGGCAGTGTGTGAGACGATTACTGAATGACTAAAGAGGTTAGAACCTTTAAACGTGTGTATGGAATAAAGGAGTTAGATTAGTTTGAAGAACAGGAAATATGGCTCTGTGTACCGGGGCTGCAGCGACAGGAAATAGTGAACAGGAACTTTGCATGCCCATATATGGGAACTGAGTGTGTACAGAAAGAACACAGAGAGACAGACGAGGCCCATGGAGCAAATGAAGCCTTTAAGAAAAATGAATATATTACTAATTGTATGCTTTAGTGTGTCAATACAGGTGGACTCTCTCAACATTGCAACCTTGAGTTCAGCAGCAGAAAAGTAGATTAAAAGAATTGGGAGAATAAGCCAGTTTTTGGCTCGAAATTGTGCGGCTGGATCTCTCACTTTGTCCCTGAAGCGGAGAAGAAGTTCAAAGGACAGTCAATCGCCTGATGAAGACCGACAGAACATCGTGGACTTGAATACAGCAGGCAAACGACAGTGCCACTGATCCATTAACACTGATGACGACTGATGACCAGCAGCAGCATGTAAGAGTACTGCAACATGTACTGTGAAAATACAGGCTGGGCAGTTGAACAGTGGGATAAAGAATTGTGGAAGAGCACTGGACATTGAGTGATATTTTGCCATGCTGGGACTTAATCTGAAAGAAAGACTGTAAAGAAACAGAGAAGAAGACAACAGCTGAGTTGAGACTGTGTTTGCTGGAGCTTTGAAGCCTGAACAGGACATTGTGCAGAGAGGACCAGTGAGAGATGAAGCTGGACGAGTTTGACTGCGAGAATATAGGATATAATTGGATTGAAAATTGAAGCCTGAACTCATGAATTGTTTAGGGATGTCCACCACCGCATAACAAAGAGGTAAACATTAGAAAAGGTAAGAATAATGAACGAAGATAATTGTCATTACCTTAATGAATAGAAAACACACATACAAATTGTTACATGTGAGATTATTTTTGAAATGAATCAGAAGTGAGATAGTTTGAATCTAAAGCTCAGTGGTGAAATGCATAAATTAAATATGAATATATAGGATGCAATGAAGAAACAGCTTACACGTAGTGTACATTAACATGAATACATCGCAAGGCAACGAAGAACTCAATGAATTAATTTAATGAAGAAGCAGTTTACACCCAATTAACATAAAATGCAGGGAAGAACACGCTTACATGCCTGGCATAATTGGTGTTTCTGGTCAGAGATAGAGAAATGGGTTATTTAACCACTGGTGATAATAATGAAAATGTCTTAGTTTTGTTATTTTCAGGAGTAAAGCAGACTTGGACCGGCTCTCCAGATCCAGCAGTCGGAAGAAAGTTAGAGGTTAACATCTATGGATAAGTTAAGGCAAGTTTCTGGTGGAATTGTTCACAGAATGATGTGTCCAGGAACCTGAAAAGCAAGCCCCAGCTCCTGGCTGAAGACCAGGAGGCGGTAATTTAAGGTGGGAAATCAAAATGTGGGCTAGTAACTCGGGGAAAAAGAGAACTGACTGCTTAACTGGAGAGTTGGGAAGAAGTCTGGGAGACTGTGAAGCCATAGATGCAAAATAACATATACCCATACACACACAAACAGAAAATGCATTAACCTTACAAAGACAAGCTCATGAAGCTTGTCTAATCAAAGCTTGATGCATAGAGACATTGATTGAAAACCCGGCTAAGAACACAAGCGTATGCAATGAAGATCAGCTTGCTGGTTGTATGAGTGAGAGAATGGTGTGAATGTTTAATAAAATAAATGGAAATTAACAGAAGAAAAGTGATTAAAGCAGTTTTATAAGAGTGAGTTAGGAGTGCTTTTGCACTGATTGATAAAAGTAAGTGATTAGTATAGAAAGAAAATGAAAATAATTCAATAAGGTGTTAAGGTTTCAACATGCATTTCTGTTGAAGGTGCAGATTTGGACAAGAAATTTATAATTTAGTGTTGACACATTGTTATAACGTGTTTATATTTTAGGCTGAATCTAAGTATGGTGAAGTGTCTAAGGGGACATGGTTGTGTGTAAAACGGTGCAGTTTGGACAAGGTTTTCAGTGCGTTGAATGGGTGAAATTTAAGATGGTTTAAGATTTTTGGGGCTGTTGTTTTCATTTTAATAGAGGGAGTTTTGATAAACATGGACATGTCTAAAAGGGCCCATAGTTTTTATAACAGTGCACTTAGAAAAAACCTGTCAGGTGATTTTGTTTTGTACTTTGATGAGCTAACAATCAGCTCTCTTTTTTCTCATTTTTGCTCTAAGCAGGCCTGGAAGAGAGTGAACTGACGGCGCGGACAAATTACCAAGTAAGGATTGCAGCGAGTCAATCCAGTCAAAAGTATAGAGAACTATTTTCCTAAAAGGAAAACGAAATAAAACAAATGATTGAGCTCATTTTGCTGATGTGGAGCATCTGATGACGTGCGCAGAAGGCTGCAGTATCAGCAAAAATATCATGTGAATGCATGGGAGTGAATGCGAGTGATCGGACCAAGAGGGGAAATAAATAAAAGGTTGACAAACAGGAGGAGTGGAAGACTTAATTCTGGGGATGTTGATGTTTGTTTTGAGAAAATTATTTACTGGGGTTGGATTATGTTATTACATTATAGAATGCCAAATGCTAAAAGGAAACATTGTTTGAGGTAACTCAAGTTACCATTAACTGAGGTAACACATGATTAATAACTGTTCTGTTTAAGTTTATTTTGTGTTATAACACAGGTTGGATCATAAGTGGGGAAATTGAGTATGAAATGTGAAGTTCTGGTTAACACACAGGTTTTTTTGTTTCTAGGACGTTCCAAGGATGCAGGCTGTGGATGGAGCCAAGAAAAGATTTGACATGATGATTAATTTGATTTCATTCCTTAAAAACAGGTTTGAAGGTCCGGAGCATGTAGACTTAATATGATATGACTAACCTTTTCTTTTAATGCCCTAACCTGAGTGAAGGATTTTGAGTTTGTAACACATGAGATGTGTCACAAAAGGGGGGAGTTACAGGATTTAAGGTTTAATTTGAAAGGGGTTTTAGGATTACTTGATGATGTTTAGGTTTTTGATAATTTAGGTATGGTAAAACTGAGGCAGAAAGTGTTATTTTCAGGTTATTTTGATTTCTAGAATAAGAGGTTATAATTTAGGCGTGCACATACAGATATGTCAAAGGAAAATTGTATATATGTTATTAGCTACATGAAATGTGTCTACGTGACTTTTACCTAATAACTTATGTGATGATAAAGTTGTTTACCGACTAGCAGCTTGCTCTCTTCTTGAACATACAGACTTAGAAAAGGGGAACTTCAGCTCTGAGTTCTGAGAATAACTCTGGTATTTTTGTAAGTAGACAGGAAACACGTCGAGACCGCCGTATAGGGCAAATGTGTTAGAGCTTGTAATTAAATGTGGGCTTGAAAAGAGGAAGCAAATTGGTACAGGACGTGCTTGAGATGATCAGATGAGAGAAGGGGAAGGTCAGGAATAGTTTAAACTAAGATTGAGAAATTAAATTGGGTGAAAGGGGGTGTAGCAAGTAGATTCAGGGCAGCTCACAGCCTGGCGTGAAACGCAAGGTGCCGTCACACAGCTTAAGTTATTTGTTTGATTTATTTTATGACAAAATAATAAGGAAACATTGAAAACATACAACCCGTTGAGGAGACAGATAGGGTTGGGGAATTGAAAGGGTTGGTTTGTTTAGCATAATGCACTACAAAGTATACAAAGTTTATATAACATGATGCAAACACACGAATCAGAGACACGTAATGAGAAAACTGATTAGAATGTTCCTTACAACTACATGTTTATTGTATGCAATGATATTAACTATGGCTGTGTTGTTTATTGTCTATATTTTGCAGGGCACTCCGAACCACTTGTCTGAACACGGAGGCCAGTCCAGCCCAGCACTTCCTGAGACTGTAGTTGCTAAAACAGGATCGGTAAAAAGACAAAAGCGCGAGGGGTCAGGTAAAGGTGATGAGTGTCTCAGCAGGAATAAGGGCATAGGGTTGAATTATGGTAAAGGGTCTACCAGCTCATTCACATTTGATTTGTGTGACGTCATTAAGTGTACAGGAGCTAGTAGTAGCTGGAGAGCGTATGATGTACGGGTCTGCAATCACCCCATGATATGCTTAGGGTAAATTTAGTTGATGCAAAGTCTAAGCCGCTCGCAGAAAGCTTAATCACCATTCTGACTGATCAGATGGTAACTTCGGGAACAGTAGCTCAAAAGGAACAGGAACCAAAAGGGAGAGTACTTCTGACAACAGATTACTTTAGACTGAAGCTTAAAGAGTTGATAAAGCGCGCCACGGGTTTCAAGGACAGTAACCTCTGGCTTGATTGGGTGGCTCAAGATGCTAGAGAACAACATGTATCTGACTGTGTTGCCTGTGCTTCAGCTAGGTCACGGTTGTTTACAGAGCCCGCACCATTGCATTAGAGGATGAGTGGGGCTATGATTGTATGTTACAGTTAACTAGAAGTGAAGTGACTACTGGCAACTGTACTTTGTTGTCCAGACTTTTCCCTGCCATTTCAAAGCAGACAGCAGTGGGACCATTTATGCTAAAATAAGATAATTACATGTTTCAAGTTTTCTACAGATAATGAAAAGTACAAGGTGGGAGAGATCGACCCAACTAGGTGTGCTGTCACACTCACAGGACGAACCACCAACAATGTAAGCGACCCTACCACGGTAATTGGAACATGGGCAAGAAGTGGGCTCTACTAATACTGTGGGGAAGATATTCGTGTTCCTATGGGAAGCGTAGGGACATGTGCGATGGTGCGATTGGGAGCTCCGATCATGCTTATTGGAAACCAGGTAAAGGCTATTCCACAACATAACACGTGAACTTTAGCTGCCATACGTAAGAGATACATTTTGGCCAAAAGAGGGACCTAGACTACCCATGCATATGATCCTCGTTTGAACTCGCCGACCTGGATAGACTCCATAGGAGTGCCCAGGGGAGTTCCTAATGAGTGCAAGCTGGTAAGTCAGGTAGTTGCAGGATTGGAGAGTATATTTCTTTGGGTAACGCCTAAGAAAAATGTTGGCCGCATTATGTTCATTACAACCTGCTGAGACTCTCTAACCAAACCAGGGACGCCATGATGGGGTTCGCAGAACAATTTGGTCCGAGTTCACTGACGGGAGAGCAAAATCGAATTATCTAAAACCATGCATGAGCACTCAGGTATCGAAAATCTGCTGGCGTCCTGGATGACATCTGTGTTTGGACAATGGAAAGGTGTGGCCAAGTAAACTTGGCAAGTGTCAGTGATGTTTACTTTGACTGTACTTTTGGGAATATTGGTCATCGCTAGTTGTGGTATCATTCCTTGTGTCAGAGGATGGTTGGTAAAGATAATGGCGAGGGTTGCGAACCCTGCCTGGGTTGAGGGAAATTCTTTATTCCTATTATATAATCTGCATTATTATGATTGCATTAAGAACATGTTTTACAGCATTGTTTACCAGTAATATTGTTTACAGGGTTCATATTGCATTGAATAGGTTTGTCATCACATTCATTCTATTCACAGGTTTAGTTCATTTTATACACATTGCATATCTGTGCTTGTTTAGAGTTGATGTTCCGTCCAAAAGGGTTTTAAGCTTCACTGGTGAGAGTGTCCAGGTGATACATGTTGAGGGAAGATGAGAACATAGCAGGTTAATTGCATGCACGCTTACAAACACACATGATTTATATATAGGCCAGGCCAAAGGCCTGGACTTGATGTAACTTTTTAACTTTACAGCTCCTAACTTGCAGGAATGGCGGGGAGTGTAATGAATGAATGCAAAACATGCTTACAGACACAAACATGACAGGGTTTATTTTACAGGGTAAAGGTGGACCACAGGTTGCTTTGTTTCTGCTTAGCAACTACTGAGGTAAATGGTGTTAAAGATAAATATGCAATAAGTGAACAGGAAATGTGTAAGGGTGAGCCGGGTGAAACAAAATGTTGTAGATAATGGAAACTTGTCTAACGGACATTAACAGTAACCTTTGCATGTTATGTATATGCTTGAGGCCAAAAGAGGCGTAAATCCAGATAGAAAACTTTGAAGTGTGCTTTTAGCGGAGATTTAGGCTGACATGGGGATGGTGTGCATTTTACTTGGGTTGTGTTCAATAAGACTAAAAGCGTTGCTCACACACATAAAGAGTATTGTGATTAAATAAAGTTAATATAATGGATAGAGCCCAGAATAGGATAATACATAAGTAAAATCAAATGTAATGTTTGATTTCACTTTTATTGGGAAACAATCAGGCTAGAAATGTGAGTAACCTATGTTTAAACTGTGAAAACACTCTCCACATACATTAAAACTGTGCAACTCTGAGTGGGCCATGCAATCAAGCAACTGTTACATATCTGTATTAAACTAGCCAACATAGACTCACCACCACATGATGTTGCCCTGCAGCGGGGCAGAAAATCATTTGCAAACCAGGGATCTTATGTTGATTATCATATTCTTACTTATGTACACACACACACACAGAAGGGAAAAATTTCAAAACAAAACAAAAACAACTTAAGCTTAACCTGTCAAGCACAGGAGCAAAATAAAATCTCTTTGGGCTCTGTTAAAATTTCTTTAGTAAAAGTGTAAAAGGCCAAACCTAAGAGGTTGGGCAACCCGGAAAGTCCCTCCAGTATCAGGAGTTAATAGTCAGGAAACATTCTTCACTTTAACGCCTTTTTTCTGAAAAACCACTGACTCATAGATGCAGATAGACATACAAGTGCACATACATCCAGATGTGCATTTAGACATTAAAAGTGTAGAGGCATGTACACACAGATTGGCAAACCGGTACAGAGTCTAACTGAAGAGCTTAACAAAGCAGACGTGGCAGTAGGGTTTGTGATTTTGCCTGATATGATATTGGGAACCAACTTTGAATAATGACAGGAACCTTAGATGAACACAGTAGGTTAGTAAGGTGTAGCAGAGAGAGGGTCAGAGCGAAGGTAGTGGACCTGGGAATAGTGTAGTGACGTCTTTGGAAGACGTCAAAAGGGGGAATTGTGGAATTACAGGGATTATTTTACATAACCATCATCTTATCATTGCATTAATTATCATTTCATCAAAGTGTTTATTGAAGCTGCTGGCATTATGTTATAATTTATATTATAGGGGTTATCATAATCTAATATTAACATGTTTATTACAGGTGCAGTTACAACCACTTAAATCGTTGAGTTAAATCTATAATCTTAAAAGCTTATAGGCTGAGTATATTGTTACAGTAAAATAGTAGCTGAGTAAAGGCCTGAATGTATTCAGCTTCTTGTTGCATTTGAGTTTGCTTAGTTACAGGTGACGGAAGGATGTCCAGTCCCTGGTGACCTCAAAGGCCTTAGGTCATCACCATATTCGGAAGAGTATGCCACAAGGAGGAACCTCTATGTTGCACTTAATTCTTAAAATACATGAATGTTCTGTACATGCAAATTATGTGCTTGTAAACGCAAGAAGGGGCGTTACAATACCCTGATGTTATAAAAGCAATCTAGAGTGTATTTTGGGCAGAGATGTACAACTGTTTTGCAGTTTACACCTCTCCACGCTGCGTGTATTCATTAAAATCAATTGTTTGATTGACCTCTTCTGGACCATCATTGTTTTACTCTCATCCTCAATTTCGAACCCGTAACAACTGTTACTGGAATGTCTCAGCAGATGGGATGCTGCGCTGACACACTGACCATGATGTGGTTTAAAGTACTGTGTGCCAGCACACCCTGCTTGGGCCTTTCTGGATCTGAAAATGAAGCCAAATGAAGAAATGCCAAAAAACTGTAGGACCTCTAAGTGCTGCTCGAGGCCGCGTGTAAAACGTCCGGCTGTATAGCATAAAAAGCATGTTTGCAGACCATTACGAACCATTTTGGCCTCTAATAATAGTTTTGATCTTTATTTTAAAAAAGAGAGAGAGAGTAGGGTCATTTCTTTTAATCTTTCCTCCACCTGATTAATTGAATTAGGGTACGGCTGCTGTGATAGGTGTCCCTGCCCACAGCCTTCTGCTGGGGCCTTGTGGACTATTTTTACTGAACTGTACCCATAAAACTGGTCTGCTGTATGGTACAGACCACTGGGGAGTAAAAAGTAGTGATGTGTCCTGTGTGTCGAAGCTTCGAAGCGTGTGTCGGGTAATTTCGGGGGAGTTTTTGTGAAGTGCGTATCGAGGCTTGCTTTGAGTACGTATGCAGTGATGTTCGAGGCCTCGTGAGCAGTCCGTACCACGTGACTGATTCAGGAACTGGCTCGCTGGTTCGGCTCAATGGTTCGGCTAGATTCGTAAAAAAATGGGCAGCAAAACAGCTGATTTCCCCATCACACCGTGTTGTGGAACTGGATTACGTACGTGCTACATAGTTACTTCAGCATTTCTTCTTCGATGGAACCAGCAAGGAAGAGAATTTTTTTTAATCTCATCTCTTCTAATAAAGTATGCACACAGTCATAAATATCACAAATGATAAGTACCATAATATAAATAAACAACACTACAGATCCTATAATCTGATTTCTGTCTTTTAGTTTATTAAAAAGTGAAGCACCACACAGTTTGTGTCATTATCCAGATGTACATAAGCATGATTACACAGTTACACAATCATACCAAAACTCTGTCCTGATAGTTTCCACTTTCTCTTTTGTATCAGACATACTGAGACAATATTCGGGATAAATAACCATGAAAACAATTTATTTATTCAGTTTAGAGGTTTACACATCACATCATTGTAATCAAAGAGCCTGTTTCACTTGAATCGTCCACTTGATGGCGCAGTAGAGCAAATGAATCATCACAATGCTTTGAACCATGAGTCCACCAGTTGGATGGAAAGCTTCATTTCATCACGAAGCTTCATCTCACCATCACTAGTAAAAAGCTCACCAGCACTCATGGTATTAGTCCAGGGGTCTCCCACTCCAGGCCTCGAGGGCCGGTGTTCTGCAGGTTTTAGATCTCACCCTGGGTCAGCACACCTGAATCAAAGGATTGTTTCATTCCCAGGCTTCCGGAGAACTTCAGGACATGTTGAGGAGATAATTTAGCCTTTAAACCAGCTGTGATGGATCAAGGACACGTCTAAAACCTGCAGGACACCGGCCCTCGAGGCCTGGAGTTCCCCACCTCTGATATACAGCGTTCTGCTCTACAAGCCACCTCAGGCTCGTCTCAGCCTTTTATCCACTGCCTCTGAAAGAGGGCGCCATTGAGCCAGTAACCTTCTACAGATGCATAAATAATAAATACATTAGCTTTGAGCTGTGGGAGGACCAAGCTTCCTATAAGAAACCCACACAAACAGGCCCTAAGCAGGTTACAGCTAAATAAAAGATGGACAGAGTCACTGTGGCTCCACATTTTGGTGTGCTGGGTTTTCCTGGAGACAGAAATGGAAAAAATCTGGATGAGAGGGTTGAGCCTTCATTATCAGTCAAGATACATGCTATTCTGTGCTAATTAACAAGTTAGTAAAAGTCTAGAGTTTCTGTTACCAGAACTGCAGCATAAACTTCTAGGATGGTCTTTACTTCTCAACGGGCCACTTCAGTTTAATTTTTCTGTTAAAACGTTACAAACTGTTTCAGAGGTCAGGTGACTTCTGGAGTCAGTGGAAGTGAGGCCAAGTGGGCAGCTATTGGTTGTAGTGATAGCTAATAAAATCCAAACTGCTACTTTATTTAACAAAAAAACATATATAGTTTCCTGTTGTACAGTTGCTACCAAACTGGAAAGTATCCACAGAAACCCAGTTTTACACCATGCAGTAAAGTTACTTTCTAATACTGATACTCCTTTTTACATAGACATATTTTAACATGGGAGAGTATGAAGTGTATTTAAAACAATAAGAACCAGCAGTTTACACTGCCAAAGAGCATATTATATTTATACGACAGAAGCTTTTAATATGTTGGAGTATCCATGTCCAGTATGTGCATTTCAGGAATTGGCATCTCTACCCAAAGGAAGATGAGGCAGTGTTAATTCCCACAAAGTTATTTGGTTGTCAGTCTGTAGCTGTAATCTTAAGATAGGACTGGCCTGTAATTGTCGAGGATGAGGTCTACTCGATGGTCCACAGCTCGCTGAAGTCTCAGTCACAAAACATTTCATTATGTTCATTCAAAAAACGTTTTTTTTTTCCTCCAAACAAGTCTTAATTTGAACACAGAGCCCACACAGAGGTAAGGCTTCTGTGCCACAGCAGCTTTCAGTGCTTTGGTCCAAAGTCTGGTCTAAATGCCACCAGTCCTGTTCAGGTCAATGGGCAGAGGGGACGCTCTGGTACTGATGGAACAGGTGAGGCTGGTGAGCTGGGAAGAAAAAACATCAAGTTTACAAAAGCAAGAGACGCCGTGAAACAAAGAATCTGTGTTCTGTAAATAGGGGAACCTGATAGTATGACCCTGAAATCCCAGCGCTGTGATGAAGATGTTGATGAGAACCGTGAAGAAGACAAAGACTGTTGCTACATTATTCATTCTGTTGAGTTTGGCGTGTTTCCTCACATCGTTGAGATCGCACTTCACTGCTGACACACAAAACAGTGATGCAGTTAGCTACACTGATGACCACCAGAGTTATCAGGTTATTTATGGATTAGATGAACAGATACAGATGCATGTTTTATACTACTTTATGGATTTTATTAATGATTGTGTATCAAAAGTTAACTTGTCAGAAAAAACAAACTGGTGTATGTGGTCTTTCAGGTTAACTATGAGCTGATAGAAATCTCTGGGGCAAATGTAGGTGAGACACAGATATCTAGCTCAGCTAAATGTTTATTTTCCAAACTGTCGAGCACATTAAAAATGTCCAAGAGCATTAAGACTGCAGCATCCACGCACACTTTAGTTTGGGTCTACATACAAGCCCCCACGAAGGACGGCTCATTGGACCACGGTCACAAGAGGGCGGCGTCCTGTTCTACGACGTAGCTCTTCATTTTTGTTTATTAGGAGGAAATACTGGCATGTGGTCCATCTTAACATGCTTTAGCCTGTATGCTCAATGCTAAGCCCAGCAGCTGACTAACAGGCGTGTCATACATGTGACTGCTGGGAGTTCCAGTTCAGTGCACAAGCTTGGATCTGCAAAGTGTGCAACTGTATTGAGATCATTTATTATGTGAAACTTCTATTTTTTTATGAATTCATATATTTGTTTTATTTATAAAGATGTAAAATACAGTTTTGGAAATGCTGCATGTAAAGGCTTTATGCTTTGTCAAACACCACTTCTGTGATGCCTGTGGACCAGGGGTGGGCAATCTCAGTCCACGAGGGCCGGTGTCCCTGCATGTTTTAGATCTCACCCTGGGTCATCACACCTGAATCACCTGATGAGTTCATTACCAGGCCTCTGGAGAACTTCAACACATGTTGAGGAGGTCATTTAGCTTTTAAATCAGCTGTGTTGGTTCAAGGACACATCTAAAACCTGCAGGACCCTGACCCTCGAGGCCTGGGTTTGGACACCACTGCCCTAAAACCTTTGTATCCTTTTTACTTGGGTCATCTTTATACAATTCATTTTTAGTGTCAATTTAAAATTAGAAGGGCTTATTTCTTTTAAACCGATGACTCTTTTGCATGCAGCAGCATGCGAGACAATCCACACAGTAGTGTCCCAGCTGCAGCCATCACACCCCCAAGCCTTCCTTTTCATCTCTGGAGATTTCAATCATGTTTCCTTGTCCTCAACTCTTCAATATTTTCACCCAGTATGTGGACTGTTTTATCAGGGAAAAAAAGACTGGACTTACTGTATGCAAATACTAAGGATGCATATACATCATCACCCCTCCCCCCACTGGGTCGCTCAGACCATAACGTGGTCCATCTGGTTCCCTCATACATACCTGGAGCCTGGAGTCCAGGTTTGGGCTAACAGATTGAACCAGTTCTTTAACAGGTTTGATTCTGTAGCCCTTTCCTCCCCCATCCACCAGAGCTCTTCACCTCTCTGCAGCCCTGCCCCCCATAGCACGAGGGACAACAGATGCACCTCACCTGCGTCCTTTCTCCCTCAACGACTCCACTGCCTCCTCCCCCCATGCGAGTCATCAGGAACCACCCACTCACACCCCACACTGCAGCCTCTCCGTCACAGCTGACCAGGTGTGAAGTCAGCTGAGGATGATGAAAACCAGGAAGGCCACGGGTCCGGATGGAATCAGCTCCAGACTGTTGAGGGACTGTGCAGATCGACTCTGTGAGGTTACCACATCTTTAACCTCAGGCTCAGCCTGGAGAGGGGCTGTCAGACTCTATAATGCAGCTCAACATCCTCTGGTCATCTTACTCACCAGCTTGTTTGTTCTCTGCACATTTCATACATGGCTCTGTGCATCGTTACCTGTATATACGAACTTCACTTGCTTATGTATATAGGAACACTTTGTGTCTTCCTTTTATATTTTATATTGCTATAAGAACTGTAACACCCACATTTCTCATCCGTGGGATAATAAAGGTTTATTCTTTTCTATTCTAAAAATACTTTGAAAGCATTTTTCACTCAAACTGGAATAAGACAGAGAGAAGCACAGCTGTTCTTTAAGCCATTTTCATTCAGACAAAGTCAATGATGTCACTTGCCAATGAAGACGAGCAGCAGCCCCACTATGACCTGTAACGCGATGGACAGGGACAGCAGCACGATGAGGGGGACATAGAAACGATACTGCGGACCCACATAAAGGACGGTCTTCAGCTGAGACGAGTTGGCCATGAGCAAGGCCACGTCCAACATGCTCTGAGCCGCACTCTTCTTAGTGGCGTAGTGATTCATGTCAATAAGTCGGAGTGCATTTCTAGGCCGGGCCTGTGAGAGGACGGGTTAGGTATGAGAGCAGGAACACAAATGCAAAGTCAAATAACTTTCACAATGTTTTTTTTCTCCTCTCTTTAACAGTGTGACGTCTCTGCACACGTGTCCACGCTTTTTCCACACACATTTAGTTACCTGTCCCTGAAAACATGCATGTGTGGAAAACAAGTTGAACTGGTCCTGTGTCTGAGCTGATAAATCCAGGTGACAGCCACCATGTATCTCAGAAATACTGGGAGAAAGTTTCAACCAGCTGAGACATTTAGTCCAGCTGTGTAGCACAAGGGTGCGAGACGTCACACCAGGGTGCAGCCCTGTCTCAGCCCCAAAGCCATCATTCAGCTCTCTGTACAGCTGATGAGTGGAACAGACGCTGGAGAGGGGTCGTTCCTATTTTCTCTCCCCGTTATCATGGACTTTAACAGCATAATGATGAAGTGACACTGAACTGAATCATTAATCTTTTTGTTTTTGTGACTTTGTCATTCTGATTGTTCTTCGAGGCTGATGTGATGTCAGGGATTACTGCTGCATGCTCAAACATCCAGGTAAATCCCAAAAGGTTGGTTCTGTTCACCTGGATGTTCTCAGTTTTCATCACTGTACAGGTCATCTTTGTTATAGCATAACCTGGACACGCCTGACGTGGATCAGAGCATTAAGAGAAGACATAGTTACTTTCAGACTGCCCGTCGCTAGCTTCACCATATAAATAAATCAGGAATAACAAAAGCCAAAGACATTAAGACGACACACGGCCCCAGTCTTTGTTAAATTTATCAGTATGATGGGATTAAAAGAGACTTCTTAAGCTCACGTCAAATACCTAAATTTTATTATTGAATCACAGTTCAACATGATCCTTATTTATCTCATGCTGGGCCTTTGTGTTCATCGAATGTCAAAAATGAGCTGTTTTAGCCTTTTTGATCCACCTTTCTTTTGGCTCCTCAGAAACAGAAATGTAGAGCATCATGTGGGTGTGTTGTAAGATTTTATGTTTTATGTGTTTTTATTCGTTGTTTTATTATCTTTCATTAACAAGCATATCATGAAGTGTTCATATATTTCACAAGGTTTGCTGAACTTTTCCACTGTTGTGCAAGCTGACATTTAACCTACAACACAAGTAAGTTAAACAGGAAACAGATGCAGCACCCAAACCACAAGAGTTGAAAAGTGCACCACGTTTCCTAGAAGAAGCAGCCAGACACACATGTGACACACACACACCCACACACAACCGTTGGTTTAGAGGAACTTGTAAAAGAGGAAATGTGATGTGCTTGCATACGCGATGTAACCTATAAAAAGAACTGTTGCCTGCACTCAGGGTGGGTCTCGCCAGAGTCCTCACCCGTGCGCGGGGTCTCGCCAGAGGCCTCACCCATGCACGTTGCTGTTATTATATTCTAACTGTCTGAGTGTCTTTATTCAACCTGAAGAATGTCTTATTAAAAATAAACTCTTGACATTTAATTGGTCCTTCGAGCCGGATGTAGGACATCGAATTATAACTAATTTTATGCTCCAACGGAGTGACCTCGTCGTTCCTGACATCGTGGAGAGCCAGCGCTGAAGTCTGTCGACAGCCTCTTTCCTATGAAGGAGAAAAGACCAACTACGTGAATTCGGGGTTGGCCAGCGTTCTTAGTAAGAGGTCCACGATCCTGGGGAACGAGGAGGAATCTCTGACCGGCACTTATATCATCATAACCAGGTGAATATTAACACTCAAAGACACATCGCGAATAATCGTCTTTTAGATTGACACTTTTCTAAGGGAAAAACTCGTCCTGTAGGGACTGGCAGTTTAAAAAAGGACTCGCTTAGTAAGACGAAACTGGCAGTCCAGAAGAGACTCGTTTTCGCAAATAAAAAAAAGCTGGTAGTCTAAAAGACTGCTTGTAAGACGAAACTGGCAGTCCAGAAGAGACTCGTTTCGCAATAAAAAAAAGCTGGTAGTCGACAAAATTTACTCCGGGAGTAAATGGGAAAAGGAAAGTGTCAATTAAAATAGGATTACACTGCCGCGTATGTGAATTGTTTGTATTTAAAAAGAGGAAGTGAGTGTCATTTGAAGAGGGACAGTAGGACCCTACACCACTTCTATTGTTTTCCTGTGTCGACTGAAATACTGGTGAGGAAGGAAAAGGTTGCGCTTAATCGCATAAAATTAAGGCCGCCCTTGACATTAGGACAAGGGTAGAAGGCTGCCTTAATAACCCCCTAACTCTAATACCAGAGAAGGTCACACAGTTCTGTTTGTAGTATTAATAACACAAAATCAAAATGGGAAATAAAACAACAAAACTCACTGCTGACGAGCAGTGGTTAGAAAAGAAATGTCCAGGAGCTGGACAAATTAGTGCATATAGATGGAGAAATCCAAAGAAAACCTAAATGTCCCACGTGGGAGGGAAAATGCATTGACTAAATTATAAGAAACCCTCCAAGCAGAAATAAATACTGAAAAGGAAGCTAAAAAGAAATCAAAACATACACAAGAGTTGTAATATTTTAAAGCATGGAAAGAGGAATGAAGTGGAATAAACAAAAGGTTAAACTAAGGTTAACTTAAATTAAAGCAATGAAACAAAATTGGGAAGACAACCAAGCTGAATGAATAGAATGCGTGAAACCAGATAATTCACACAAAATATATCAAATAAAAAAGAGAGATGCATAAGGCATATTAAGGCTGTGTCATTGTTCAGCCAAGGGAAATGTCTCCAGCTTGGGAAGGTGTGAAGCTGCAGGTCACATCGGCCTTTGATGGATACATAATAAAATATAAAATAATATACTATTGTATATTAGTAGTAAAGTAGTGTATTGTGATATACTATTGCTGTTATAAAAAAGGAAAAACAATACAATGATAACATTAATAATGACATACTATTAATAGGAAGAGGCACCTCAGTCAGTTATGATGCGAGGTGGAAGATTGTTAAAAGTAGTCTGAATCAAGCTTAAGGTTTGCTCAAACTCAGTACAATGATATATGAGATGAAGAAAATAAGGAAATAACTACACTAATCAGGTGCATAGAGACACCTGACCTGCTTGTAAACCTGTCATCTTAGATGAGACTTTGTTAAGATGAAGAGCAAACCTATACTAACAACTAATAAGTCAAACCCTGTATACAACAGCTAAAGCTACAGGTTTGAGAAGCTGAATAAAATGAATTAAATATGTGGACACTACCAAGCTGATGAGCAAGTTACACATTTTTTTTATTTTTATTTGTTTTTTAGAGCAGAAGCTGCATATTAAAGGTCACACATGCAGCTGTTTGTGAGCTCAGTTTTTCCTCACACTTCTGCTCTGTTTCTGGCAGCAGCTTTTTCTTTTTCTTTTTGTGTCCTTGATGATGATAAAGTCCAGAGCCAGCTGAGAGCTGGGTTACCTGTTTTGTTTTATGTGACAAGGCTGAGAAATTAAAACTTAGTTTCTTGTTTTGAAAAAAAAAGAAGAAAAAGGAGAGGTTTTGTGTTTCTCAGCCAAGAACAACTACAATTTCATTTTCTGTTTTGAGACAGGATAATAATAATAATAATAATAATAATAATAAAACAAAGAGTGATGTTTTGTTTAAGTGTTGAACCAGGCTAATACTGCAACATACCGTCTAGTGCATGATCTACGAGCAATATATGAAATCATCTTGTTTATCTTTAAATAAACTCCAATTATGGAGACCTGAAGTCACATGCTTAGGGCACACCCTCAGGTAAAGGCAGAAAGCTACTAAACAAAGAAAAGAAGCTATACAGAATGCGCCACAGCCACAAAACTAAGTATTCACATTCTTTCTGACTCTTTGTGAGCCTGAGTTATGACCTTGGCTCCCTGTTTTTCTGCTTCCACCAAAGGTGGGGGTGACGCTCCCGTGGCATGTGCTCTGTTCTCTTTACTATCACAAAGAAAAAAAAGAGAGAGGCCCCTACTCTCTGAATACAATATTCTCTTCATAACTCGGCAGTATGAAATGTCATGAAACAGTGTAACTCACTCACAGTAAATCAGCAGTGAATCAGCAGTATAGGATAATACAAACCTATCTAATAAATCTAATGATTTTCAAATTCTTTTAACTAAGAAGTATGATGTGGCCTCCAGCAGTATTATGATTCACTCATTTTGATTACAGGTATAATGTAATATATGACAGCATAATAATCTCACAACTGCTACAAGCACATTTGCCTTTCTTAACACACGCGAGTGAAAGGCAACTGTTAAGAAAATGCCCTTTTGGGTGAGACAGGCCCAGAGGCCCTGCATGCAAGCGCATTAACACACATACATGCAATGAAGAGCAGCTTACACTAGAGCACACACTATATGTGCGCCTCTATATCTCACATTGGTGTTAAAGCAGGAAAAACTTAATAGTTTTGTTATCAACTGCTGAATTTACCCACTACTGACATTTAACTCTCCAGCTTGCAGGACAATAGGTGAAACGTTTGTGAAAACAAAGAAGGAAAAATAAAGACACAGAGAGAGTCTGGTATGACCAAGCAGTGATCAGACAATAAATTTAGTTGGTAATACAATAAATTGCGAGATGCTTTCTCCTTGATTGATGCAACACAAGTAATTTACTGTATGGAGGAAATTCTCTTTGTGATAATCTTTTGAACGTGCATTTCTGTTGATCTGTCAATTTAGCGCATTATAAGCTGATATGCAAATTAGTTGATTGATATTAGATTTGAAAAATAACTGTATTATAAAATAAGTGAATAAGATGTAACAACGGTTGAAATTAGTTTTTGTTTCTAGTGTGTGGAGAAGGTTTTATCATGGCACACATCTGTTTACATGGGAGGAAACTCCTCATGTGATGCGACATTTAGCAATTTGCAAGTGTGCAGCACATCAGAAGAATGACTATGAAATTACAAAGGGAAACAATTTTACTGACAAAGGATGAACAAAAAGCAGCTCCCACAGCTGAGCAAAAGAAATGGCTGAAATGCGGAGCGAAACTAAAAGATGACTTGATGATTTGTGAAGGAAAACCAATACTTCCAAAATCTCTACACAAAACAGCAGCCTTAGTGACACATGGAGTTACTCTCCATGCGTCAACAGGAGGGATAGGAGATATAATCTCCAAAACACACTCTAAATTTCGAACACAATCTAAATTTCGAAACTTCAGCAAAATGCTTATGTAACCATTTTTATTCCAACATATGGCATCCCCACTCTGATAAGATCAGATAATGGGACACACTTTGTCAATGAGGTAATCAGCAAAGTCTCTAAAGCACTAGGATTCAGCATCAAATATCACTGTGCTTATCATCCTCAAAGTGCCGGCCTAGTAGAAAGAACTAACGGCACAATAAAACAGAGACTTAGAAAATGCATGGAAGAAACAGGAAGACCG
Source organism: Oreochromis aureus (assembly GCF_013358895.1). NCBI lineage: Eukaryota > Metazoa > Chordata > Actinopteri > Cichliformes > Cichlidae > Oreochromis > Oreochromis aureus. Next base: position 26,222,700 of record NC_052961.1, on the reverse strand, counting down.
TGGCCAGAGTGTATAGGCCTAGTAAAAATGTGGATGAGATTAACCCAATGTTCGCAGAAACTGACACCATTTGAAATTGTACATGGTAGACCTTTTCCTCTGCCCATCACCAGTGAACCAATAGACAAGTCAGTCAGAGAAACAAACCCTAGCAGAGTGGATGACAAAACTGCTAGAGAACAAAGAAATAGTTCTGAGCAACCAACTGCTGAATGATTCTTCTCCAGTCTCTTCCAGGTTGAAACCAGGCGACTGGATCCTGATCAAGGTACTCCAGAGGAAAAACTGGAGCTCTCCGAGGTGGGAGGGCCCTTATCAGGTCCTGCTCACAACACCGACAGCGTGCAAAATCGCTGAAAGACCTTCGTGGATCCACCAGAGCCACGCCAAAAAAGTACAAGGGGACACAAGCCCAGACGCCAGTCCACCTATCATCTAGTGATCTGTAAGTGGAGGAGAGGGCAGATTGGGTATACCCCGCCCTCTTGACTTCTCGCTTTCAGTCGACACACTAGGTGATCTGGTGAACTTGGTCGACCTGAAGAAACCCCATTGTAGCCCGAGCCCCGACCTAGCCCCACCTGCCCGGTAGAGTAACGGAAGATCAGTCCAACCTGCAAAACCAGAAGAGCAACCCATCACTCAAGTAACTACTCAGACACTCATAAACAATGCCTGACATAGACGTGCAAAATGAACATTCAGACATTTCAGATGGAGAGGACCCAGTCCCCAACAGGACTCGACGACGATGCTGGTTACTCGCCCACAACAAATGACTCAGACCCATGTAATGAACAGACACAATCAAAGTATTAGCAACTATCTTATGCAGTATTTTAGTGATGTTGGCCATTATTGTTTGTTGTATTGTACCATGTTTCAAAGCTTTGATTAAGAAAGTTGCTAAAGACACTGCAACCGGAATCTTCCTGGCACAAGCTTATAGCCCGATAGCAACTGAGGAAGAAGAAGACTGTGTTTAAAAATTTCAGGCACTTCACATGATGTAGCAATTGAAAATGCGCGAGCAAGTGATTGTTACTGAAGTCTATAGAGTATGGGTGAAATATATTAACAACAGGAGGGAATGTTGTAAGATTTTATGTTTTATGTGTTTTTATTCGTTGTTTTATTATCTTTCATTTCATTCTGTCTCTGAGCTGAAGCTGGGGGGGTCTCTGCTGCAGTAAACTCTCAGGTCTGTCCCATAAACATGGCTGAAGGTGGCCATCAGTAGCTGGAGGTCAGACGCTGCTACACGCAGTGAGCTTGGAGAGAAGGCGGGAGGACTCTGGGCCTCGCTGTTCAGGAATACACACTGAGGGGACGAAGCAAACGGCTTTACCACCATGACAGTCGCACATGTCAAACAAGATGTTTGAGTTTTAATAACAGTTTCCCTTTTTTCTCCTTGTCAGACCTTTGACTGCAGCTGCTCCAGTGCTGACTGAGTCTCCTGTAGGAGGGCAACAAGATCTCCATTTTCTTCTCTGTTTGGCTTATAAGATGACTTTGTGTTCTTCCACAGAGCCCTATGAGGTACAGAAAAGAAGTAAGAGAGGCTTCTCACCTACAAACCAAATCACAAAGAGTTGGGACAGTTTGGGGGGAAAAAAAAATAAAATAAAAAAAAAAAAAAGAAAGCAGTGATTTCTAAATTTCCTTTGACTCGTGTTTCATTGCAGAGAATATGAACACAAAATATTTTATGTTTTGTCCTTTTCTGTCATTCAGACCTGTAACACATTCCAAAAAAGGTTGAGACAGGAGCAATTTAGGGCTCGTAATCAGGTAAATTGGTTAAATAATGATCGGATTGGAAACAGGTGATGTCTAAGCAGCACCTGAGAAAGGTCTAGTCCAGGGGTGCCCAATCCCAGTCCTCGAGAGCTACTGTCCTGCAGCTTTTAGATGCATCCCTACTCCAACACAGCTGAATCAAATAGTTGGATTACCAATTCGGCATGCCATCAAGTCTGGCAAAGGCCTGATAACGAGCCATTCATTTGATTCAGGTGTGCTGGAACAAGGACGCATCTAAAAGCTGCAGGGCAGTAGCTCTCGAGGACTGGGATTGGGCACCCCTGGTCTAGTCCTTTCCTAGAAGCACCAGTTTGCAACAAATACGAGACAAAATGTTTAAAGACAATGTTCCTCAAAGAAAAATAGGAAGCGATTTGGATATTTCACCTTCAACAGTGCGTAATAGAATTAAAGGACTGAAGGAATCTGGAGGAATTTGAGTGCATAAAGGACAAGCGTAAGCTGAACAACCGCTCCGATCCCTCAGGCGGCACTGCATCGAGAACCGTCATTCATCTATAAGCGATATCACCGCATGGGCTCAGGACCACTTTGGCAAACCTTTGTCAGGTACCACAGTACATAGTTACATCCACAAATGCCAGTTAAAACTGTACTGAGCCAAAAGGAAGCTGTGTGTTAACAGAAGTGCTGTGGACTTCTCCGGGCTCGTAGGCATCTGGGATGGACCACGTCACAGTGGAAATGTACACTGTGATCACATCAATAATTTCATATCAATTGGGTGGCTGTAGCTCAGGCGGTAGAGCAGGTCATCTACTGATCGGAAGGTTGATGGTTCAATTCCTGGCTTCCCCTAGTCTGCGTGCCAAATATCCTTGGGCAAGATACTAACCCCAAATTGCTCTCCGATGCATCCATCAGAGTGTGAATGTTAGTTAGAAAGCACTCAGAGAATGTGCTTGTGTGAATGGGTAAATACACAAGTTGTGTACAGCACTGTGAGTGTTCAGAGGAGTAGAAAAGAACCAGCCCGTTTACCATCTATCACTGTTTTTTGGGAGAAATGGACGCTGTGTGCTCCGGACCAAAGAACAAAGTTACAAAGTCCTGATTGCAGAGGAAGAGGGTACGAGTACTGGACTGTCCTGCCTGCAGTCCTGACTGGTCTCCAGTCCAGAATGTGTGGTGACAACAAAGACCCCGTACTGTTGCCCAGCTTAAGACTTGTTTGCAGGAAGAAATGGGACAAAATGACGCCTGAATCACTTCATCGCTCGGTGTCCTCAGTCTCTAAACATCTTTAAGTGACTACATTACAAAGCAGTGCATGCTTTACTGTTGCAACTGTTTTTGAAATGTGTTGGAAGAACCAAAACTGGAATATGTGTTTATTTTGAAAACAACAATAAAATTCATTAAGAACACATTTAATGTGCTGTTGTACTGTTTTCAATATAATACAGGTCAAAGGTCATTTAACGAAGCACGGTTTCAGTTTGATTTTACTTTAACACGCGTCCCAACTTCTTCTGATTTGTGGTTGTACAACAACACAATGAATTAGATCAGGATTCACCAAGCATCCATGAATGAGTCTTTCAGCAGTGTGTGTAAGAAGAGATCATCCGACAGCAAACATACTTGATGTGTGTAGGCCAAGGGTCAAACGCAGGACTGAGTGTCTGTGTGAGGTGAGGCAGACTCTCAGCACCAAAGAACTCCTTCAGCAGCAGCTCTCCATCAGCTGCGTGCCCGGCAGACTTCACGCCGCCTGGGACCAAAGTTAAAAGCTGCTCCAGAAACTGAAGCTGCCGCCGAGGACTTGCATCACCCTTCAGAGATTAAACACAGAACCATGGACGTATGATTACTGTTTGTGTTTATTGTGATGCTGCATGTCTGTATGTGTGAATCAATAACATCACTGATTGAATACAAACACTCACCCTAATCAGGTCCACATCAGATGCTTTGCATAGCAAAAGTTCCTGCCCAAGAACAGCCACATCTGCTTGGTCATAAACCACCACAGTTAGTGTCAAGCAGCAAAAACATCTGGAGGACTGTGCACAGCTGCGTTACCTTTAGTCAGAACATCAGGCTCCTTGGATCTCACTGACATCGCCTTTGAACTGGTGAAGTTTGGGCTGATACTGTGAAGTGAACACATGGCCCAGTTCATAACAATGAACAGATTATTAGTGATACATGAGCAGAGCTTCTCCTACCTGCTGCAGATCCACGCTAGTATGTCCGTGCGGTGCTGTGAGGGGGAGCACAGCAGCTGCAGCATGCTGTCTGCTTCCTGCAGGTACAGACCTTCAACCAAGGGACAGGACGCAGCCTCAACACGCACACGGCACACACACACACACACACACACACACACACACACACGAGTCACATCAAATCAAAGGAAAAGAGTCATGAGCAAAGGTACCGCGGGTCTGTGGCTCCAGCTGTAGTGTTTCTATTCGACCGCACAAGGCAGCAGTCAGTAGCGGTTTTTGATACGGGCGACACGGGCGGTTGCCCGGGGCGGCATCATGGGCATCGGCCAAAAAAAAAAAAAAAAAAAAAAAAAATTGCTCGTACTCATGCTGCCCCGACATCATGCCAGCGCATATTGGGAATGGCATAGGCACCGTTCTATTGCCCATTTGCGGGGAGTAAGGGCGCCCTCCGTTTGCGAGGTGCACTTGCTGCTTGCGACACAGGGAGGAGAGGACGGGGCGGCGGGGGATTCTCTGGCTGGCTGGAGCAGCATCTAATAACCAACTCGCAAGATAAAACAAAATAAAAACAAACCAACAAACACGAAAACACTAGACATCATGATACAGACTTATAACTTGCACCGGTGGGTTTTTTTCCGAAATTCTATACGCAAAAAGTGAGCACGAGAGCCGTCGGTGCGCCTGCTCGCTGCTGAAGTCAAAGTAAACTTTATTGTCATCTCCGCTACATACAGTCCAGTATATAGAGAGACGAGACGACGAGGCTCCAGTTACAGCAGTGCAAGTAAACAAACAATAAATATAAGAAGAGTAAGAAAATAAATATACACGTTAGGACTCGGGGTAAAGGGATCAATAACAATTTAAAATTTATAATTTACAGTTTGATGATTTAGTCTCATACATAACCCGTCGAAAGGGGAGGGAGACCTGCTGCTTCCAAATAGAGCACATTTCATTCATAATGTTGTAAATCCAAGCCCATTATGTATTCATGATTTGAACCCTGGGTTGTGTGAAATCCAGAAATGAACCCTAGACAAAGCGAATCTGTGATAATGGCAGGTCATGTATCCTGAAAAATCAGAATCAGAATACTTTATTAATCCCTAAGGAAATTATGTGGGTTACAGTTGCTCCAAGAAGAAATGGTAAAAATAGTAACAGTAACAGACTAAACTCCAAACAACACCTTATGTTACAGATTTTACACATTTAAGAAATAGCACTAATATTTATAGATCACTCAATTATAAATATCAAGGATTAACAGAGGTGATTATAAATAAATATCAAGAAAATTGATGAGAATATTCCAGAGTAGAAAAGAGCCTGTGTTCAGCACAATATTAATTAGTCATTGTCAATTCTTGATTTGTCCTGTTCTCATCGTATGGCGAATTATGATGGCTTTTTGGTAGCCGTTCGCATAGTATGCATACTTTCTCTCTCTTCATGTGTGTGCGTGTTTCTCTGGTGAAATTCAATATGGTTTCAACAAGTTTTATATTAATGTACAATCCATAATGTTTTGTGTGTGTGTGTGTGTGTGGAGGACGCAGCAGGAAAACCGCTGTAAAAATATAAAAATATTGATGTAAAACAAATCAACTACACGGTCCCTTAGAAAACATCACGAATCATTTCAGTGCATTAATGAGCCGCTCACGTCCAACTGTTTAAACACATCACGGAGCAGGGTTTAATGCTATGTGAGCACAACTATGACTGTATTTAGTTAATATTGTATTTAACGTTTACCTCCAACGAAGAATACACATGACGAGCAAGTTGTTTTTCTGTCAGAACACCCGCCATTATCCAAACCGACCTCGGGTTCTTCTTCGTGGGTTTTATTGGCGGTTGTCAAACAACGACAGTGTGCATTGCCGCCATCCTTCGGGGTGACGTGAGGAAAGCCACTCAGGAATGTCGGCTGATGTTTACACGACGTGCTGTTCCTGACAGTCCTCAGGGGATTTATGTCTCATAAGCGCTCTGCGGAACCATCGCTCCATCCTCCAATCCAGCAGGTGGCGCCAGCGTGCCCGCGGGGTGAATGTCAGCCGCAAACGAAGCCAAAACGAACGTTGGCGTCATTTCCTGGATGCTGTTCGACTAGCAACGGTAAAACTCGAAGCTCTGAACGTCATATAAATCTGCAAGTGGTCTCTGTGGCTTTTCCCGCGCACAATGGAGAAAAAGGGCTCTGAGAAAAACCGCCATGTGGTACCCTGGCTTAACAAAGCGGAGTGGGAGCAGGTTCGGGACTACCTTTACTCGATGGACTCCTCTCTGCGGGGGTTTGCGTTAGACAGGATATCGGCTTGGAGGATCAGGTGCGCTGATAGTTTCCCCATGGCCGTGGACTGCACAGCTTACCTGGTGCGCTGCCAGATGCAGGACCTGTCCGGACAGCTTACCAGAGAGGACTTGATCCTGATGTACGGGATGGCCGTGGTAAGTTTTGTTAGTCTTATCACGGAGCGCCAGCAGGGGAGAAGGGCCCGGCCGATGAAGGAACTGGCTGCAAACTTGAACGTCCCCAAGTGGATGGTGGATCTGAGGCACAAAATCACGCATCGGAAGATTCCTTCTTTGAAATGGTGCCAAAGGGGATGTAAGGTGGCCCTGGAGTGGCTCCAGCAGGAGTATTGGTCCAGACAGCTGGGAGGAGCCCCCGATGAGCGCTGTGACTTGCAGTCACATGGCGAGGATGAGCTCGTTGCCAGGCAGAAAGAAGTGGACGCCTGCAGAAAACCTCAGGAGCTGGTGATCTCTTATGAGAAGCACCAGTACCAAGCTTTTCAAGACAAGGAGAAGAGCTTGTGGCAGGCTCCCTTAGCAGACATGAGTTGGTTGCTGGGTGAGATCAAGCAGTTTGCACTGGAGTCCAGTGAGGTGTTGGTTGATGTGCTGCTGAAGGATGGATTTCTTGTTCCCACCATGGAGCAGCTGGAAGCAATAGGCTGTGCCACCTCTGACAGTGCCAGTCCCACTGAGCCCAGAGTCCCACAAACCTTCCTGCGCTTTTGGCTGCCCCTGCTAAAGATGCTTAACTCTCCATCTTTCATTCACCTCTTCCTGGAGAAGCTCTTTGTGGAACTGAAGCTGCTCAGCAAAGAGCCCGACCGTGACAGGTGTTTCTATATTTCTGCATGGATTTCAGAAGTCCTCCTCTGCAACAACAAATTTGAATATGAGACAAAGCTGCAGAAGAAAGCCAGAACGCAGGACAGGATTTTCATCAACCGCATCCAGCTGAGGTGGCAGCAGCTTCTCTCTGATTGTCTGGATGCCCCCTGCATCAGCACGCCTCACCTGATCCAGCTCATCCTGGATGACATGGGGCACCTCCCCCCTCAGGAAACCAGAGAGAAGCTGGTCCAGCCCTGCTCCATCTACACACAGACAGAGTGCTCCGAGGCCAGCACACCTCTGCAGCAGAAGCAGCAGCAGCCCATCTATACTGTGGAGGTGCCGCTGGATGAGATGCAACACTCCCAGCAGGACGCCCGTCCCTTGCATTCCTCACCGATGGACTCGGAGACAAGTGAGGAGCGCAAATGGGCAGACGTGCAGGCTGAAAGAGCACTTGCCCTCAGAGGTTCTCCGTGGCAGGTGTGCACTGATAATGTCTCATGGAAGAACTATGCCATTGGTAAAGTTCCTGGACAGTCAGACGACCCGTCGTGCCTCATGGTGGACAATTATACGATAATGACTGTGTCTGACCAGCCAGTGGAGCTGGAGAGCAGCGCGACACGTAGCAGCATCCCCGGGGCCTCGGCTCCAGCCCGGCCAGCTGAGGGCCACCGCTAGAGCAACAGCGACCTCAACAGACTGAAATGTGGACTGAAGCTGTTTTAAGTCTCATTCCAGCCTTTTAAGTTTTTAAGCAAAAATACAATGTTCAGAAGACAAAATGTTGTGGGAGCTTTAACCACGAGCACAGTGCAGGTTCAGCAGTTTTTGATATGAAGAGTCTGTTTATTGTGATTGTTTCTGTCCAGTCGAGCTCGTTAACCAAACATGTAGGCAGAAGCAGAAATAAAACGTTCAGAAGACAAAATGTTCTGATTTAACTAAATGAAATGTTTGATTCCTCTGTGTCTTCAGATAAACATGCTCCTTGCAAGTGTGTGACATTTAATAGACCAAACAACACATCCTGAAAACTGATCATCTGATGAACTGACACTGAAAATGTGTCGTAGTTGTGGTCATTTGGGCCAGGTGGAAGCCTTTATGTTCTTTGTGTTTATTGTTAGTAGGTGGCAGAGAAAAAGTTTAACACATTCTCTGCACGCTGGAGCTGAAAGTGAAATAAGAAGAGTTTATTCATCCCTGTGGAAACTGTGTGGTTACAGTCGCTCCAAGACAATAAGAGCAGTAACACTGAACAAAATTAAATAACACAACACATTACACAGTTACAAAATATAAGGTGTAGCCGGAATATATATATAAATAGCTCCATTACAAATGTCCAAAATATTGCAGAGGAGAAATATATATCATTGACATTTTAGGCTAAACTGTAACAAATTGTTATTTTCCCCGTAGAACAAAAGTGTGTGTCGTGCATTAGATGGAGGAGCTGTACAGGGAGATGTCCACAGCTAAGGAATGATTTCCTGTGTCGTTCAGTGGTGCATTCTGGGTAATCTCAGTCTCACAAGCTGTGTCCTAATTCAGGTCTGCACGCTTGAAGTGCGTGGGGGATTCTGGGAAGATGGCGGAGTGAGCGGTTCAACTTGAGTGGGCTCCGGGGCTTTTCTTGAAAAGAACCTCCTTTATGTCTTGACCGCAATCAAGTAAACCGGAATTAGAAGCAGACTAGTTATACTTCATCTCTAAAACCTAAAAACTTCCTCCCTGTTTCTCTCCGTCATTCTCGGCCACCTTCTCCGAAGCGGCGAAATGGCTAACATTAAAGTCATGCTGTAAATGTTAGCTTATTTTGTAGTGAAACATATTAAATCAGTGTCTCCTAAACATTTATAATCAGGTTTGAGTCTGGCTGCATTGACTTTTGAAGATGCAAATTCAGTGTTGGGGAGTAACGGAATACATGTACCGCCGTTACGTATTTAGAATACAAAATATGAGTAACTGTATTCCGTTACAGTTACAGTTTAAAAAGGTGGTATTCAGAATACAGTTACTTTGGTGAAATAAATGGATTACACGGCGGTACTTTCCTGTTTCATATTGTCGCAGGTCAGGACTGTTTGGGTTTGTTTGACAGCTACGTTCTGTTGTTCCAGGCGGCAGCGTTACGGTTGCCATGGTCACAGGGTGACGCGCTCTCTCTCTGCGTGTTTCCTGGGTGAGAGAGCGCTTTTTTGTTGTTGTTGTTGTTGTGCTAAGCTAAAAGGCAGAATGCTACAGGCATGGCCCTAAAGAATGTAGCATCATGCGCAGTGCAGTCCGTGCTGCAGCGAGAATGGACTGCCATACACGTTATGTGTCTGTGAGCGAGGGAGGGAGAGAAAGGAAAAGTCCGAGCTGTCACGGAGCAAAAACGGGAGCTGGAAGCATGTAAATATAATAATAACCACCGCAGCCGAGAAGAGTGCCTGACGAGCCCAGCTGTAAGTAAGCTATTAAGTCTCAACTGTACACTGTGTTCGTGTTTTCCTCCGGAAAAAATAAGTTCCATTGGAGCAGTCTTTCAACGCCTCTCTCTGTCTCTGGCAAGCAAAGTTGACCCAGACAACAAAGTAAAGCTAGTTTTCGGCTACCAGCCCGACACGGAACCCACCGTATTAGCCAGAGGTCCCTTTACTACGGTTCGGAGCCGCGGACCTTCAGTAACAGTAATAAATCACAGCAATAGTACATTCACGTAGTTGTAAACATGATAATATATTAAGTAATCCAAAGTATTCAGAATACGTTACTCTCATTGAGTAACGTAACGGAATACGTTACAGAATACATTTTGGGGCATGTATTCAGTATTCTGTAGTGGAATACATTTTAAAAGTAACCTTCCCAACACTGTGCAAATTTAGCATGATGGCTGATGGTGCTGTGTAAGCTTCTACTTAACCTTCTACACTGTAGAATCTACACTGTCAGAATAGCAAAGAGGAGCACTGTTGCTTCATCCTTAATACTTTAGAGGAGAACTGGATTGCAAATCAAAAGGTCCTTAATAGCTTTTTGTCCTCTCTGACCCTCAAAGCCAAAGCAGCCATGAGAGCTGATGGGACACGATTTGTAAAAGTGACATTATCAGAAACAAAGGGGAGCAACAATACTTCATATTTGCATTCTTTAGAGAAAAGAATATGAAAAGACTGTCTGCTGTTTTGGATTGATGTCCTTCTCCTGAAGCTCAAAGAAGTAGGGCAGTGTCACGGTCCTTTTGGCAGCAGAAAGCTGCTGAGCGCTGGGAAGAAGCACGGCCATACCAGCTGAAATGTCACACTGACACTGAAATTGTTGGTCATCCTCTGTGTTGCCACGGTCTTCATCCTGCTGTTATTAGGTCTCATCTCAATAACATACATTTCTATACAGCTAAGCCTGATGAGCGATGCCTTGTTGGCTGACATTTATGTCTTTGAGCGTGAGAACTTTAAGAATTATAAAACCACATGAATTTGACAAATGTCCTTTTAACCGTCAGCTCATAGTGAAGTACACTGAGCCACCCTGAGCTATAATATCAAAATAGAATAGAAGCTGCTACCTTTGTCAAGAGTGGCTGGATCTGAGTGCATACTTGTCAATGGAAAATTGTACTTAGTAGTCAGTATAATCTTTTAATGATATAAGTTTCCATATATGCTTCGAGGTGTATAATCGATTGTGTAGTGATAGGATGTGTGATCTGTAGAAGGCTGCAAAGACTTTTATGTGCATTCCAGGGTGTTCTGGCATTCAAACTCACATCCTGGGAGCATGGGAAAAGGGCATACCTTCTCTTATTGTGTTATGATAGGATAAACGTATCTATGTCTGTTTTACTCTAAGTGCATTTTGTTTAGATGAACTGCTGGACTTCCAGACCAGCAGGTTTAGGGAAGTCATTTATGGGGTCACACTCTGACCCCCCCAACACACACACACTCACCCAATGATGTATAAATAAAGACCAGGGTAGTGGCACGGTGCGAGTCTCAGAGCCCTCACTTCTGTGCGAGTACTCTGTGGCTGCCCTTGCTTGCAAGTAACTAACTGCAGTGTGTGTTTCTCCTCTCTGATTCAAAGCTGAAGAAGTGTCTTAGAATACATCTCTTGACAATACTACTTTCAGTTATTCAAATGTTGCTTAATTTGTTACAAAAATGTCCTGTCTATGTGCAGAGAGTGTCTTCCAGAGGAACGGTTCTGTGGGGATTGTGATGTTCTACGTCACAAACATCAGCCACTCCACAACAGAGAAAGTGTTATTGATGTTTTTTTTAAAGCCATTCCTCCAACCACATGTATTATCAGAGTGGACGGTCAAAATTGCACCAATATACAAGGTATTTCCTCATGAGATACTCAATTTTGGTTTTCATATGTGTCTACAGCCAGTTAGAAATACTCTATGTAAGTGGTTTTCTCTTTTTTGGTAGCTCGCATTCTGCCAACAGTGAAGCTTCGAAACTGCTCCTGTGGGGGCGTAAACTTCAGTGTCAGCAGGAAAAATAGTGATTTTAATCAACATTAATAATAAACAGCAACCTGCTATTGAGGTTTCTGTGATGGATTTGAACATAGTGTGATGGAGCATGTTATCTGCCCTTGCTGTACAATCAGAACATGGTATTGTATTAACAGAAGTCATCTGTGAAGGCAGTGATGTATTAGTCATGTTGTTTCTTTTTCTTTTAGGTCCAAGGACGTTATGATGTGCACCAGGCGATATACAGATGTCAAAGTTGCCAGCAGCAGTGCAGCCCTGATTTAAAGGACCTGATTAGGAGTGGATATTGGCCAGCATCTGTCAACATGTCGACTCTTTACACTTTAGACCCTTGAGCTCCTTCCAGGAACTAAAAGTATTTTCTCCATGATTCTCCAGGGAAGCTTTTGCAAAACTGTTGGAGCGTGGTACTAAGTGTGGGGGAAGGGTGAGTGAAGTATTTCTTTGATATTGTTTTTCAATAAGCAGATGCAAATATTTATTCCTCTGTTATATTTCTGTACATACAGACTGGGCATGCCAACGGCGATGCACTGCAGCACAGCTTTCTTGATGAGGAAGAGCAGCTGTGCTGTGATGTCAGCTTCAGCTGCCCAGCATGCACACCTGAAATGTTGGTGGTTTCAGCTGATGGGAACAGAAAGCTATATCACTTTCAGCAAAACGAAAGGTGCCCATTGTTGATGTTCTTTGTTTTTGTGTTTTTATGCATATATTTAAAAAAAACCTTCCATGGTTAGACTTTATTGTTTCTCTGATGTTGCTCTGATGACCGTGACTTTTTTGATGGCGTTTTTGTTGCTGAAGACAGCAAAGTGTCTGCATTTGTTGTGTATATGAGATAATAGTGTATATGAGACACACTTGACAACAAAATTGATTAGGATGTGAAAAAGCTACCAGATACAAGTTGTCAGCAAGTTATGGCTGACTAACCACCCTGCCTTACATCCCTCTGGGCTAATACTGTAAAAAGCAATCATTAGTTTTCTTTGTAATATCAGATCATTTGTTTTGATAAATACATAGGTCAGTATCAGGGTTCATATGAGCTATTTTAGCAGTAATTTTACACCTCCACTATGATAGTATTTAGCTGTTAATCATGTTAGCAAGGAAGCGAGTTTGTAATTCATTCTTAATTGTTTTCTTACAGGCAGGGTAACGACATGGTGATAAATGAGTGTGTGGGCCATCTGCTGAGGACCAAGAGCTCAGGACACTCAGACGGGGGCGTCGCAGCAGGAGTCACCGTGCTCCACAATCCTCTGCTGTTGTGAGATGTCACACTCCTGCCTGCACATACAAACCACAGTGAAGTCAAAGTTCCACCTGCACCTCCACCTGTTCTTGCAACAGCATGAACACTGACAGAGGTGAGACAGCAGAAAAGTCCTTGTTTATTTTTTGTAATAAGTTAAGGAATTAAGTTAAGAAGAGTGATTAAATAAATTGTTTCTTGCATTTTTGATTTAATGATTGTGTTTAGGATTATTTCAGAAACATGTTTAGAGGATCTTTGTAAGCCTGTATTTACTTTAAAAGAAGGGAAGCACTTCTTCATTCTACAGAAAAGGTGACACATTACAGATGAGTTCATAAAAAGTGTCTCTGTCACTCTTTCTTTTTTACTGGAACAGCATGGTAAAGTAGGCCTAGGCTGCCATCTTCTGGCAGTGTGTTGTTACTACAACATATGAAATTGTGTTTCTATTGGAAATATAATTCAGCACCACCGAGCCTAAAATTATTATTGCCTCAAAGGGATTTATACTCTGAGCTATGGGGTTTTTGTTTTTTTAAATGTTGTTCTAAGCAGCCAACAAATTGTTAATGCATGATTAAAGTGAATTGTTAATTTATGGTTTCTGGTTTTACTATAAACAAACTGGGGACGCTTGTGTTTTCTTTCTTCCTCAAATGATCAGATAAGACTTGATTAAAAGAAATAATGCAAAGGCATTTTGCTGTGTTCACAGAGGGTCTTGAGGGTTTGTGTAAACAGAAAGATGTTGGCGATGGTGTGTATGGATTTGAGTATTACCCCACCACATCTGGAACATATTCCACGCAGCTACACATGGGCATGCAAACAGTACAATAACTGGAATACTCCAACTTGCCATTGTGACTGATCATTCTATGCTCTGTTTAGTCCCATGGAGGCTAAGATTGGCACTGAGGCTGGCCAGCAGAAGGTGAGGGCCTGGGGTCCTGGACTGGAAGGAGGCGTTGTTGGTAAATCTGCTGACTTTGTGATGGAGGCTGTTGGAGACAATGTTGGTACAAGGGGGGTCCTGAAAGCATGTGCTGATCAGCTTCAGTTTCTTCTCTGAAGTTGCTCTATTTCTCTTCAGGTTTCTCTCAGACCAAGATTGAATGTGATGACAAGGGTGATGGATGGTGTGACATGCGCTGCGGGCCCACAGAACCAGGTGAGTATGCTGTCCATGTGCTCTGCAACAATGAGGACATCCAACACTCTCAGTTAAGATTAGTTTTCATGATTGTTGCCTCAAGACCTGAGATCATGGTGGTGGGCTTGTGATGGACACACTTTTCATGGCTGAAAGCTCTCCTGTAGAGGCTAAGCCTAGGCTTGAAGCCACTGGGGTCTTCGTTGGCGGTGGTGACGCGATGTCACTGGTATGCATGAACTTATTAAACTTGATACAGTCCAATAAGTCCAGCCTTACTCATCTTGTCCTTCAGATTCTTTATTTCCAGGATTTAACAGCAGCACAGCGGTCACAAACTGTTTGCTTCCTCCCGATCAACAACACACCTGCCGCTAATTACGTGTGTCTGCCTTAAATATCCTCACAAACTCAAAATGTGACCTCTAGCACCAAACGCTTGCTGCAGTTCTTGGTGTCAGAGGTGATACACAAGGTATCGGGTTTTCGGTGCAATTACTTTTTCATATAGGACCAAGTATGTTTGGATCGCTTTTCCCCTTGAAAACTGCCGTTTAATGTTACACATTCTTGTCTAATATTATAAATGTATTGATCTGAAACGTGTAAGTGTGACAAATATGGAATAAGGTACGAAATCAGAAAAGAGGCAAATGTTTTTTCACAGCGCTATAGTCTGTAAATGATCTTTTGGCTGTAGTAGATCTTTGACTTGTTCCTTTTTTAATTGTTTGTTTAAAATAGTTTTCTCTAGGTTAAGGCGTACGGTCCAGGCCTTCAGAGCAGTGGTCTGGCTGTTGGAAAACCCACTGAATTCACAGTTGATGCCAAGCAAGGAGGAAAAGCTCCTCTGAAAATTATAGCCCAGGTATATCTGGCTTTGTATATGACCACAAATATGTTAAATATATTGCATGTACCGTATTTTTCAGAGTATGAGTCGCACTTAAAATCCTTTAATTGTGCGCCTTATGTATGAATTCTGGTTGTGCTTACTGACCTTGAACCGATTTTATGTGATACACGGCGCTCAAAAATCTGTCAAAAAATGTTTTAGTACGACTTTGGTAAGCTACGAAGTCGCACCGCTTGATGGATTGTCGGAGCGTCACGGTTACGTAGTCAGGAGCCTCGCGGAGTGATACGCACTGCGCTTCAACATAATATTACTGTATTGTGTGTGGATAAGGACCCCAAAATGGCACCTGTTAAGAGACTTGCTTACGAAGCGGATTTCAAACTCAAGGCTGTCAGTCACGCAGTAGAACATGAGAATAGAGCAGCTGCGAGAGATTTCAACATTAATGAATCAATGGTACGGAAGTAGAGGAAGCTAGAAGAAAGAGTCGAGTAAAGTTTGACTTATCTGACTGTTTTGTTTCACTTAATGCGTTTTATAATCCAGTGCGCCTCATGTATGAAACCAGACCTGTTCATCAACAGTGCGCCTTATGGTCCGAAAACTACGGTGTGTTAAATCTGATTGAACTAATCCCTTGTCTTCTGCACAGGATGGTGAAGGCAATTCTGTGGATGTCCAGGTTAAGGATAATGGCAACAGCACATGTACCTGCACCTACACCCCACGTAAGCCTGTGAAGCAGACTGTGATGGTCTCCTTGGGAGACGTTAACATCCCTGAGAGTCCATTCAGGGTGAGTATACACTCACACACGCTCTCACTTTCACTCTGGCATTCAGGGTTTGTCTTTTCTTCTCTGAAAAGTCTCTTGAGTTTTGGTGTTTGTGCCCACAGATGAATATCAGAGCAGGCTGTCATCCAAACAAGGTGAAGGTCTCTGACCCTGGAGTGGCAAAGACGGGCCTCAAAGCCTTCAAGCCAACATACTTCACTGTTGACTGCTCAGAGTCTGGTCAAGGTAAAGCTCCATAAAACTGTGTGTGAGAGTAAAGAGCGCAAACATGTTCTCATGTCAAAGAAATATTCCAAGCAACAGTAACATGTTTAGAAACAGATATTACAGGGAAACTTATTTAACCCACCTGCTGTTTGAGGCTAAAAATGACTGTAGAGCATTACCTGCAAAGGTAACATGCTAACACAGCCTTTGTCCTCTGCCATCAGGACAAAGGCTGTTTGCGTTTAGGCTATTCCAACGACATCCTTCAGGGTCAAAGTGGATCCTTTTCAAGGCAGAGGGACCAGGACTCAGCCGCAGTGGTAAGAATACCTGTACTGCCTCACAAAGTCAGAGAGTACTAACAAAAAACAGTCTGTTTATTTAGTTTGTTGGTCTATAATACGGTCGGAATCAGAATCAGAATCGTGTTTATTGGCCAAGTATATGTGCAGACAAATACAAGGAATTTGGTTCCGGTAGATGGTGGCTCTCGAGCACAGCAATGTAAATCACACACACACACACACACACACACACACACACACACACACACACACACACACACACACACGCACCCACACACACACGTATCTATATATACATTAAACATGCATACACATACATACACAGAGCTGTGTAAACCAACTATAAATAACTAATCTAAACGTATATACATAAAATACAGAAATGAAATGAGGTGGAATGAATACTACAGAATGTACATAAGGTGCAGTTGCAGTCTGGCAGTGGGAGCAGTGTGACAGTTCAACTGTTTAGAAGGGAGATGGCGAGGGGAAAGACACTGTTCCTGTGTCGGGTGGTCCTGGTCTGCAGGCTTCTGTACCGTCTGCCAGAGGGCAGCAGATCAAAAAGTCTGTGTCCAGGGTGTGAGGGGTCTGTGATGATTTTCCCTGCCCGTTTCCTGGTTCTTGAGAGGTACAGATCCTGGATGGAGGGCAGGGGGGCGCCGATGATCCTTTCTGCTGCCCGTACAGTCCGCTGCAGTCTGCACCTGTCCTGTTTAGTGGCTGCACCATACCAGAAGGTGATGGAGGAGCACAGGACAGACTCAATGACCGCAGTGTAGAACTGGATCAGCAGCTCCTGTGGAAGACTGTACTTCCCCAGTTGTCTCAGGAAGTACATCCTCTGCTGGGTCTTTTTGAGGATGGAGTTGATGTTGGTCTCCCACTTCAGGTCCTGGGAGATGGTGGTACCCAGGAACTTGAAGATCTCCACAGTCGACACAGGGCTGTCTGATATGATGAGGGGGGGGCAGAGTTGAGGGATGTCTCCTGAAGTCCACTGTCATCTCTACAGTTTTAAGAGTGTTCAGCTCCAGATTGTGCTGACTGCACCAGAGTACCAGCCGCTCAACTTCCTGCCGGTATGCAGACTCATCACCATCCTGAATGAGGCCAATGACGGTGGTGTCATCTGCAAACTTTAGGAGTTTTACAGCTGAGTTCTTGGAGGTGCAGTCATTAGTGTAGAGGAGAACAGTAGTGGTGAGAGGACACATCCTTGAGGGGCACCAATACTGAGGGACCGAGTTTCAGAGGTGATCTCCCCCAGCCTCACTTGTTGCTTTCTGTCTGTCAAGAAGCTGGTGATCCACTGACAGGTAGCTGGAGACACGCTGAGCTGGGAGAGTTTGGAAGAGAGAAGTTCAGGCACGATGGTGTTAAAAGCCGAACTAAAGTCCACAAACAGGATCCTGGCATAGGTTCCCGGGCGGTCGAGGTGTTGCAGGATGTAATGCAGCCCCATATTCACTGCATCATCCACCGACCTGTTTGCCCGGTAGGCAAACTGCAGAGGGTCCAGCTGGTGGCCTGTAATGTCCTTCAGATGGGCTAACACCAGTCGTTCAAAGGATTTCACGACCACAGACGTCAAGGCAACAGGTCTGTAGTCATTCAGTCCTGTGATGGTGGGTTTCTTGGGAACAGGGATGATGGTGGAGCGTTTGAAGCAGGAGGGAACTTCACACAGTTCCAGGGATCTGTTGAAGATGCGAGTAAAGATGGGAGCCAGCTGTTCAGCACAGGTCTTGAGGCAGGAGGGTGAGACACCGTCTGGTCCGGGGGCTTTCCTGGGCTTCTGTTTCTGAAATAGTCGCCTCACATCCTCAGTGTGTATAGAGATTGAAAATGTGACGTCATTCAGGGGTAAAACCGCAAAGGATTCTGGGAACTCGTGGCAAGAGGTACTAGCGGGCACAGGCTTTCAATTGAAATCAGTTACACAGCGATAAAAAGACACAAAAAAATGGCAAGAAGCTGTTGTATTATTAACTGCACAAGCCGGGCGAACGACAGCTGCGTGAAGCCGACGGGAAATGCGATTGGTTTTTATCGGATTCCGGCGTGGAAGAGAAATTGTCCAAGCCATGTCTCTGAAGTCACGAAGAGGCGACGGATGGCCTGGATTGCCGCTATCAGAAGACCTAATATAACGTTCGAATACACTCCAGCTCACGTTAGTCTGCTCCAAGCATTTCCACAAAGGTAAGTGTTTTGTAGTAGTTAATACGTCTTACATGGCGCTGAAAACATATACTTTTATTCACAGGATATAGATTTTTGTATCACTAATTGTCCAGTGCGATTACAGCATACAATATTATTGTCACTGCTACATTTCTGTAATGCGTACCAGAAATTCTTTTCACTACAAATTAATTACCGTGAGCTCAAAGCTCCTATTAATAAACGGTTAACGAATGTGTATTTATGAAGGCGATTTGTGAGACTGGTAAACTTACCTTTGTTCGTACGATGGTCTTGTGTTCTACACGGTGCATTTCAAGGTCCTGTACCCATCCGACGGTAAACTGTACCTGGGCTTGTTGCAATGACCTGAAGTTACTAAAACTTCATGAGTGTATGCACTCACTCCAAGAACCGTATAATTATAAATCTGAGCGTGGTGAAAGTTGGGCAGCACGCTGACCTCTTTTGTCCACTCTGTGTGCTCATAAGGGTCTGACCCTTTCACTCCTTTGACTTTTTCCAAGTACCTTTTCTTTGCCTTTTCGTCGAGTCTGTCTTTGTACGGACCGGCATTGTTCTCCTTCGTTTTGTACATTGCTTTTTTGGTGAGGAAAGAAAAACCAAGAAGGTATTGGAACCGGAGAACAAACGTTTTGCGGTGCTGCAAATGCTTGCATTTAATGCGGCAATTTCAATGTTTTTCCACGAGTTCCCGGCATGCATTGCGCGAAAGTCACGTGGTCTGTCAATCTCTATTCTGAGTTTCAGGGAGGAGGGAAGGGGGGTGAGAGGTGTGATGGAGGTCGTTGAGTCTGGATTGGAGAGGGTGGGGGTGGTCGTTGAGACTGGATTGGGGAGGGGGAGGGTGAAGGGGGGAGAAGTGGAAGGTGTGTTGGGGGTCATTGTCTGAAGCAATGGAATGTTTTCCGTCATACTACATGGAACAACTCTTCATAACACTTTTATGAAAATGTTTGACGAAATTGACAAGATCAAAATTAAAATCACAATCGCAAGGATTTAAAAACAAGAATAAACATGAAAAAAAGGGTTATAGTTTTTATGCTAATGTAAACAGGTCCTTTTGAGCTGTCACTTGAACTGTGTACCAGTCAAAGCAGTAGTAGCAGCAGGCTGTGAAAGACTTTGAAATCATCAGCAACCACACCAACACACACTGTTAAATATACACCTGTGCAACAGGTGAGAGAAGAAATGCTCACACATGCGGGCGTGGATTGTAGTTACTTTGTAGTTACTTTGTATTATGTGGGTTCTTATAAGACAAGGAAGCGTTGTTCTGGCTGTTATGCATCATATTAAATGGGAGGATGTGGATCGCTTCCCTTTCCCGTGACAGGGTCCCCTGGGAGTTGCGTGACCTACGGTGGAGATCACATTCCCAAGAGCCCTTTCAGTGTCGTCGTGGCAGGCACACTGGACCTTAGCAAGGTCAAGGTGACAGGCCTGGGAGACAGTATGTACCTCTGTCATTGTTCTTGTACATCCACACCTTCTGACACCAAACCTCAGGCTACATAAAGCCTAGTGATAACCTATGAAACCGTTATTTGCTTTTAAATATTTGTCTAAACATGAATATTTTTTACGATGGCTTCCCCCCCCCCCCTTGGACGGTTGCCAGTATATTGATGTTTTCATTTCATTTTTTTAAATGAATCTAAGCTTTTCAAGCAGATCAGAGGTGTCAGTGTATTTTCTTTGGTCTCTGTTCTGGCAGAGATAGCTGTTGGCAACGACCAGCTTGTGCTGGTGCTTGTTTCTTCCTCCCCATTATCACCACAGCTTCATTCAAAGAAGATGATCTGATCTTTTGGTTCGTCTGTCCAATAGTGTAGATTTCTGGTGAGTATCAGCTGCGCTGGGTATGTAAATCGGGCCATCCAGCTGCGGTGCTGATCCGACGCCACTTGTGCCAAAAATCCGGACAAATGTCATTTGATCAAGGAGCAAATCTGAGCCAAACAGACTGATCATTTTTTTCACCTGGCGTCTCATCAGAGGAAACTTTTCCTTTTCCAAGCTCCTGTAGGACTCGGGAGGAAAGCTGCTGATGCTGATTCTTCAGAGAATCATCACACTGGATTCGATGAGCTCTAATTGCAGATTCTCTTCCACTTCTTCGGCATCCACCAAGAAAGGAGTCGCGAATAGCTTGATTTCTTTTTCAATGACAGAAAAATCCTGGAAGCGCTGTCTGAATTCTCTTTCGAGACATGTAATCACAGACACATATTTCCCTTTTTTAGCAGAAAGGTTGGCCTGTGGATAAGCAGTTCTGATCTCGGACAGTGTGGGGAAGTGCACAACGTTGAAGTTGCGCATTTGTGTCTTAAAGGGATTGAGCTTCACACAAAATGCTTTCATGTGCGCATAAAGTTGTGGTACAAGCTGCTCTTTCCCTTGTAGGCTCTTGTTCAGGGTGGTTAAATGATCAGTAAGATCAACTAAAAATGCAAGGTCTGCCAACCATAGAGGGTCATTCAGCTCATGAAGAGGTCGATCCTTCTCTTTCAAAAATGGTCAATTTCTGACGTCAGGGAGTAAAAACGCTTCAGCATGGCGCCCCGGCTTAGCCAGCGCGCCTCCGAGTGGTAGAGTAGATCCCCATATTCAGCATCCACATCAGAAAGGAAAGCCTGAAATTCTCTGTGGTACAGTCCTCTTGCTCCAATTATGTTGACAGTTGTTACAATTGCGGTCATTACATCTCCAAGATTGACTGTCTTGGCACAAAGGGCTTCTTGGTGAACAGTACAGTGCATTTTAACAGCCTCACCTCCAGCCTCTTTCACCTCAGCGCACATCATAGACGCCATTCCTTTGTGTGCACCTGCCATAGCTGGAGCAACCGTCTGTTGTATCTTCACACAGCTTGTCCCATTTAAGTCCCATTTTGTCAGTTGAGTCTGACAGCTTCAAAAATATCCATACCTGTTGTTGTGCCTTTTAGACTCTTAAGATCGAGCAGCTCCTCTGTAACTTCGTGTCTTGCGAGGAGTTGGGCCACCTCATAGCTGGCTATTGGAGCCTTTTCCTGGACTTTTTGAGCACAAAAAAATACTGTTGCTGACCCTGCAGGACAGCTACCATTTGCTTTACTTTCTGCTCTCGCTCAGCACCAGTGTAGGATGCATAGTTCTGATGTTTGGTTTCATAATGACGTCGTACATTACACTCTTTCATAACTGCCACAGTTTCAGTGCAGATCAAACAGACACTTCCCCTTGAATTCTTTGAAGAAATATTTACTCTCCCACTGTGTCTGAAATTTTCTGCACCTTTCGCTTCTTTGGTTCTGCCATGTTCAGTAACTTGGGGTAAATTTCTTCTAGGATTGTCCTTTTTGGTGGAGCAACTGCCTTGATCAACAGTAGCTTCCCCTGGTGTTAAAACTAAGAAGTGCATTACACTCAAGCAAAAGTTGAAGTGCGGGCCATATTCTATTCTATTTATAACATTTCTTGCAGGCCAATTAGAAATGGACCACGGGCCATAGTTTGGACACCCCTGCTATAGACATTAGCACACACTCCAGCAGCTTTTCATCCTCTAGAGTCACTTGGATGACACTGAAAACACTACGTCCAGATAAACTCCGTGTATGTAGTGTATTATCTTACAAAAAATACAAACAAATATAAAATAAATATTTTATTTTCTAAATGTAATGCTTCCTTTTAGGAAGAAGGTGGAGGAGCAGCTCCAGCAGAGCAACACCAGAGGTGTGTGGAGAGGACTGAACACCATCACTGGACGGAGCACTGTGAGCGGAGGGGGTCCAGAGTCTGGAGACCAGGTTCTGGCTAACAGATTGAACCAGTTTTTTAACAGGTTTGATTCAGTAGCCCTTCCCTCCCCCATCCACCAGAGCTCGTCACACCTCTCTGCAACCCCCCACAGCACCGGGGACATGAAATGCACTTCACCTGTCCCCCTTTTCCTTTTCCTTCAACCACTCTACTGGGTCTAAGTCGTCTCCACCTGCTACGGCGGCTGAGATACTTTGGGGTGAACAGGACACTTTATGACACTGTGGTGGCGTCTGCTATTTTCTATGCTGTGGTCTGCTGGAGTGGTGGAATGGCAGAGAGGGACAGGGGGAAACTCAACAAGCTGGTCAGGAGGGCCAGCTCTGTCTGAGCGCTACCGCAGGTCATTCTTTCCAGCAGCTGTCAGACTCTATAATGCAGCTTAACATTCCTTTGGTCATCTTACTCACCAGCTTGTTAGTTTACTCTACATTTTATACATATCTCCGTACAATTTTCTCAGTTTTTCTATACATATTCTGTACATTGTTACCTGTATATACTGAACTTGGTTGCTTACGTTCATAGGACCACCCTGTGTCTTCCTTTTATATTTTATTTTCCCTTTCTGTAAGAGCTCTGTAACACCAAAATTTCTAATCCGTGGGATTATAAAGGTTTATTCTATTCTATTCTATGTTTTATATTTGTTTGTATTTTCTGTATTTTCCTTCTGCTATCTGTACCTGAGCTGAGGAAACACAAAAATTTCCCCGCCATAGGATCAATAAAGTCTTATCTTATCTAACAGAATGAACCTTTTGGGATTTAGTTACCTGGATGATTGAGCATGCATCAAGACATAACTGGACCCAGTTTGCACTTTTGTTTGTAGGGAGTTACGCACCACGGTGTAAGAAATCTTCACTTTTTGTTCCAGTTTCATACATAAACACCCTCATCCTTATACAAAATATTATACTCGTTACAAAAATAGTAAATCTAGCAACATCTGTGTCTGAAACACATTTCTAATATGATTAGATCAAATTTTCACTTTCCTGAAAAGAGAGTGACACGTCCAGTTGTATAAAACCTTTTTCTACAGACATTAGCACACACTCCAGCAGCTTTTCATCCCTTTGAACCCAAAAAGTCATTGCTCAAGACCCCAAACTTTCTCAATGTAATGCTTCCTCTGATGAGAACAATGCTTTTCAGTTTCTGAAATGCAGTTGCAGAAAACCTGAGCTATGCTATTTTCATCTGGAATGGCTTATTCTTTGTAGAAAGGTTTTTCTACTCATATATTATCCATCTGACCTGATAAAGTTGGAGAAAGAATCACAATCTAAGATTACAATATACAGGAGTGATTGTTAGTAAAAGTGGGTTTCTGCATACCTGTGTAGATATTTCCTTAAACATCAGAAGTAATTTACAATGATTCTGTTGGGTTTAAGTCAACCGTGCTGGTAAACAGAAACTGTTACTGAAAGCAACCACACAGACACCTCAGTACGTTTTACTTGCAAGGGGAGCGTCGGAGAGCAGAGCTGCCACTCGCCTGTCCAAGCAACTCCAACTCCTCTGCGTCCGCCTCACTCTTTTATTGACAACAGAGGATACACACAATTCACTTAACCACGTGACGGTTAAGACAAGCATGTGTGTGTGTGTCTTCCTGACACCATACAAGGCATGATATCAATCAACGACCTGGCGTTTCCCAGTCAGCCGTGCCAACCACAACCCTGGCAATGTGTGTCTGCTTGAAACAGTGTTGCCAGCTTCTCAGTAAGGAAAATCGCTATTGACTTTCCTAAAAGTCATTAGAAGTAGCTACACGACGTCATCGACTATAACATAAACAACTATATACAACAACTATATATAATAACATTGTGGAAGTGACATAAAGTGAGTAAACACCCTTATATGATTATATTTGGTTGCGGGGTGTGCAACAAACCCTTTTGGTTGCACCCAGCAGGATTTGTGGGAGGTCTTTGTTGTCATGGCTACTGAGGACTGCTTGGATCAAGCTGGCCATGAATGGTTATGAATGAGTTCAATTTATCCTTTCTCCATTGTCCAATGTCATTTCTATAGCAGGTTTGAAGGCGATACAGCTGACCAAAGGGCTTTACACCTTAGTTCATGCACACATATAAAATTGAATCAAATGAAATTTGTTTTATTAGCTTTAATCTTTTAACTTTCTGCACATTGCATCATGATCATTGCATCAAGCAAAAATGAAATCTTTTATGTGGCAATGCCGGCTCTTGTACTTTAGAAAAAAACAAACAATCAACAGCTGTAACCATATTTATACAATTTTCATGTATTTTTTTTAATGACTCCTTGGTGGAGGAGACAGCCACCCCCAGGGCTTCCAAAGCTAGTATACTCTTACTGCTGGTCCCAAGCCTGGATAAATGAGAGGATTACATCAAGAAGGTCATATGATGTAAAAATGTGTTTGGATTCATCTGCTGTGATTCCCTCCTGGGGAAAATAAGGCAAGAGCCAAAAATATCAGATACTGTAGTTTTTGTTTTCTCTTTTTAATCAAACATAACTCAGTAGCGCTCCATTTTCACCTAATGTTAATGTACAGTAAGTACTAATTGTGGGCTAGCAGAAGCTAGGAGGTTAGATAATCAAGGTGATGACTAAGTAACATTTTGTAAATGACAGCGTAGCTCTTGATTCCACAGAGCTAGGTGATCCACTATTTGGCACAGCTGACAGATTTCTTTCAGCTAATTGACGTGTTGGAGTCGTGGTTCAATAAGCCGTCCGTTTGTGAGGTGAGTCAATTTCATCAAGCAGCAGCTCATTAGCTGACTGGCTGGTTAACTGTCTTTTACCAGTCAGTCAGTTTGTTTTTATTTCCATTCATTCATTCATATATTCATTCATTCTTTCTTTGCTGATAGTGGAAACTATCATCGCCTTTAGATTTCCACCCTCAGCAAAATGACGTCATTTCAAAAAGAAAAACAAGACCTTTAGATCGGATTACCTCGCTGAATCCTCTTTTGTCAGGGACTCTCATTTTCTAATTGTCCCAAATAAGTGGCTTTCTCCAGAGCCCATTTTAATGTGGAGAAACTCACTTGCAACAATTTTCTTGACGACGTGTAGCGCTTTTAATTCCCGACGTGCAGATCTGCTTAAAGAAAATAAATTCCCAAACAGAAATCAGTGCACTGTTCAAAAAAATAAATAAAATGAAAATGAAAAATAAAAGATAAAACTGAAAAACAAAAATAAACAAAAGATACAGAAGCCCGGTCTTAGGACTTGTCACAGAATATTCTTTCTCTTATAGGTGAAAAAACACTAAATCTAAAACTTGGTGCCATGGTAAAACCTTCCCCATACTTCAGAAACAAAAACAAAACAAAACAAAACAAAAAATCTGCTAGTTTCAATCATTTACACTCTGGCTGCAGGATTCTGTTCACCCCTGCTATCATGTTCCCCAAAATAATACTAATTCAGTCGTCTATGTATCACTTTTCAACCCACTCAATAAACCAGACAGGATGATGGTAACAGTATTACCTGCTTAAAATTGTGTTTGATCCTAATGAGCTTCATGACATGTGTGTGTGTTAGTCATGTCAGTAGGGTTAATACATTTTCTATTTCTGTGTATCCTTTTATGTACCTTCCCCCTTTTTCTGAAACCAAATTCCGTTCACGCCAAATTTTGTTTCAGAAACATCTAAATCGAAAACTCTGTCATAGTCAGGCACAGCTAAACCCCAAATGCTTGCAGGTTACCATCGGCAACCACACTGTGTGTTGTTAACCCCTTCTACAAATACCCTCTTTTAGTGTGTGCCACTTTATGTATGATTTTGTGTTATCTCTAGTGCATATTATGTGCATGCGTGGTGTCACCTCTCCATTTTTCCTAACAGTACACTTGCATACCTCAGTGCTTGTCTTCCTCCCCCTTTTGTGGTGGTCTGGACACTTTGTCAATCCTCCACTTCCAGGCAGTCGTCTGTCCCCCTGGATTCCTTAACCCAATTTGATTCCCCACACTAAAACAGCAGCCTCTGTCCTCACCTGGTCCCCTCTCTCCGTTCTTCTCTCCCACTTTGCAGTCCAATGTCAGTGAGTCTTCTTCAGCTTTGTCCCGTGTATCTCTTTGTCCCACAGTCTCTTTCATTGCCATCTTGCTCCAAACATGGCAAATGTCAAATTCAGACAGTCTTCTCAAAGGTCCTTCACACACAGTGAGGTTGCAGCTTACTGGAAACGCATCTCCATCCATCCAATCTAGATGGTGGATCTTCTCTTTCTGATGCCGTTTGCCCATAGTGCTGCTGGACCTCTCTGCTCAGATCTCTGGTATTGTCTCTTGGACTTCTGTCCACTGTTGATGTTCATGCTCGTGCTTCTGGAACTGCACTCCTAGTCTTCAGGGAGAGATTAGCTTCCCTGGAGCTTGCTCGTTCAGGATGAGAATGGGAAGCTGCAAAACAATTCAGCCAAAAACTCTGGCTGGGTGTCTCTTTTTTTTTATTTCTAATGATTTTAACCTATAATTTTCTTCCGACTGCTGCCCATGGAGAATTGATCCAGGTCTGTTCCCCACCTGTAATCGACAGACTGAGAGACTTTCATTATGCACTGTGACCGCATATGTTTTCATCACTCCTAAAGCAACACATCTCTACTTATTTTGTTTTGAACTCTACTAACTTTAAACTCCATATGTGAAATTTATATTTGTTCTTAAGCGTGAACACAAAAATCTTCTTGATGTTGTTATTAGTTATTTTCATCCACCACACTCCAAATTATGTTTTCGTTTTGTGTCCAGCAGGGGAAGAAGGTGACCTCTACTATCACTGCTTCCCCCAGTTGGAGACAATTTCTCAATCACACTTCCACACTTTTTATTTTCTCTGCTTTCAATCACTTTCTTTCTCTTTTTTTTTTTTTTTTTTTACACCCACACATTAACCTGTTAACTCACTCTTCCAACCTCATTTTCCTTTCACCCCAACAGCTCTCATACAGTCAGCAATCAAATTCTCCATTCATCCTTGAGTACTTGATCACCTTCAAATGTCACTGTTAATTTTATCAATTTATTTATCTTTGCCTTAACACTAATCCACTGTTTTAGTTTTCTTTATTTATTTTCAGTTCACTTTCTCCTATTCGATCACTAGGATTTCTTGACTATTATTATTTCACAGAAAATCAACTAATCTACTTTGTCTCCCTTTTTGTCATCCAGTAATTCACACACACATGCACAGGCTGGTCACTCGGCCCCCACCTTTCTTCCTCTCTCACAGACACACACACATTCTACTCCTGTGAACCCACCCCTCGAGGCTGGCTCACACACACTTCATGCTTCTCGCAGTCCCATTCAAACTTTCTGCGAGACACTTCCTCTGCTGATTCAGGACAACGCCCTAGACGGCACACAGAGCGGGTGCCATCCGCTCTTATGCACCTCACAAATTATTCAAACTGCGCCACAGACTCGATACTGCAGTTTCTCTCCCTCTAAAAAATACAAAACCAAGTTCAACCCCCCAATTGGCCCCACAGTTTGCAACAACTCGTGACACAGCCTCCTGCCGCGATTTCTACACACCACAAACACACACTATTTTGTTTAATCCTCATACACTCAGCTTCTGTACTAAATCACTTTCACAGCACACCCAGTTATAATCAATATAAGCAATTTACACAGCCAATTTACACTTTATTTTATATACTCTGGCCTGTATCAACATGAAAGACACCAGATGCCAAGACAAGTTATTCAACAGTTCCTTATTCTTCTTCTTATCTTTATTCTTGTCACTTCTTATCCTTATTACTTCTTAAAACCTCTGTAGCATTACATCTAACTTTTTGACTAATTTAAAAGCCTCTAAGCCCAGGTCCAACCTTGCTGGTCAATCAACCCGCTCCGGGACCGCCCTCGCCGACAGCGGTCAAATTTCTAGGCCCTAATTAATTTATAACCGCTTCCCGTGACTCGACAGGGATCTCCACATCCGGCGTCTAAGTATCACACTTGCACCTTCAGCTATACTTAAAGCTCACCTGTCAGTCACGTTGAATGGTCACGGCCGGGTCCAACCCTTCAGCCAAACAGCGCAGTAAAAATGTGGTCCCTGACCACTTGGTTTTTAACGGGTGTCCCAAGTTTCCCGCGGGTACCACCCGAGCTAACTGGACGCCGCCAGAGATAACTGTGCGTCCACGGTTACCGGTCGCTGCCACACGCTGAACAGCTGCGCTCCTCGGAGTCCAACTCCGGTCCTAGACTAATTTAAATACTTTTTAAAAGCATCACTGTGGACTCCAAGTACCAACAGTTTATTATCTGATGCCCGAATCCAATTCTGCTGCTCAATTCGGGAATAAAATCCCTTAGCCGAATACCCTAATCTAAACCTTGCTTGGCTGGTGTCACAGTCAACAAATATAACACATTAACTTCAGCACTTAAAATATTCACTCATACACACAACCTATTAACTTAACATTCACCCCAAAATTAACAGTAATAAATTTTGTCAGTCAAATATTCCCCAAACTTTTTACTTTTATCACTAATTACCCAAAATCACCACGGACATTTTCCCAGGAGTTCTACTGAGTGAACATTTAATTTAGCTTCCTTTCCAATTCAGCACCTTTGGATATTACTTAAATCAACAGGTGGTGCCTTACCTCTCTATTCAGGGCCCCCATCACTCAGTCGACCTGCTGGACTCCTGTCCGTCTATTTGACCGCACCTGCCGGACCTCAGCCAACCAAATCCCTCCTCAAACCGGGTTTCGGCACCAAAACTGTCATGGTTCGTATTTGAGGAAGAGACAGACGACTGCAAAGTCCCAGTGTGTCAAAACAATGATTTTATTAAAACACATACATGTGGGAAGCCGAGCACGATCACCCAAAAAGCATCGGTCTTCCCAGAACAATAAATGGGGTGTGATATATATAACATATGATGACAAGTAATATGCGTCACAGCAGATAAAAACATACATGTTCCAGTCATTCCAACCTTGAACATCTTCTAAAAAAAAGAACAGTTCCTTCCTCTGTTCCTCCACTAGATGTTTCCTGTTATTTTACCTATTACACTTATTTGTGGAAGTGAACTGTCACGTATGCAGGTAAAACAACTTCGCAGTTTCAAGCAAAACAAGTCTAGACACTGTGTATGTGTGTTCAGACAGCCCATGTGTCTTAGCTTCAGAGCATGACCTTACTGAGTCATCTGTTACCAGGCAGAATTCCACTGCAGCCGGTTGCTGAACACACAGGCCTCTATTCAGTTTCTAAGTTATGTGTGATGTATTGTAAGCATGTATGCAATTCTTTCATAACTCAAGGTCACTTTACTCAATAGATCAGTCGGACCTCGCGCCGCTGAAGCTTCCGACCATCAATTAATTGACCGAGCTTCAACTCTTTAATTAGCACAACAATGCAATGTGTATAACATGAATACAGTTGCACCTGCAATGAAAGATTATCATGTGATTAAGCTACCACCTGAAATACAGACTTGAAATACAGACTTTAATGTAACCTCAACAGCTTCAAAAAATGTGTCGATGAAATGATAACTAATGCAACATGAATAGTAACAGCAAAATAATTTTCTAATCTCTACATTTGACAAAATGTTCTGATTTGACAAAATGTTCTGATTCCTTTGATTCCAAAATGAATTTGATTCCTCTATGTTTTCAAATAAACCATGCTCTTTGCAAGTGTGTGACATTTAATAGACCAAGCAATACATCTGAATCCTGAAAACTGATCATCTGATGAACTGACACTGAAAATGTGTCGTAGTTGTGGTCATTTGGGCCAGGTGGAAGCCTTTATGTTCTTTGTGTTTATTGTTAATAGGTGGCAGAGAAAAAGTTTAACACATTCTCTGCACGCTAGAGCTGAAAGTGAAATAAGAAGAGTTTATTCATCCTTGTGGAAACTGTGTGGTTACAGTCGCTCCAAGACAATAAGAGCAGTAACACTGAACAAAATTAAATAACACATTACATAGTTACAAAATATAAGGTGTAGCTGGAATATATATAAATAGCTCCATTACAAATGTCCAAAATATTGCAGAGGACAAATATATATCAATGTGGGCTAATTGTGGGCTAGCAGAAGCTAGGAGGTTAGATAATCAAGGTGATGACTAAGTAACATTTTGTAAATGACAGCGTAGCTCTTGATTCCACAGAGCTAGGTGATCAACTATTTGGCACAGCTGACAGATTTCTTTCAGCTAATTGACCTGTTGGAGTCGTGGTTCAATAAGCCGTCCGTTTGTGAGGTGAGTCAATTTCATCAAGCAGCAGCTCATTAGCTGACTGGCTGGTTAACTGTCTCAGTAACGGAGCCAAACTCCTCCTTGAGCAGTTTGAACACGTTGTCCGAGAACTCGTCTCTCGGCCTGCCCGTGCCGTTCAGCTGCACCGGCAGGAGGTCGGGGTGGTGTGGGATGTAAGAGGACGGCAGTGCAGCTCATTGAGAGTAAACCAGAAGGTGTCCGGATCCACCTGGATTAAGTGTCGGAACACACTGTGCAGGAAAGGGAAAGAAACACAGGAATAGGATTAGCTCTGAGCTGTGTTTTGCTTTGTATGTAATATCTATTGTATGGAAAACACCTTCCTATGATCCAAAGTGACAGACTGAACCACTTTTGCTGGCTTTAACATGCGAACCAACAGTTTAACTATAAGCTCATTAACTCAACACTGCCTTTCTCTTCAGGTTTGTTTTTTAAATCACCTCCAAGCAGGAAAATACTTAAGTATATTAAAGCATGTGTTTTTACTTGTGGCTGCTATGTTGCTGCCCAAACACTTAGATCAATAATTCAGAATGATGTGAGTTATTAAAGGCTGCTTGCATACTGCATTCTGAGCTATTTTTTTATTCATTTACTTTGTTTATTCACAGCTTCCATCTGTCCTTTACATTACTGTAGCTCTCACAGTGCACACACTTTGCATCAGCTGCCAGTGTAAAGGTGAAATGAGTTCCCTTTCAGATTCGTACACACAGTATTGGGATATCACGGCCCTACGTGTCCTGAAGACACTTCTATTCACGCCTGTAAGGCAACTGACCTGTGATGATATGCCACATATAAACTCATCATCACAGTCGTTCCGCACTTTTTATGCTCTTTACCTGGCTAGGAACACTTTTGCCAAGTTGGGATTGCTAGCTACTGCTAGTTAGCTCTGTGGTGTGGCAACCTGAAGTTAGCTTAACTGCTCCTGTTGGTTTTAGCCACCACCGCTGAACTACATCTGCGTATTTCTGGAAGTTCCTTTCTCAAGGGACAAAATGAGTGAGGGTGATATTTAAATCAGGCCCACAAACTGATTTACTAAAGTTTGCAGCAAAGGGTTAAAAGTCTTATATTACAGGTAATATATGTTAAAGTCATGAATACTGGTGTCTTTACCCAGAACATGCAGGAACCTGATTATTCCTGAGGTATTCAATTGTCAGGTCCCATGTTCCTCTCCTTCAGGGAACAAAAGCTATAGCCACAGTGCTTTGTTTCATGTTCAGTGTTCAGAGACAATGAATGACTCCTGAAGTCACATTTTGTTGTGTAACACCCAGCACCTCTCCAAATATGATGTTAAGCATTCAATTTAAATTCAGATTTTACTGATAAATCATGTCACGTGGCTATTAATGACCAACATGGCAATACAATGTCAACTGGATGGCACAGTTTTAATTTCTGGCATTCTGTCTGTGTGTAACACTCACACACATTAGTAACTAAATGAAAGATTGAGTTACTTACTACAGCGGTCCTTAATAAAGACTTACCTTAAACAGGCTTCTTGCAGTCTGATGGGTTGTCTGGAGCTCAGGTAGGGTAGACAGGCTTCACAAACAGCATCTAGGTCTGCTTCAGCTGAGAAAACCAAACACAGGACATTTTTACTATATTTTATTCATATAAAAATTGTAATACTTTTACCTTTTATCCAGAAATTACAACAGAAATCAACTTGAAAAAGAAAATAAAAACGAATAAAATGCAACAAAGCCAAGTTAATTTCACGGATTAATCACAGCAGCAGAACACAGTTTGAGCTCGGTGCCTGGTCTTCGGGTGGATCACTCCCTGCAAATATGTTACTCATAAAACTCCAGGAGCATACAGGTGGATGCTGGGGTGGTGGATGGGCTGAAGCAGCAGGATGTGAGGAAAGTGGGGCACGTTACATGTCCAGCTCCAGGCTTGGCTCCATACATGGTTACAGTTGTGAATGCTTCTTTTCTGATTATGTCCAGTGCGTGCACATAATGACACTTTTATATCCAAAAGAACAAATCCTTTAAAAATATGATCCTGGTTCCGAATAATATGGGGTAAAGATACCACTGCTGGTTAATCTCCTTTTTAAACCCTTCCTTGTCCCACCCACTGTGAACTGAAGCCACAGACATACTGAAACCCACTTCACAGAATAATCACAAAGAGCATCTCAAACACACAACGTGTATCTGCACACTATACTGTATGAGAGAGTTTGCTGTACACAAAGTGCCGTAAGCTATGTTAAAGGAACAGTTTCACAAACAACCTGATTTCTTACAAAATGAAACAATTGTCTTTACACTGCAGTCCTTGTCACTGTTAGATGTAACACTGGCTCTGGAAAGGCTGCAGACAGCTCTGTCACCTTTGTGACTCTTTTCCTCTGTCAGCGATGAACCTCAGTGGGAGTGAATATTGAATATTTTCAACATGCTAATGGACGTATTTTGAGCACAAAGTAAACAAAAATAACAACAACAACAACAACAACTTCTCTGAGCTTATCAATTAAATGGCTTTGCATTCACTGATTGAACAATCACGTTTTTCTCAGTCGGGTATAAGAAGAGCTGCTTGCAGTCGTAGCTGTGTGTGCAGTTTGGACCTGAGCAGCATCCTGCTGGCACAGCTGGCTGTGGTCCGTATCATCAAAGTCATGTTTAAAATATGTTTAATGACAGAGCTGCCACAGTGAAGAGGCATTTTTAGCAACAACATCACCGTCACGTGTTTAGGATGTCGAACTGTTTCACAGTTTAAGGTTTTTATAATAAAACAGAGATGCCCTGATTTATGCTGTGATACCAATGGTTGATTTTCATTCACCACCACCCGGTGGTGAAGGAGCTTCAATGAGTTCTTTGACTTTTTTGGCTTTTTCTGACGACTCATCTCCCCACACACAGCTTTAATGTCAAATCAGGCTAACAACCTAATTGTTAACCTTAGCATAGAGACATCTTCATCTCTGTACTAATGTACAGACACAAACTTGTA
This sequence comes from Oreochromis aureus, assembly GCF_013358895.1. Taxonomy (NCBI): domain Eukaryota; kingdom Metazoa; phylum Chordata; class Actinopteri; order Cichliformes; family Cichlidae; genus Oreochromis; species Oreochromis aureus. The sequence continues at coordinate 26,189,111 of NC_052961.1, read as the reverse complement.
TTGCTGTTGTCTCACTCACAGGAAGAAAGCTGACTATAACTCATTCATTTAAGAAGAATCATAAAGTTTATTCCTACAAGAAAGTTACAGCCCTGTGATCAAATAGGCTTTGATAAGATAAGATAAGATAAGATAAGATAAGATAAGATAAGATAAGATAAGATAAGATAAGATAAGATAAGAGGTCATCTATCTTCAATGTGGTTTTACATAAATGGGCTTCATGTTGCACCAATCTCCATTAAGTGAGGCGTCAACTAAGAATAGTTGTCTTGCTCTGATTTGTCCATGTTGTGGCTGCTTTGATCATTGCCAGATCCCAGGTACAGGGGCCCGTTCTTCGTACCTCGCTAAGTAAGTTAGCCGGATTTGAATGTTGACGATTTCGCGTGATCTTGGATCGTTCGGTTCTCCGAAGCTCATCTGGGACTTGCTGTCATAGCAACAGATCCGTAAGCGTAAACCTGCTCGGGAGCAGGTTTACTTTATGTAAACAGGATTAGATCGCGGCCACTCACGTATGTCCGCTGCAGTTATACGAAAGCAACAGCAATATTTCGCCACTGTTTTACCATAGATAAATATTATCAATGTAAGTAAAGATAATGCAGCATTTGATTCTTTTATTGATTTCATACAGATACATACAGGTCATTTCCGAAAAAAAGGGAAATGTACTATTAATCATTCTATTACATGTATTTGATCATTCCAGATGTAATTCATATTTTAGAGTAGTAATAAAAATTACTTCGTGTAATCAAGATGAGAGACCACGACTATAAAAGCGAAGGTGGATTTGGGAAGTCTGTCGCAGCCATGTCCTGTCCGTTTGTACGCGAGCAAGGAAGGTGCAAGATTGATAAGGAGAGTTTTCAGAATTCAGCGGATATTGCGGGATAGACAGGATCCTTTAGCTCAGCGCGACAGTGTGCTCATAGAGAGATATCGATTTTCCCGTGAGGGTATTATTTACTTAATACTCTCTCTCTCTCTCTCTCTCTCTCTCTCCATATATATATATATATATATATATATATATATATATGTATATCCCAACTTACTGTGCATGCTTCAGTCACCCCTTGCATGGGAACAGGTAAAAGTGATGGAGTGTTATGTCAAACTACACACAAAAAAACCCACAATGTCAATAAATGTCACAGTACAAAAAGCCGGGGTGTGACGAGGGGGTGCAGGACCACCACCTGTCTTTATTTGCTCTGCCCTTTTCTTGGTTGCTGTTATAAACAAACAAACAGATTATTTCAGGGTCTCTTTTCAAGAGACTAAAAGCAATATAAGTGATAAATATTACCATTCTGTAGAATATTCTTATATTTCACTTTTACTTGTTCCCATGTTCTAGTGGGTCCTGTTGTGGCTCTAATGTGAAAGAGGATATAATGTAATATAATATAATAAATTACTTACGAGTTTAATTTGTCAGCAACTTTTTGCCAGCCCTCTCTCCTTGCTTTTGCAGCCTTTGCAGTGTTCCCCTGCGTTTTAATTAAACTCTGAAACTCCTGAAATCCCTCAATCAAGAGTTCTTGCTCTGCTGCTGTGAAATACTGAGCGCGCGCCTTCGACATCTTCGCCGACCAATCACAGGGTTGCCGATCAATGTTTCTACTATCGATGCGTAGCCCCTTTTAAGCCACCCAGTGATCTCAGATTACTTCATCCAGCTATACTAATCGTCAACAACAGGTGTGTTCGGAGAACCGGATTAGCGAGCTCAAAGTTAGCGCGATGATTTGATCTTGGATGTAGTAAGCGAGGTACGAAGAACGGGCCCCAGTTCTACAGGATGATGCACTCATGTTGTGTCTTGGTGAAACTGTGCTGTTTGTGAGCACTGTGTCTCTATTCTCTCAGCCAGATCCAGTCTCTGGCACAGTGAGCCCAGCCCCTGCAATACAGCCAGCTGCAGTTTGTAGGCCAGGGTGTGTGTGTAGACAGGCCCAGCCTTGGCGCTTTATCGGAGCCTGCCGTGCCAGAGAGGCGCTCAGCTTGGGCAGAACCTCTTTAGAAACCCTCCTCACAAAGTCCCCTCATGTTTCACCCATGTAATGTACAAAAATGTAATGTACAAAAGCAGCAAGCTGTCAAAATTCAATAAAACCTTCCCGTTGTGTACTCCTGGATGAATTGTAGTATTTACAAAACACGTATATATCCAAAAGCTGATGAAACAATTTTCCAGCAGCAGCTCTGAGTGAATAAATAACTGTTTACAGACTTAACGTGTCTGTACTTGTCAGCTCATCAATGAAAATATGAATAACAAATTTAAAAATATTCCAGCTGATGACAGGAGCTGACGAGTAGCCTAATTTACACCCACAAGTTGAATCAGCTGACACTTGTACCAAAGATCCCAAAACACTATCAGCTTCATTTATCCCAAAGTCCTACTTTGTGATTCTCTGAGACAGTTTGAAAAGCAGCCTCTAAGAAGGCATCCACAGTGATTTTTCTGTGCTGATAGAAGAAATGTTAGTTTAAAGAGTCTTCACATTACAACCCCCCCAAAAAATAATAGAACTATTTCTGAATGAAATAAGCCTGTTGTTGGGCACAATCTTTGATTCTTTCACTATTAAGAGTTTAAAAAAAATAAAGACAACTTGAATAATTTTGACTCACGTAATGAAAAGAGAGGTTTGTTTTACTTACCCTGAAGGCTCTGAGGACTGCTAATGGGTCATCGGCTGTGAGTCTCTGCAGGAGTGCTGGCCAGCAGCGATGAGCCATAGGCAGCAGTTCGTTTTCCCTCTCACTCAGCACCTGAACGCACAACTCCAGCACGTCCAGTACCTAAAGACAAAGACGCACAACACACCTAACAATTATCTCTGTTTTGATCCTGATTATATGTGAGCTGAAACTAATTACTGAGGTCTTCATTGAGAGCCCAAACTCCTGAGCAGGCACGACTTCAGCACAGACTTATTTCTGTTTCACTCCTGGACCAGACTGAATGTTTTTCCTTGATGAGCATTACACCAGTGAACAGTCATCCACACAGTTCTGACAGGATGAATTGTACCAACGCTGGCGGTCCTACCCTCACAAGAATGATTATTTTTGTTACTAGTCCAACAGTTGACTCTACATAAAACTACCTTGAGTCGGAGCCTGAGGCTGGGATCAGACAGCAGATGAATGCAGCGCTCCATAACATCCTTAGTGATGCTGAGGTGGGAGGGAAGCTCTGCTTTCACATCAGGACTACCAGCATCTTCCACATCCTCACACTCAGTGGGAGGGACCTCTGCAATGGCAGCACATGTACAGTTAGACCGCCAGTTTAGCAGTGAGGTTCAGATTTCTATGACTCTTAATTACAATGATCCATCTCCTCTACACTCTGAATCTAATATAACCACCACTACAATCTATAGCTTATATTCCACTGGCCCTTAGACAGACCTATTACCTCTGTCTTCAGTGTTATAATCATCCTCTATTCCAATGCCCTCTGTCAGTTCTTTCTGTTTGCGGTAATTCAGCAGGAATTGGCGAATGCTGAGTATGGGCAGAAATCTGTGCCATCAGAAACTGAATTTGAATAAGTTAAATTTGAATTTGAATTACTCGGATTGAATCTGAATTGTAACTTGAATGAAAGCTTTTGAAAACTGAATTTGAATTAGTCTAATTTGAAATTGAATTTATGGTTTGAAAATGAATTGATTTGCTTTGAAACTGCATTTTATCCTTTAAAAATTCAGCTCTCGAATAATTTCAGATTCACTTCTCACCATTCAGTTTCAGTTCTACAATTCAATTTCAGTTCCAAAATTCAGTTTTTTGGGACTTACATCCGGTTCCGGTTCAAGCGCAGATTAATAGAACTACAGACTGATAGCGTTACTGACGGAATCTACAGCGTCTTGAGCTGAATTAAGACTTCAGAAGTCATTCGTCATGTCGAATGACCAGCGGATAAACTCTCAGGTTGGTAATAAATGTATTACATGTATAAAAACAAGCGTCATGTTAACAATTGATAGCCGTACAGTAACCTTTATGCTTATTGTAGCTGCTAGCTAAAAACGCTAATTTAGCGTGGTTTGCCCTAATTCAGCTTTGACAAACAAATATGATCGACTGTTTCTAGTAGAATTCCAAAGTTGTCATCTTGTACCCTGTCAGAGCCCTGTATGCTTGCAGAGACCCCTACAGTAGGGAAACATGCAAAACGGTGTCCAAACCTTTGTATTTGAGCTTTATTTATGTCTTACACAGCATCCCAACTCTTTAGCTAACTTAATAACTTTAGCTAAAGTGAATAGTTAGTCTAATTCATTAGTGCAGCATTACTGGATCACCTGTTTGAAGTGATATAATATGATATACAACTATCACTGTGTTTAACTACCATAATAATTCTTAGGGTACTGAGTGCATGCTTATTAGTTGTTTTTTTAAACATACTGCTCCATTGCTATGTTTGACAGGCTGAAGTTGTCGGGTCACCTCCTAAATCGACCATCTTTTACAGGTGTTTTGTGCCAGAAATGGAGTGTCCACTGAAGACTGAAGATACTGAATCTCTCGCGCCGTGCCATTGATCCCTCTTGTGCCTTCATCTAGACAAGAGACATTAACTTAACCACTCTCACATGCTCTGTACCTACATCACCTTCCCTGATAGTCGTAGCTTGGCTCATCTGAGGGTGAAATTATAAGAATGTGTTATTTTGCAAAGTGCTCTCTAGGGTTCCTAAATAAAATATGGCATTGAGGTCATTTCTTTTGAATTAATCCTTCTTCTGAAATATAAGAACCTCTCCTGGTTTAAATGGCACTTTCTGTTCCTTACTTCCTGTTCCACTCCCAAACCCAAATAGATGCTGACAAGCTGACACCGTAATATGGAAGAGGAGAGAAGCTGGAAAGGACTACTACAAATAAACCCAATGCCTAACAATGAAAAATGTAAAATAAGAACAATAATAATAATAAAGATAAAAGATGAAGTAACAAGTTTTTGTTTTTTTTTATTCCAAATGATCATCCAGATGTCTGTGACATGTGATGACAAACACCATAATGGAAGGCCTTTGTCATCACATGCTTAAACTCATCATATATTTTTGCATATGCTGAACAGGCAGTCAGACATGCTGTAACTGTGGGGTGAAAACTGCATAAACACCATACGGCGGGGGTCTCAAACTCCAGTCCTCGAGGGCATGGAAAAGTTGCATGACACCGCCCCTCGAGGACTGGAGTTTGAGACCCCTGTCATATTCCATATGACAGGTGTGGTTGAACTTCATGAAGACTCTGAAGTTTCTCTTCTCTTCTGGCAGGACAGGAATGTCGCCTTGTCCTGTGAGCCACCGTAAGGATGTAATTAGAGTAGAACTGGAGTGTCACCGGCCTCAGGCTCTTCACCTTTTCAAAGACAAAGCAGTCATTTAGATAAAATATTCGATATTGTTTACCTGTAAATGCACAAAGAGAATTTAGAAATGTAGTTATTGTCAAGAGTGAACAAGCACTGATAGTGTAATTTACAGCTGTGGCCAAACGTTTAGAGAATGAGAAGTGTTGTTTGTTTATTTACAAAGTTTGCTGTGTCAGTGATAGTTGTATATCATATTATATCACTTCAAACAGAGGTGATCCAGTAATGCTGCACTAATGAATTAGACTAACTATTCACTTTAGCTAAAGTTATTAAGTTAGCTAAAGAGTTGGGATGCTGTGTAAGACATAAATAAAGCTCAAATACAAAGGTTTGGACACCGTTTTGCATGTTTCCCTACTGTAGGGGTCTCTGCAAGCATACAGGGCTCTGACAGGGTACAAGATGACAACTTTGGAATTCTACTAGAAACAGTCGATCATATTTGTTTGTCAAAGCTGAATTCAGGGCAAACTACGCTAAATTAGCGTTTTTAGCTAGCAGCTACAATAAGCATAAAGGTTACTGTCTGACTATCATTTGTTAACATGACGCTTGTTCTTATACATGTAATACATTTATTACCAACCTGAGAGTTTATCCGCTGGTCATTCGACATGACGAATGACTTCTGAAGTCTTAATTCAGCTCAAGACGCTGTAGATTCCGTCAGTAACGCTATCAGTCTGTAGTTCTATTAATCTGCGCTTGAACCGGAACCGGATGTAAGTCCCAAAAAACTGAATTTTGGAACTGAAATTGAATTGTAGAACTGAAACTGAATGGTGAGAAGTGAATCTGAAATTATTCGAGAGCTGAATTTTTAAAGGATAAAATGCAGTTTCAAAGCAAATCAATTCATTTTCAAACCATAAATTCAATTTCAAATTAGACTAATTCAAATTCAGTTTTCAAAAGCTTTCATTCAAGTTACAATTCAGATTCAATCCGAGTAATTCAAATTCAAATTTAACTTATTCAAATTCAGTTTCTGATGGCACAGATTTCTGCCCATAGCTGAGGTCTTCCTGGTCACTGGAGCTTTTCCTGGAGCTGGCAGACGTACTGGTCCTGCTACAATTGGAAGGAAACCACCTCGCTAAAGGAAAAACAAGACAACAATATCAAAATAGGTTTGATTACAATAAAATAAGTCAGTTGATCAAAATCAGTGTGACACAGACGCTGATGTTTTTTGAGAAGAGCCCATTAGTGACATTTAATTCCATATTTTTACCGTGAGGGCTTGTAAAACTGCAAAAACTGCAAACACCTATAGTGCCGCTGTCTAAATATTATTATGAATATTAATTCTACAACAGAAAACGACTCAGCATTTAAACCATCACGATATATTAAATGTTTCCAAAGATACTGATAATTTGATAACCAGCAAAGTTATTTTTCCTCAATATGCGCCTGACTAAAAGTGGGATCAACCAGTACATATAATATTCATCCTGCTACATTTAGAAAGTGGCAACAACAGTAAACATGAGTAACTCCACCGTGTGTCTATCCGGTCTTTAAGTGATGACGTGATGAATCCTACTTCTGGGCCCAAACTACTCTGCGTTTTATAAGGCTGTTGTGTTTTTAACATGTTTTAATGCTTTGTAACTTGTTCTATTTAATCTCAACAAGCCCCTTACAAAAAGTAAGTGATCACTGTCGGCCTCTCTCAGTTTTTATTACAACTGTTCATTTTAAAGCTCAGTTTTTAAAACCTTACCATGTAACTACAGCCCAGGCAATGCAGCAGCACATTAATGGCCTGTATTTATATAGCGCTTTCTAGTCCCTAAGGACCCCAAAGCGCTCTACATATCCAGACATCCACCCATTCACACACACATTCACACACTGGTGATGGCAAGCTACATTGTAGCCACAGCCACCCTGGGGCACACTGACAGAGGCGAGGCTGCCGAACACTGGCGCCACCGGGCCCTCTGACCACCACCAGTAGGCAACGGGTGACTAACCTCATATGTGGATGGATTATCTCAGTTGTTCTCTTGACTGAAGTTTGGTCCGTTTACAGCATCCTGCCACGCCACTGCATTTGTCCCTAACCATCGGGAACCCTCACCTTAACTCTTATCCAGTGGAAAAAAACTTCACGTTCATCACTGTGTTAATGTTATGCTAACATAGCTGTTTCGCTAGTCACATAGCACATCACTATATACCAGCTAGCCAAACTTCAGTAACCCTACAAACATCACGGCTGCTTACCTTCCTGTCTTCATGTATGTCGGAAGTGATAGCAGAGCTGTGCCTTTTAATTTGTTTTAGAAATCCCTCAGTCAGAACCTGGTGTATTATATTTAGATGGAAACTAGCGAGCTAACTCTCTGCTAACCATAACTCCATTACATTTCAGAAATGTAATGGAGAAAGAAGGAGAGATTTTTGCTTAATATCAGAAAGAAGGAGAGATTTTTGCTTAAAAGTGGTGAAAAGCAAAAAATTCTACTGAAAAGGGGTAAAGACGGCGAAATTTTGCTAAAAAAGTGGTGAAAAAAAACAATGTTGACCTGAGCAGGATTCGAACCCGGCCCTCCTGGCCTCAAGGCAGCTGAAAAGGCTAAAAAGTCTGAGGTGAATCAGCAGAATTTCTGCTGAAAAGAGGCAGAAAAACCTGGTTCTGCTCAAATTCACCAATCAGAGGTACTGCTTCTGTCTGCTTCATCAGGCTGTGTAGCAGAATTTGGGCTAAATAGAGGTGAAAATTCTGCTGAAAAGAGGTGAATGAGCAGAATTTCTGCTGAAAAGAGTTTTTTTTCTGAAAACAGCAGAAAAAACTGAAAATTTTGCTAAAAGGGGTGAAAAAACTGAAATTTGTGTTGGAAAGAGTTAAAAACGTTTAACTGTTAGCTGAAAGAAATGTTATCAGCACAGAACAACCTGGTTCTGCTCAATTTCAGTCCACCAATCAGAGGTACTGCTTCTGTCTGCTTCATCAGGCTGTGTACTTGTATGTATTTCTGCCATGGAGCGTTAACAAGAATCTGAGGTCCATATTAGAAAAGCTGCTAAAATCATAAAACTTTGCAGAATTGTAATAAATTAGCAATATAAATTACAGGTCTGTGATAGTGTATAAATTTGTGGTGAAAAAAAAAATGTTGAACAAGGTGGGATTGAACCCACGACCTCAGCAGAGCAGCCATTCTCCACCATGAACTATGGTAAAAACAAACACCGCTCGCGCCTCACAGATGACAGCTTACAGTTTTGGGTAAAGATGAGGTGACTTCGTACAGCCCCGATTTGCAGACGCTGTGCACAGAGGTTCATGAGCAGAAGTCCCATTGTACCACGGCAGACCCGACAATGTTTGCATGAACACGCTTTGAAGCATTATGTTATGGACCACTTTTCACACATGGTTGGTGTACCCACACAGCCGGCTGTAGCTTTTCAACTCACAGCCCGACACACACCCAAAAAACAGCCGAGAGAGCACAGACTACGCCGCTCAGGTGGGTCCACCTCCCCTGCAGCGGCACTGCAGACCACGCCCCGCCACACACATCAAACACGTAAAATAAATATTTATGCTCTTTCGCATTTACTTTTTGTTTTTTGTTGTTTTTACACAGTGTTCTGAATGATGAACAATGGTCTACAGCCAATCTTGTGTATTGTTATACAAACTTTGGTTGTAAGATTCAGATAACTATTTAATAAAAGGTAAATATTTTATATGAGAGTAAGAAAGAAAAGTATATCCTTGTGTCCACCTTTCTCTGTTAATGCCCTACCTGGCCCCCTGGCAAAAGCTTTGCTAGATCCGCCCCTGCACAGTTACCAGCTGTCAGCTACACAAAAAAGGAGCTTGGTGTTTATTTGTCTCTCAGAAACAGTGCATAACTTCCCTTCAACTCATTCATGTCACCTAAAGGGTAAACCTGTTTCTCCATCACCAGTTCAGCTCTGATGATTCAGTAAGGACATCTCCTGGTTTGGAACAGCCGTTTTTACAGCTGTGGCTCCAGCAAACATCAGCTGATACTAGAAATTAAAATCAAATGAATTCTAACAACAGCTGATCAAGCTTAAACATGCTGCTGTTGTTTAGTGCCATAAACAAACAAGAAAGAAAAGCCGATCATTAATCAGTTTCATGACTGAAGTTTCAACAGGGGAGAGAATGACAGGGGAGGCTGTCATAAAGTTCAACATCTGCAACTTAGCATGCACACAGCTGTATAGAAACTCCATCGTGCTAGCTAGCACCAGTACGAGTTATTATAACTGATTGTAAAAAGTCAGCACAACGAAAATAAACTACACCTAAACTCGGTTTATATCTGACCCAAATAGAGTGCAGTTCATAACTTCTTACCTGAAAATCAGTTCACCTCAGGCTCCCTCCTTCGGTTTCCCTGATCCACGATTGAGCTCCACGTTAGCAACCACCGGTCTATCAGCGGTCGCCTTGCTGCCTCGTATGTCTCGTTTGCGGCATGTCCTTTCTGTCACACACCGGTGGATAGCTGCCCTCTGTTGTAGCTCCACCACCAAACAACTCAGTTATTTTTTCCACATTGACCAGCATCATCGGCCCATATAAACAAAAAATAAGTCCAACTAAAACACAGACCCTTGGCGAGTGATCGGGTGAGCGATCGGGTGATGAAACGAGAGTCAGCCGCCTCACTGTAAGCCAAGCCTGGGTGCTTTTTCATGAAGGGTCGCTAGCGGCGCTAGCTACCTATGCTAGCGGCGCTAGCTAGCTAGCCGGCTATCAGCAACACGTAAGAGAACTGTTGCTAATATGGGATGTCTTGATAAAACGAGCAGATATTTGAAGTTTACACACCTACATTCTCGCCTGAAAATATCTTAAAAGTTTATTTTGTGACCTAAAAACACGAATAAAACACATATAAAACAAAGCGGTGTCTGCCATTGTTTGACTCTGTAGAGGCGTGCTATGAATTGTGGGATATGGTGTTTTCCACCCACCATTCAACCTTTAGGCCGTACTACTCCCGGTATACCACTAGAGAGAGCCAACACACCACAAATGAAGTCTGTTTCTATGGTGCCAAAAGCAGAATCTATCTCAGGAGCCTAGAAATTGGCCTAAATTTGCACTAAAATCTAAATATTTCAAAAACTATAAAAGTCATAAGAATAAGAATAATAAATCCGACGAATAGTAATAAGTGTGCCTTATTACCATCGTTCCATCCTCCCATCCAGCAGGAGGCGCCAGCGTGCCCGGGGTGAATGTCAGCCGCAAACGAAGCCAAAACGAACGTCGGCGTCATTTCCTGGATGCTGTTCAATAGCAACGGTAAAACTCGAAGCTCTGAACGTCATATAAATCTGCGAGTGATCTCTGCTGCTTTTCCTGCGCACAATGGAGAAAAAGGGCTCTGAGAAAAACCACCATGTGGTACCCTGGCTTACCAAAGCGGAGTTGGACCAGGTTCGGGACTACCTTTACTCGATGGACTCCTCTCTGCAGGGGGTTGCGTTAGACAGGATATCGGCTTGGAGGACCAGGTGCACTGATAGTTTCCCCGTGGCCATGGACTGCACAGCGGACCTCGTGCGCTGCCAGATGCGGGACCTGTCCGGACAGCTTACCGGAGATGACTTGATTATGATGTACGGGACGGCCCTGGTAAGATTTGTTAATCTTATCACGGAGCGCCAGCTGAAGCCACTGGCTGGAAACTTGAGCATCCCCGAGTGGATGGTGGATCTGAGGAACGAAATCATGCATGGGAAGCTTCCTTCTTTGAAATGGTGCCAAAGGGGATGTAAGGTGGCCCTGGAGTGGCTCCAGCAGGAGTTTTGGTCCAGACAGCTGGGAGGAGCCCCCGATGAGCGCTGTGACTTGCAGTCGCATGGCGAGGATGAGGACGTCAAGCGCCAGGAGGATGTCGAGCCCCAGGAGGATGTCGAGCCCCAGGAGGATGTCGAGCCCCAGGAGGATGAGCTCGTTGCCAGGCAGAAAGAAGTGGACGCCTACAGAAAAGCTCGGGAGCTGCTGATCTCTTATCAGCAGGCCCAGTACCAAGCTTTTCAAGACAAGGAGAAGAGCTCAGCCGGGCCAGCTGAGGGCCACCGCTAGAGCAACAGCGACCTCAACAGACTGAAATGTGGACTGAAGCTGTTAATGTTAATGTTAAGTCTCATTCCAGCCTTCGCTGACTCTTGTTGTATGTGCTAGAAGCAGTTTTGAAGCAAAAATAAAATGTTCAGAAGACAAAATGTTATTCAGATGAAACCTGGTTAAACAAATCTGTTACACGTAGGTAAATAGTAAATACAATAAGTATTGATGGCTATAATGTATATAGGACAGATCAGACCAAAAAAGGTGGAGGTACTGCAATATTTGTCAAAAGCAAGTTCCATGTAAACGTCCTGTTCTGAGTCAGTGAGTCAGCAATCTGACCTTTTGGCCCTCGATGCCTCCAAACGTTTGCACATCACAGTTGATGTTGCTATAGAACACCCTCAGGTGTTAGTGATGCCGTACACTCTTCAACGAAGCTTTTATCTGATTTGAAAGTTAACAAAATAGTTCTTATGTGAGACTTGAATTGTAACTGGCTACATCCAGTCTGAAATGAATTCAAATCTTGCTGTAACTCGTTGATATTGGCCTAGGTTCAAATAAAATATTACAAATGTTCCACATAAATACACGGCTGCTTCAGTGTTTGCAAATGACAGTAGAATAGAATAGAGAAGAATAGCTTTTTACTGTCCTTGTACATGCAAAATGCCATGATAGTTGCTGCATGCTGCCTGTGCAGCAGTAAAATATAAACAGTAAGACAGCAGGAATGAATATGGAGTAAAATATGTCACATTTATGTGTCGTGCACTGAAGTGACCAAAGTATTGCAAGCATCCTGCATCACCGTGTTTTCTCGTATTCCCGCGCTGTAATTTGCCTTCAATTCAATTCAATTCAATTTTATTTATACAGCGCCAAATCACAACAAAAGTTGCCTCAAGGTGCTTTATATTGTACAGTAGAGTCTACAATAATACATACAGAGAAAAACCCAACAATCATATGACCCCCTATGAGCAAGCACTTTGGCGACAATGGGAAGGAAGGAAAAACTCCCTTTTAACAGGAAGAAACCTCCAGCAGAACCAGGCTCAGGGAGGGGCGGGGCCATCTGCTGTGATTGGTTGGGGTGAGAGAAGGAAGACAGGATAAAGACATGCTGTGGAAGAGAGACAGAGATTAGTAACAGATATGATTCGATGCAGAGAGGTCTATTAACACTGAGTGAGAAAGGTGACTCGAAAGGAAAAACTCAGTGCATCATGGGAATCTCCGGCAGCCTACGTCTAGTGCAGCATAACTAAGGGAGGATTCAGGGTCACCTGGTCCAGCCCTAACTATATGCTTTAGCAAAAAGGAAAGTTTTAAGCCTAATCTTGAAAGTAGAGATAGTGTCTGTCTCCTGAATCCAAACTGGAAGCTGGTTCCACAGAAGAGGGACCTGAAAACTGAAGGCTCTGCCTCCCATTCTACTTTTAAATACTCTAGGAACAGCAAGTAGGCCTGCAGTGTGAGAGCAAAGTGCTCTAATAGGGTGATATGGTACTACAAGGTCATTAAGATAAGATGGGGCCTGATTCTTTAAGACCTTGTATGTGAGGAGCAGGATTTTGAATTCTGGATTTAACAGGAAGCCAATGAAGGGAAGCCAAAACAGGAGAAATCTGCTCTCTCTTTCTAGTCCCTGTCAGTACTCTTGCTGCAGCATTTTGGATTAACTCAGAGGTTCCCAAAGTGTGGGGCCTGCCCCCTAGGGGGGGCGCAGAGCCATTACAGGGGGCGCGGTATGAAAAGAAAAACAAAAAAAGAATGCTTGGACACTGTGGACAGGTTTTTGACGGGGCTCCCACACAAACGCAAAGCAGGAGATGAAGCATCGCCAAATATGTTTCCAAACCAACTTCCTTCCAAGCCAAAGACTAGAAAATATGGTGAAGCATATCTTCCCTTTGGTTTCACCTGCACAAGTGCCAAGGTAGGTCTCCCCTGCAAAATTAGTTTCCCTGCGTCGGGAGCAGCGCTGGGCTCTTCAAATCACGGACAAACAGTATCCCACATTCTTGATTTTTAGTTCACAAACACTTGTTGCAATGACTAACTACTCCTGATATTTTGGACATGTTAGCTCTTTATGCAGTAAAGTTACAGTGGGATACAAATAATATCAGGCTGATCCTGCCACGATTTGTCCCCCGGTTCAAATCACGGACAAACAGTATCCCACAGTTGTTCATGCTTTTACACCCATTTTGCACAGAGAGGCATTTTTTGAAAAATGTATTGATGGCAATGTTGAATATTATTACACAGGAAAAAAAACAACTACACATAAAATAATCACACCGTGACGCCTCTGCCTTTCTAACTGCGTGTGTATATGTCAGCTTGTAAAACCTGCAGATAGTCAGATTAACAGTAACGGTAAAGGTCTCTATCTGCCATTCTGCAATTCATCTCATGTAAACAATAACGTGGCGCACAGCGTGACGTGAAAAAAGGCACATACCTTTGTCGTTGCGTGACGAACTCTGTATGCCTCGTCCACACATAAACGCAAAAAAAGGAGTTTTAAATAATCTCCGTTTTCGGTGAATCGCAACGCCGTTTATGTGTGAAGTGCCAGTTTTTAAGTCTTTATTAAAAACCTATTTTTATTCCTTGGCTTTTAACTCTGTGGGTAACTGATTTTTTCTTTTTATTTTTTATTCTTTTATTTTTTATTTATTTTATATTTTTTTTTATCACAATGTGCATATTAGTATTGTACAGCACTTTGGTCTACCAGGTGTGTTTTTAAAGTGCTATATAAATAAATGATGATGATGATGATGATGATGATAGGCCCAAACGCAACAGCTGCGTTTTCAAAAATACCCGTGTAGGTGTAGACGTAGCGTAAAAGAGTTAGTAGTATATTTTATTACCACCTGTAATTTATTGCCGTTTACTTGTATTTGCTTAATTGTTTACTAAATGTTTGAGGTGTGAAATAAACCGCAATGAACAAAATATGGGTGTGTGTGGTTGGAGGATGTGTTTGTAGGGGGGGGTTAGGCGGTGGTGGTGGTGGGGGGTGTTTAGGTGGTGGTGGATGGTTTGTGTGACTCCATGTAACAAAGTTTCTCACCAGACTCCTGTACTCCTCTTCCTGGTCATCCTAGATACACCCCATGATGGCTGTGTCGTCTGCAAACTTCTGAGATTCAGAGTTGTAGCAGACGTCAGAGGTGTACAGGGTGAAGAGAAGAGGGGACAGCACAGTTCCCTGTGGTGCTCCTGTGCTGCTGACCACAGTGTCAGACGTGACGTCCTTCAGCCTGACGTACTGTGGTCTGTCAGTGAGGTAGTTGGTTTTTAATAGTATTCATTTATTTCTCCTCTGACTTTGGCCTGGGTCTTGTGGTTCCAGTGAAAGGAAATCTTAATGCTCCAGGTTACCAAGACATTTTGGACCAGTCTGTGCTTAAAACATTGTGAGAACAGTTTAGGGAGGGTCTTTTTCCCTTCCAACACGACTGTGACCTAATGCACAAACATGGTCCATAAAGACATGATTGAATGTGTCTGGCATAGAAGCAGAGTGGCTTGCTTTGAGCCCTGATCTTAACTCCTAGAGCACCATTGTGATGAACCAGAATGAACCCTTCAGTTTCTTGCACCGTCACAATGAGGCTTTTTCCACCGAGTCTCTGAAAAACACTGGCAAAGGAGCTCCTCTGGGCTTTTACCACGTCCAGAATGTGAGTGCACACACACATCTGCACCTACACACACTAACTGTGCTTCAGTGATTTTATTCCAACTCAGTTTGTCAAAGCCTTTTTCTTTTTTTTATCTGTTGGAGCAGATTTCTGTCGAAGTTACAGAGTCTTTTATTGAGCACATCAAGAGCAAGCCCGTCGTGTTTGAAGTGTTCGGCCACTCCCAGCAGCATCCGCTGCACCTCTATGGCCAGGACATGAACAGGTTGGTGGGGGTCAAAGAGCAGATCCAGTCATGCAGTGATAATTCATATTTAATGCAGCAGATTTTGTTAGAAATGTGTAAACGATTGTATTCTAATCACATTGGCTAATTTTATATGCATATATAAATAAAAGGTATTTTTATTATGTCAACAGTCCTCCAACACCATCCAGGAAATACTATCCTATTCCCATGCCTCTGTCCAAACCAGGCAAGTGTTTCCGTGTCACTGAGCACGCCAACTTCCTGGCGTCCTCTGCTCTGGCCAGTCTGGAGGATGAGGCTGACCAGCTCTCTCACTTCCCCTTCCTCCCAGTGGCCAG
Source organism: Oreochromis aureus (assembly GCF_013358895.1). Classification (NCBI taxonomy): domain Eukaryota; kingdom Metazoa; phylum Chordata; class Actinopteri; order Cichliformes; family Cichlidae; genus Oreochromis; species Oreochromis aureus. The sequence continues at coordinate 26,173,345 of NC_052961.1, read as the reverse complement.
TGACCCTGTGCTGTAGCAGGCAAATATAATTTCGGTCTATGTATTTATATATATATATATATATATATATATATATATATATATATATATATATATATATATATATATATATATATATATACACATATATAAATATATATATATGTACATACATACATACATATATATATATATATATATATATATATATATATATATATATATATATATATATATATATATATATATATATATATATATATATATATATATATATATATATATATATATATATATATAAAAACACTCAGAACTTCAGAGGCCATCCAGAATGATTGGAAACACTTGCAGGCATGCATGGGCGCTTATTCGGAAACCATCAGACATCTGAACAGGAAATTGTATTATGTTAATACCAGTTTATTAAATTAATTAGGCTTTACACATTCAGACGTTTTGCCGATAGATGATTAATTTTTCAAAATTGTGTTTTGGGGATTTTTTGTTTGTTTTTTCGCTGTAAATCAGGCTTTCTTCTTCTTTGTTTTTGCACAAAGTATGGTTTTAAAATAAAAAAAAAAGTACTAAATTATATTTTTGGATAACGCAACAGAGGGGAACAAAATGAACCGCCTATCACGCATCAAATAACATTTGACAGTTTAACTTTCATGCAGCTCTTGCGCCTCTGCTAACCTGCACTGGAGCCCACAACACTTTGGATGCTCGAGCACTTCCGGAACTTTCGTAATGGCTTTTTTTTTCCTGTGCAGAGCGCGTGCAGGGACCAACAGGACCGATCCTCCTCTTTCAGTAAGAAACCGATGAATGGGTGAAAGCGGCCAAGCCTGCCCTGCCTCTCATTACCACTTCCTAAATAAAAGCTTTTTTTTTTTTTTTTCTTGAAGGGACTCATCGCAGAGACGGGGACGGAAGGTGAGAGGCACACGCCGGCTTTAATGTCCGCTTTCGAATGTTTTCTTCCTGCTAAAAGCATTTCCCCTCTCCTGTTGGGCTATTTTGGAGCGTCAATTAGGCTCCAGACAATAGAGGAGCATGCTGCACTTGCACCCCCCACCCCTTCTTCGCTTCCTCCTCCTCCTGTCTGCATTGCTGTTGCAGCCCCCCCTTCTGTGTTATGAAACAAGCAAGCACGCTGCTTTCATTTTCGTGTTAATTTTTCTATAGCAGGACTTCGGAAGAAGTAGCCGGCACAGAGATGCAGTCAGTGGGACACATTAAATAAGAAGCGGTTAGGTGTTACTTAACAGTTAGGCTATGAAGGGAGAGCATAAGGAAAGTGACTTATGTAAAGACTTATGTAAAGTTGAGGCTTTCTGTTTATTTGGCTGGCGATTAGCACCATCAGCAGCTTCAGCTTTGGTAATCCCGGGATCTTTCACAGCCACTTTTTAAACTTCTCCCACTGCTTTTCTGTTCATTTGTCACACTTGTGCACAGCTTCTACCAAATGACATCACTCCAGGCAGTTTGTAGGACTTTGCACAGCTCCATCTAGAGACGCGAAAGGCTTCCTCAAATATGAACCAGTGAGCATCTGTAAGCACTGGAATATACCAGTTGTCTTAACACGGAAGTTGAAAGTGCATCTGCGCAGAAGTATGGCAATTTATTGAACTGTACCCACATACACCACTGTGCAAAAGTATAGAGGATTTTTAATTTTTTGTTTTCAGGGGGCCACACTTTCTAATTGTTCCTTGAGGAAATAGTTGTCCAGGCTTTCTGAAGGTCTCTCAAAGTTTTCTTGTACCTGACCAGAGGGATGCCATTTAACACCGGGCTATGAAGCATTAAAGCACAACAAAGGATACCTAGCTCACTGGAAGAACTTGTGTTGTGTCTATACATAACGGACAACTTAGCAATTTATTTTGTATTTTAAGGCACTTGGTTACAAGCAGCCTGCTACAAAAACTAGTTCCTTCCATTTCTTTGGTTCAATCTGTGGAAAATGCCAACAACAGCATGGTTTGATAGACATAAACATAGTATTTTTTTACAATAAGGTGATCCCCAAAAAGCAAGTAACTGAAAACGTAACATAGCATGAGGTACAGTGTCTTTAAAGAATCTGTGGAAACTAGACAAGTGGAGGACAAAAGAAGTGGCAGGCCTAAAAAACTATCTACAGCAGATAATCAGTGCCTAAAGGGCATTAAAAAAAAACTAAAAAAGAAAAATGCAAGACCTGGCGCATGACCTTAGACATGCATCTGGTCCTCTGTCGATCCAGCAACTGTTCACTGAAGCCTCATCAGAAATGGTGTCAGTGGAAGGTTGGCTGTCAAGAAGCCATTCTTAAAAGAAACTGGGAGAAAGGGCTGAGGAATACCAGATTACTCAAGAACTGAACTAGAAATTAACATCCTCAAGGGCTTTGTCGTGGTTTAGAGCTGAATTTCAGCCAGTGGTGTTGGAGATCTTGTTAGAATTATGAACACAGAAAAATACCATCAGATTTGGATCCACCGTGAAACACTATATGAAAATTGTCTGATTGTGCCACAGCTTAATTTTTTCAGCATGACCATTATCCCAAATATGCTGCCAATGCAGTAAAAGCATATCTGGACAAAACAAAAAACCAGAGAACACGTATCAGTCATGGATTGGCCTCCCCAGAGCCTGGACCTGAACATTATTGAAGCAGTGTGGGAACATATTTGACAGAGAACCGAAAAAAAGGGAGGCAACATCAAAAGAAGAGCTTTGAATGTCCTTCAAGAAGCCTGGAGAACTATTCCTGAAGACTACTTAAAGAAATGACAAGAAAGCTGCGAGAAGAAAGAGAGTTCAAGCTGTGTTAAAGAATAAAGGTGGTCATACCACGTTTCTACTTTAAAGCTCATTAGAAGTGCACAAACTCTGGTTTTGCAACCTGAGCTTATGAAAGCCTCTTTACTTTTAAAAAAGGAAAGAGACAATAAATTCTGTCAAGTTCCAGCTGAACAAAGGCAAAACTCTAGCATGTCTGTATAAATCTTAAACACTTCACTAACTGGCTGTCAAGTGTTGTGGTTTTTTGTGTGTTATTTTTTAGTGAAACTTAGTGTGCTGCTGGTGGAGATGAGTTTGAAATACCGTTTTGAAGGTTACATCGCGTCTTTTCTTACTTAAGACTGTCTGGAATGATTCAAACTCAAACTGTGATATGATCGGGGGTGGCAAACTCCCAGACTTGTCAAATCTGGCCGTGTGTGTGTTTGTCCAGTTTTGGCCTTTGTTTCCTCTATCTCTCTCTCTTGAACAAAATACTGTTTGCAGGCTTGCATACTTCAAACACAGGTCAGGATTAATTAATTACAATTTTAGGGGGTTTTGTTTAGATCCAGATTCTCAGTATAATTTTGAAAGGATGATCTGGGGACGCTCCTGTAGAGCTCTTTTCATCTCTCCAGTCACCCTTACATCACTCGGTCTGTTCCTGCTAATGAGCTCAGCAGGCAGCTTAGTACAAGAACACATCCCTAGAAACAGCGCAGGAGTGATGGGAGCAAGGTGGCTACCGCTGTCCTGCTTGACATTTATGTACGGTGATGGGGGTTGAGCACCAGATGAGATTTCATCTGCCTGACGATAAAAGGGGAAGAACTGCCCTGCACTAGCATGATAGCGCTGGTGGCGAAGTCGAAAATGCACTTTTAGTTCTCACTTACCAGATGTTTCGAAGCAGTTAGGGTGAGATGTGTTCATGTAGTTAAAAAATAAATAATAAAGAATGGAAGATATTTGTGCACTAAATGTACTATCTGCAGATGAATGTGCCAACAAGGGAATCGGGAAAGAATATCTGTCTTTGAGTTATAGAAGAGGGCATGTGTGTCATGCTCACCGCTTCCCATACTGAGTCCTAAACAGCGGGTGAGTGTTGTAAGTGTCTCTTTGACCTACGCTTCTTGTAAAGACGGGGGGACAAAAACCACAATGAGATAGAAAGTGATGGATGCCGGGCAGGGCGCTCTGACCTGTGTCAGATGCTAATTTTCAGAGTTGAGTGAAACATCACAGCAGGGAGTTTGGATTAACTAGAGATTTGGTTTTACTTTATCTCTCCTTGTGGCCAGAAAATGTAAATCAGCGGAGCAGAAATGGAAAGAGAACGAGTGAAAGAACGACGGAGCTGAGACTCTGAGCTCCGGCGCTTCTCATGTTTTAGGAAATTCGTAATACCAAGAGGAGTGGGGTGGATGAGCCAATGTGTCTCTGAGCTACTGTAATAGTTAACCTAACTAAATGTCATTTTTAAATCTTTAATAGAGGAATTGTCAGCAATTTCTCTTTTTTACTGTGACACATCATGATTGATGGAGGAAGTGTGAAATTTTGCAAAAGGCTCATTCTTCTTCTTGTGGCTAATTGAGTGTAAAGAACAGAGGGGCAGATGCAGAGAGGGGCTGCTGTCTAGCTTACAGCAGTGAACATGCTGAGTGTTACTTCTGTCTAAAACTGCATGCGGAAGAGTGGTTTGAAGTCTGTGACTGTTCTCTTTATGTTTGAGCCTAAAAACCTCAGCCAGGGAAGAGAAATGTGGAGACAGGGATGTAACTGATGGCAGCAGCAGAGTGGCTTCTCCCGAATGATGTCGCCCGTCAGAATAAAAAACCCTCAGCATCAGTGGAGTGTAAGAGTAGAGGAAGTCAAAACAGGAGGCAAAGTCTCTTGTTTTCAAGCTGTTGCAGCATCACCTGCTGTATGATCTGCGAGTCCTTGAGCTCCTGTACTGATCATATCATTGAAAGGATATTTATACTCAGTTCTTCACACTGGTTGTAATGGTTTTGAGGGCTCTGTGGTGTGACGAGCATATCGATGCAAAAGCGTGGCGAGTGGCAGCAGTTGTGATGTCACCATTCGTCAGGGTGACCATGCTATCTGCTACAACGATGGCACTTTGCACTTAAAACTTTGAGAGACTTTGTTATACCATCTTTATTTGTGTAACTCAGACTGCTGAAACATTATCTCCAGTATGTGCAGGAAATAGCAGCCAACAGCCAGTCAAAACCAGTCTCAAAACCAGCCCGTACGCCCAGAGTTGGTGTCAGAAGGCAGGACCCAAGTGGTGGAGATGATTGGGGCGCATTATGAGTGTCTGTCTGTATTTGTATGTGTTGTTATGATCGGATTGGTTTAATCAAGTTCACTTTGATCTGCCAGTGAACTAAAGCAATTTCAACATCTCTTCTATTAGGCTGTGGGACAGGAACATTTGAGGTTTAAATGTCTCCACTTTAAAGTTTCAGACTAATGTGCAGCAGTCACATTAGAAATAAATAGCTCTGAGAGGGCACTGCGATAAAATAAATATATTCACTCAAATTAAAATGTCAATTTTACTGCTCTGTGCAGTCGATCACCAGATTAAGGATTTTCCTCAATATTAATCTCTTGTATTTGCAACGGTGTTGGGCTTGACTGTTAAAATTTTTATGCTCTTTATAGATTTGTGTCACTGTTTTACTATGATCAGCTGATAATCTCTCCGATTGGAGCCGGTGGCACTCATAGGGATCATTTTGTGCAGGAGAAGAGTCATATGACGCTTGAAAGGGCGCCTTCATGTGGGCGCGCACAGAGCCTGAAGCGGAAAGTCCAGCTTAATAGAGAAAGCTGATAACCACCATCGTGATACCCGTTATTTCCAGCTGGAGTTTTGGGTTTTGTTGAGTCAGCTAATGCAGAGAAAGCCTGGCTGTGTTGAATTTCCTTCGTAGGATACCCTTCAGGCCTTTACACATTCAGTGGGGAATTAATTTGAAGCCCTGCCTTCATGTTCCTTATGAGTCTGATATTTCTCATTTTCAAAATTCGATGTCATGTTTTGATTTATTACACTGTGTCTTGTCTAACAGTATAATTGCAGCTGCGTGTGGGCTGTTAGCTGTAGCAAGGTAAACAGTTGAGCATAGGGGTTTGTCTCCTGACTGCTTTTTCCTTTAATGGAAAGTTACTACCGAGCCTGTCTTGTGGAAAAATCCTACACACCCCTGAGATGATCCCTTCAGGGCCTCATCCTACTAAACTTTTAATGATTGAACATCTTCTTTCTGAGCACCTGCTCAGTTGTAAGTTTTACTCCCAGAGTCAAGGGTTGTATTGATGACTGCAAGTCTGCTGTGATGTATCAGATTTTCAGTGCTAGATATCTGAGAGGATAGAGTCTGTTCAGATCTCTGAGTTTTCATCGGCCACTTTTTCCTTTCTTTTCAGCGACACACTGTGAACTCGTTGGAAGTGGTCTCAGTTTGTATCTCAGTGTTTGTAAACTACATTTAAATAATGTTGAAGCTATGCACTGCAGGATTTCTGTCACAGTTATTAGAGTTCATTCATTTATTTTGTGACTAATATTTTGTGACATTTTCAGATTACAAATTATTGTAATAATCCCTGAAAGGAAATTGTTTTGCAGCAGTTGCTCAAATGTCAAATTTCTTAAACTGTACAGGATGAAAAATCACAAATAGTTGCTTGGTTTGCAGAGGAAAAGCTGGAATAACTGAAACATTTTTAAATTATATTTGTCGTTGGGATCATGAACCCCAGCCACACAGGCCTGGAGAATGATCAGCGACCATCTCTGCATCCAGGGGTTGCTGGAAGTTAGTTGAAATGAGACATAAAGAGAATGCTGCTCCCAAAACCTCCTTGCAATTGCTTTGTTTGCTAGCAGTCACCCGTAGTTTGTGTGGAAGTCTCCGACTGGTCTGTACACTTTATCTCTCATGACCAGATGTTCACGAGTGGTCACTATAGGTCTGTGTGACTGCAGTCTATGGTGCTACAGTGACCCACAGGGGTTAAAAATTTACTCTCCGTTAAGTCTCTCCTTCACTAATCCATGAATTCTTGTACATATGCAAATATAAACTACATAGCTTACTAAAGCAAACAATCTTGAGATATGAGAATTTCAAACATTTTGGTCAGATGTGGTTCAGCTTAGGATCCGCAGTATTGCAGTGTCTATGACAGCCAACCCTCTTCAGTGTGTTTATTAGTACGGCTATACTTGTGCATCTTCCACTTAACCCAGTGGTAAAGGTTGAATTCGTTTGCAGGATGTTGAAGATTCCTAGAGACCCGATACATCTTCACTGCGTGGGTGTGTGGCAGTCCAGAGAACAGTGTTTGTTAGCATTGTTTTTATGTTTGATCTGTGACCTCTGATAAGCAAGCTCTCTCTTCTCTCCTCTCAGTTTTTTTCTTTGTGCATGTCTCTGCGTGTGCAGTGGTTATGATACCTGCCTGTGTAAATGCACCTGTTTATTGTTGACATTAGTCATTTGTTGTCCAGTATCCATAGCTACACCTGCTGCTTGTCTATCATCTTGTTTACTTTCTTCTCTGTGTTCGAGCTAAATTACAGCACTGTGTGTGTGTGCATAGCTAGATGCTTGGATTCCTGTTTGAACATGATTGTAGGTCAACATGTGGTTTGAGGGTTGCTTTTTGTAGCCAAGATTAGGAAACTGTCTTAAAATGTGAAACTTTCAAACACTGTGAATTGTAGGCCTACTGGAACAAAAGGAATACACAAACATACACTGACAAGCCTTTTATTAGATACACTTATTCAGCTACTTGTTAATAGAAGCAACTGAATAAGTGTGTCCATATGACAAGATCTCAGTCCGATAGAGCACCTTTGGGATGTAGTGGCGCGTTTCATCATGGATGTATAGTGACAAATCAACTGTGTGATGCTATCATGGACTGGCATGCATCTTTGAGAAATGTTCCAGGGTCTTGAATCTGAGTCATGAAGAATGAACACAGTTCTGAAGGCAAAAGGAGGTGCAACCCAGACTGTGTGATAATTTAGTACCAGCAGTTCTTATAAAAGAAAAAAGAAAGTAATAGTAACTATTGTCTGCTTCATGATTTAGCACTTTCTCTGCTAATTGTTTTTTTTTCCCCATTGGTTGTGTGTTGTTTGAATAACATAAGGTGGATGAGAAAATATGATTGGATTTCTTTTAATAAACATTTGTTGGCTTGCCAGCATGGCTTTAAAAGATTACGCCTTAAAGTTGCAGACAATATAAAAGATGGATGTAGCGACTGTGGCATAACCTGTTGGTTTCTGAAGACCTGCTTTCAAACGTCTTGCTGAGCGTTGCCACTGTTGTCATCTTGGTTGAAAAAAAAAAATGCATGTGACAAGGAAGGATTTAGGTATGAAACCGTAGACTCGTTGGCTAAAGAGTTGTCAATTACAAGTGGTTAACCAATGAGTGTGCAGTTTCTACCAAAGATAATCCACCATTTTGAATTTTGGACGTTGGCATTGGAGTGATGTCACTCCTGGGTTGACGATGTTCCTGTAGTAAAGTTCTACAGGATATCGACCCGCAGCAAGTGATAGGCGACCACCCTCACCCCGCAGCTGGTTGTGGTAGATGGTTGACTCTACCTAACAGCCTAGTTCTTCCTTTTAACAGGAAGAGGCGTCTTCCTGTTAAAAGGGAGTTTTTCCTTTCAATTGTCGCCAAGTGCTTGCACAGAGGGGGCTGTGTGTTTATCGGGGTTTTCTCTGTATTGCTGGAGGGTCCTTACTTTACAATATAACATGTCTTGTGGCAACTGTTGTTGTGATTTGGGGCTATATAAATAAAACTGAATTAGATATAATACAGGTCTTCAGGCCCTTCCACATTGGAGTGGTTTCTGTGACGCAGAGACTCTGATTGCTGTTAAGGTTCTGAGTCATCTTAACATCTTGATTGCTACAAACACATTTAAATGTGTTTCACACACATCGATAGAATCTTAGCTAAATATCATTACAGAAACTATTTCCAACCATACATGTTTTTTGCACAATGAAGAAAAAAGTGATTTTCTTCTTCATGTTGTCACCTTTTCCCTTTTCTGGACTTTGGTCTCCAGTTTTGTTTAGTTTTTTTCATGCTGAAGCTATCATGGTTTTTTCCAGCAGTTTTTGAGTTGCCTTGTGCTGAGTGCCTTATAGGTAGTACAGATAACCTAAACAGAAGAGACCCGTCCCTTCTAGTGTCCGCACATGAACCTTAAACAAACCCGGTGAACCCACTAAATCCTTCCTTATTGGCTGAAGCACAGCCAGCTATATCCAATTGGATATCATTGTGGCCTGCTGATATGTGATACCTCCCATGCTGCTCCTCAACCCTTTACCATTTTAAGTGCCTGGACCTCGGTCTTGAGAATATTGATTAAACTTGAAAATTTGTACATCATTTGCTGGTGACAATAGTATGGAAATAATTACAATATTTGTACTTAAATACTCTCCAGCATAAATGAAAAGATTTTCCATGCTCATTGTTTCAATTCTAAGAGCTCTTTAATGAAATATGTATGATCATATGTGGGTGTAGTCTGTTTTTTTTTTTTTCTTGTTTTCTTTGCTGCAATGCAAGAGATCAGGTGGGCAGGCATTAGATGTGAGTAACATTTGGGATTGGCCCAAAGGTTTAAAAATAGTCAGTGAAGCAAGCCTATGCAGATCAGCATTGTTCCATTGATTCAGGTCACTAATTTGTGAGTGTGACCTCGAAGCTAAAGAATTAAAATGAGGCTAATCCTGGACAAACTTGTACATGTTGTGGGTATTTATAGGCTCAAAGACAGAATTAGAAAAATGGTTGCTGTGTGTGCAGGTTCAGATTAAACCAAGCAGGGTCCACTTGTTAATGAAAAAATACTGTTCGTTTTTACTGACTGAAAACATTTCTTTTTATTAATAGTACCTGCATTAACACTATAATATGACATTTAGTGTGTACTGCATTGAATTTTGCAGTACTGTGCAAAAGTCTTAAGCCACTGTGTGCTATCATTTTTTTTCACCTGAAAATAGGAACTAGGTGGAGTGATTTATTGAACCATGTCCAAACAAAGGGCAAAAGCAGAGTTTTTACAGTTCTAATGAGCCTGGAGTTGATATTTGATATGACCGCCTTTGTTCTTCCACATAGTCTGAACACTCTTAAGCTTTCTTGTATTTTATTTAAGTATGTCCAGGAATAATTTTTCAGGCTTCTTGAAAGACATTCAAAGCTCTTCTTTGGATGTTGGCTTCCTTTTGTCCTGTTCTCTGGCAAGATGATCCCACACTGCTTCAATAATGTTGACGTCTGGATTCTGTGGAGGCCAATCCCTGACTGATGGTGTTCGACTGTGAGTTTTTCTATCCAGATATGCTTTTGCTGCTCTTACGTTCCAGATGGTATTGCATGGTGGATCAAAATCTGATGGTATTTTCTGTGTTCATAATTCTATCAGTTTTGACAAGATTTCTTGTCACTGACTGAAATGCAGCCCCAAACCATGACAGAGCCTCTGTTGATGGTTGTAGACACACTTTGTTGCACACTTCTCTTAACCAGCTTCTTTATGTTTGGATTCATCTCTCCATAAAACCTGTTATCACTGATTTTTTTTTTTTTTCAGTCCAGTTCTTGTGTAATTTGGCATACCTCAGCATTTTCTCCCAATTTCATTGAAGAAACTGGGAGAATTGAAGAGCCAGACGCATGTCTTGGGTCCTGTGCAATGTCTGCTGAATTTTTCTCCATTGCTTTTGAGGGCATGACATATTGTTCATCTGCTGTCAGGCCTGTCACTTCTTCTTTTGTCTTCTTTTTGTCCAGTTTCAACAGGTTCTTTAAGGACACACTGCATACTATGCCACATTTTCAGCAATTAGCTCTTTGGGAATTACTGTGTACTATTTTTACATCTGTCAAACTGTGTTATCTTTGGCATTTTATGCAGACTGAACAAAACGAAATGGCAACAAATTATGTTTTTTCTTTGATTATTATCAAATGCTACTAGTAACAAAGCCCTTAAGATACTATTTAAATTTGGTTCTTTGCTAGGTTGCCTGTTATGTGTAGACACAGAACTGTTTCATCCCTTGATTTGGGGGCTTTTTAATGCTTGAAGTAGCTTGGAAAACTTTGAAAGTCCTTCAGAAAGCCTGGAGAACTGTTCCCCAAGACCACAGAAATAATCCAAGAAAATCTGGCTCTTTAGAAGAAAAATGGGGGATGGCTCAAAACTTTTGCACAGTCCTGTAATTAGCATGTGTTTTGGCAACACAGCCATATAATGCATAGCTGTGTCTGGTGATGATGACGCTAGCATAGAAAGTCAAAGGGTCACCAAATAGATTTCCAAATGAAGACATAAATCGCAGCCTAACTGTGAAGCCACTGGAAAATGCTGAGGCTCACCCCAGTACATCCTCTAAACAGAGCATCCATAATGATCACTTTACAGAATAACATATTCTATTTATAAAAGCTATCTGCACTGACATACATTAGGTAGAAAGAACTTTGTGTGTGTGTGTGTGTGTGTGTGTGTGTTTGAACTATGTGTCATCTTGTTTTGGATGAAAGCAACTTGACTAGATTGGTAAACCCCCTGCCTCCCTCCCCAACACAGCCACCACCAGGTTTCAGTATTGTGTAATTCTGTTACACAAGCAAGGGGTTGTGATGCAGATCTTCTAAGTCTGTAAGCCACTTCAATATAAAAGGAAGGTGTTATACAATATCCATTTTCAGAGCTGTGAACCGAAGCGTTGGTAGTCTGATTATTCTTGCAAATGACCTGCATTTGGGGAATGTGCGGTGCACGGTCAGCTGACATCAGGGCAGTGCGTCATCAGTGTGTTGGCCTGTGAGTTTTTCAAAGGAGGAAACTGATCTGTTGTTAGAAACGCTTCAGTCTTTTGTGTTCCTTTTCTTTGAAACACATGTGATGGGGAGGTACAAGTGAACAGCTTTACAAAAGCCAGTGTCAGCCCTCTCTAATTTAAGCTATTAAATGAAGAGCTTAAATACAAGTTTTTTTTATGGGAAGGTTTGACTCTATGTAATTCATGTTACCATTCCCCCCTCCTTCCCTCTTTAAAATCTGCATCGAGCTTCCTGCAGGGCTTATAATGACGGCCTAGTACACACTGTTCAACACTGCTGACGTCTGAAACCAGGGTGCAATATCACTGCGTTTATGTGTGAGCTCTTGTTACATCCTTTTTTTGCGTGTGAAACCAGTTTGAGTGTGAGAGTCCTCATCACATTTAGAGCACATTTTGGAGGGTTAATATTAGATTTGGGCTAAGATTACACTGGAAAATAAATGTGTCAGTGAAGGGCCTTAGTATAGAGTACAAAAGTGTGTGTGTGTGTGTGTGTGAGAGAGAAAGAGTTTGTGTGTGAAGTTTAATAAGAAAATGTGATTTTTTTTATGCTTCCGAGTTCTGTGAAAGAGAGGGATGGAGAAATTAGTTGCGTGTGTGTACAATGTCTTGCATCTTGGCATACATCTTGTATAACTTTATTTTTTCTTCTAAGCTGAACAGTGGCATTATTAGCCAGATCTTATGTAAGCCAGCTTATGCAAGCAGCTGTCTTCTCACTGCCCCCCTCCTTATCATTTTAACTTTACTCTTGCATGCGCGCACTCTCAGGGGATTTCAACGGCTAATTACACGATGTCTCAGGGTATGTAGGAAAGCATTCTGTACTTTAAACAAGCCTGAGTAAGTAGCATTTTTGTTTTGGAATACACTTGTACTGTTTAACCACAGTGTCTTACAGATGGCTATAGACACTCGCCAGTGTACATCTATCCTGCCCTCCTCTATATATACTGATGATGATTTGAACCAGAAATTTCATATCTGGATTTATCACTACAGGTTTTTCTTGTTCCAGTCCAGTTTTTGCATCATTTTGCATACCTATACTGTTCATCTGGCCTGATTCTTTCTCTTTTGTCCTCTGTCTATTCAAAGTCTTTACTTTTTTTTTTTTTAGTAAATACTTGACACTATACCAGGATATGTTGTTTTAAGTTGTTTGGAAAATGCCTTGTTGGTGTAAAAATGCACAACGTCAAGTTGTGTTATCTTTGGGTTTTGTCTGATTCAACCAAAGAAATAGGAAAGAATAATAGAAAATTATGACAGTTTTCTAGTAGCAAAGTGGCTAAATTTAAAAAAGATGGTTTGTTGCTAAGCTGTCTGTTATGTGCAGACACAGCACTGGTTCATCCCTTGACTTAGGTGCCTTTTTCATGCTTGAATGATTGATAGCTCAGTGTCAATTGGCCTAACAAAAAAAAAAAACATCCATCCATCCATTCGCTTCCGCTTATCCTTTTCAGGGTCGCAGGGGTGCTGGAACCTATCCCAGCTGTCATAGGGCGAGAGGCAGGGTACACCCTGGACAGGTCGCCAGTCTGTTGCAGGGCTAACACACAGAGACAGACAACCATTTGCACTCACATTCACTCCTGCATTCACACCTATGGGCAATTTAGATTAATCACTTAACCTATCCCCACAAACTGCATGTCTTTGGACGGTGGGAGGAAGCCGGAGTATCCTCATACCAGCACCGTGCAGCACGGTGGCACGGTGGTTAGCGCTGTTGCCGCACAACAAGAAGGCCGGGGTCTTTCTGTGTGGAGTTTGCATGTTCTCGCAAAAAACAACAAAAACCCCCCCAAAAACCCCATTCCTCTGAAAATGATGAGGTACAATGACTGGACTGTAAATTAGTGAAAAAGCAGCCAATGTCCAAAGAAAAACTCTAAAAGTTCTTCAGAACTGCTGATCAAAACCACTTCAAAATATTTTGGCTTCTTGGGAGCAAAATATAAGGAAATGACTTGGTCGTTAACATTTTTGCACAGTTCTATATGCTAAAATATTTAAAAAATGTATTTACTTATTTATTTGCTTGTGTTTTTAATTATTTTTGCTTATATCTGTTACATGAAGACAGAGCAAGGCTTAGAGGTATTTAAGTCCAGAGTTTCGTGTGATTTTTTTTTTTTTTTTTTTTTTTTTTTTTTTCACACCCACATCAGTATAATACTGGGAAATTCAAAATGCCCATCATTCACACATTTATTATGTTTCAAAAAGTAGCATATAAAGATTCAAAATATCATGTCATGTTTGACCTCTGACCTCTCATTGAAGGTCAATAGATTGATCTGAAGGTCAAAGTGATAATAATGGTATAGTATGTGTTTGGAAGTAGTGCAAAGCAAAAGACTTCGTCTGAATAGAGACTGTATGCAAGTGGCCTGAGTGACGGGGGTTTCTTAGACCATGGCTCAACTTGGTGAGGTGAGTGGGCAGGGGTTGAGTGTGGGGGGGACAGTCTGCATGGCCCAAGGGAAGAAGCTGTTTGTGAGTCTGCAGTTGTAGGACCTGATTGATCTGAGGCGCCGGCCAGAGGGCAGCAGGTCAAACAGGTGGTGAACGGGGTGCTGAGACAGGAGGCTCTGGCGATTGCCTCCAGGGGTGGCAGAGGGCAGCAAGTGATTTTTTTTGGGGGGGGGGCAGTGTTAATTACCCTTTGACCAGCCTTCCTGTTCTCAGTTGTGGACCCTGCGGTCCACAACTGCGGTTCATATTAATCCAGGTTGAGCTCCTCTGCGATTTTCAGGCTGCTGTCGGGGGTTGGGGAGCTCTGGCATTTGTAGTTGGTGAGGGCTTTGATGCCTCTCCACAGCTGGTGGGGGTTGTTGACTGTGAGGAAGCTCTCTGTGCTCCTCCTGTAGCCCTCCTTGGCCTGTTCAAAGCCCCTCCTCAGGTTGACTCTAGCAGTGCTGTCGCTCAGCCTGAAGGCTGAGTTACGACTCCTGATCAGAGCCTGTACCTCACTTGTCATCCAGTTTTTTTTCAGTTATGAAAAACCCTGATGGTTTTGGTCACTGTCACATTCTCTACACAGCACTTAATGTAGAAAAGGACACACTGAGTTAAGGTCTACAGGTTCTCCAGGTTTTCCAGGGCATTCGGGCGGACATGCACCAATGGTGCGCATCCTGCGCCGAGTGTACAGCTGGTGAACCAGTCGACCATTCCAAAAGTGCCTTTATGCCCACTACCATTAATGGAGGTCCCATTTGAGCAGATTGGCATAGACCTCATCGAGCCATTTCACTGGAGTTCACGGGGATATCGCTTTGTATTACTTTTAACTGTTTATGCAACACAATATCCCGAAGCAGTGCCGCTGCGCACAATTTCCAAAAAGAGTGTGGCACAGGTGGTGTTTCAGGTCATCTCCTGAGCCAAAAGAGATGCTGACTGATCAGGGCACATAAGTTCATGTCTCGCACACTAAAAGAGCTATACGAATTACTGGGCATTAAATCTGTTTGACTCGTCTACCACCCTCAGACTGACAGGACGATGGAGCAGCTGAATAAGACTTTAAAGTCCATGATTCGGAAGTTCATTCATGAGGATGGATGCAATTGGGATCGCTGTTAAGGCCCTAAGTTGTTTGCAGTGTGGGAGGTGCCTCAGGCCTCCATGGGGTTTTCTCTGGGATTTGAATTAGGCAGAAAGCCGCTTGGGGGTGTTGGACCTGATTAAAGAAAACTGGGAGAAAGGTCCAAGCCCAGCTAAAAATGAAATTCAATATGTTTTGGACCTAACAGCAAAGCTGCACACATTTGGGACGTTATGAGGGGAAAATTTGCATGAGCTCCTGGCACAGTTAGACACAATTCGCTTTTTCACGACACCGGATTTAACCAAGGGCTACTGGCAGATTCCCTTGTCTGCAGAGTCAAAGGAAAAAACGTGTTTCTCCACTCCGTACGGTTTTTACCAATTTGTCATACTTCCATTTGCCTTGTTCAGAGCCCCAGCCACCTTCCAGCACCCGATGACCAGGTGCTGCATCTTACGCGCTGCTTACGCTGGCGCCTACTTGAATCACATCATCATCCACCTTAACACCTGCCTGAAGCATGTGCAGCAGGTGACCACAGTCCCGGAGTCCCTGACGCAGCGGCGGCTCATGGCAAACCTGAAGAATTATACGGTTGCACAGAGGGAGGTACAGTATCTGGGGTACCACTTGGGAGGTGGACAGGTGTGTCTACAGGTGGATAAAACAGCAGCCATCGCATCCTGGGCACATTCCAAGACCAAAACGGAGGTGAGGCGGTTCTTCGGGGCTGGCTCGTTCCTACTGCCGTTACACACAGCACAGTAGAGAAAGAGTGTCTGGCCATCCGGTGGGCGGTCGACACTCTTCCTTATTACCTCCTGGTCTGCCCTTTCACCCTCTGTTCGGATCATGCCCTGCTGCTGTGGCTCCATCGCAGGAAGGATGCCAACATCCGGATCACCTGGTGATATCAGACTCTCCAGCCTTTTAATTTCTAGGTGGTCCATAGGCCAGGGGTGCAGGTGGCTGTAGTGGATTTTCTCTCCCGGCAGGGTAGGCTACGCCAGATGGCTCCCTGGTCTAAGTCAGGCGATGGGGGTATGTGGCAGGGTGTGGTTTGTGGCTCAGCTGCAGGGGAGGAGTGGAGCAGTGGGTTCAGGGTGTGTTGTCAGGGGAGGCTGACTCATACAGCTGACCCCCATGATCTGATCATGTCTCCCCATTTTAATATGTCGCTGGGACCAGATGACAGAACTGTGCGTGGCGTGAAACAGGAGGAGGACAGCTGGAAAGCTGTTGCAAAGACAGTCTGAAATAAAAACAGTCAGCATACAATGCTATGTGCGTGGGTACTTTATCACAAGAACAAAGAGAAAAAAATGAATACATGCAAAACATAATTTTATTTTATTTTATTTTTTTTTATGAAACACAGCCTAGAGAGTGAGCTCCCTTGTTGGAGTGCTTCTTTTTATTTTTGCAACCTTCAAGATAAGTTATATTAAATGTCCAAAAAATCAAATTTTAATTTTTTTTAAAACATCAAATGTGATGTAAGGCTTTTTAAAAATAAGTATGAAAATAACTTCACCCCCCCCAAAAAATGTGTAAGATAATAATATCTTTTAATAACAACTGCATTGGTTCCACGTCTTTGTTGTAATCTCATGTCAGTCCAGACCATAGTGTTGTTCGGGGGGGTTGTTTTGTTTTTTAGCAAGAGAAATTTAGGTTACTTCATCCCCTCCCCTGTGGTCATGGGGGTGGTGTTTGTAGGACATTAGACAGACTGCTCCCCTCCCCCTGCCTCTCCAGCCAGGACCCCGTCTTTGTTCATCTACACCGTCGCTCTGTATCTTTTATTTGTTTTTTCGGTGCTTTTCATATTTTCCCATTAAGAGCATCCTCTTCCCATATTCACAGAATTTAGATTACCTCTCGCTCTGTTAGGCCAAAAGTAATGCTGTCCTACACAAAGCCTTATCGGCTGAATCATACGTCCTTGGAACCCCTCCTTGGCCTGCTGTTTGAGGTTACGTAAGGTAGAATTGTGCAGAAAGAGGAACACAAATGGCTTTTCTTTTAAATCTTCAACCCTGCGTATGCAAGTACTTTCAAGAGAATTTCAACCGTCTCTGTGCTTTTACAGGTTCACAGCAGCTGCTTTGGTGCAAAGGAAGAACTCTTTCTACAGATACTGAATTTGAAAGACTTTTGCATTCTTCTCTTGCTTTGCAATACTGACGAGGAGGTGAAAAGAAAAAAATAAAGGAAAATAAAACGCTGAAAGTTTTGCAAAGAAAAAAGCTCAGCTTAAACTGCGAGTGTTTTATCATCTTTTTGTGCATTCATCTCTTCTTTCAGGTGGTACACCAGGCTTTAAATGACGATGCACGCGTATGTTTGGGTTGCACTTAGACACTGTGGTCTGCAGCAGTGTTGCTCCAGCTGCACGGTTTCATAAGATTTGTATGAGATTATGCATCTCCAACATTAGTGTGGTCCAATCTGAGTCATATGAATGGGCAAAATTAACCACAGCCTGGCATGCATTATCCACTAGGGGCAGCAGGCATTCCTTTAGCAGCTAAAAGAAACAGAAGACTAAAGGCAGTGAATTGCCCTCTCTGACAGCTGGAAGTTGACTCACACATTGGCGTTTCATCTGTGGTGTGTGTTGCGGTCAGATCACTGCCAAGCTTTGTAAGACATGCAAGTTAGCTTTGACAAACGGTTACAAACAGCAGCACGAACACCTGAACAAAATCTAGTGCAAGAGTGCTGCAAAGAAAAAAAATCCTCCCTTTATGCTCACCTCAGCTAGTCTTGAGGCTATAATTTGTGGGAAATGATCTCATTTTAATGTGAGCCTGTAATTTTGTAAGTATCCTTCACAGTCCTCAATCGATATTCAGGCTTAGGAAAAAATGGCTGAATGTGAGTTTCACAATGTTATTACAGGCCTGTTGCATAGGATTGCATTATATTTGAACAGGTGCCGTCTTGTCCACCTTCAGAATGGTAAAACGGGTCATCTTAGGTAAGAAGAGGAAGAAGAAAGTTTCTTGCCCAGTGCAGCTGGAGCTGCTTAGAGTAGCAGACATATACTGCATGTGTGTTATGTAACAGTTATTTTATAGCCCGAAGGCCTGACATAAACAGAATAATTTGGCCTCCTTTCCACTGGTACATAAAGTTACATAAAGCTTGATGGCATTGAATCAAGTGTCTGCTTTTTTTCCCCCTCTTTAGGGGGGAGGGGAGCTGGATTCGACTTCTAAGTTATGTAGGCCAATAACAAGCTGTACAGTATTTCTGCTGGAGTTCATGTGACCTACTTTTAAATATAAGTAAAGTACTTTAACTTATCTGAGTTTGAATCTACAGCCCAGCTGGGGCCAATTTTTGTGGCATTTCTATGTCCCCGTGTTTGTATGGTTTCTCTACGGCTACTTCGACCTTTTCTCCCAGCCCAAAGACATGCTTGTTGGTGTAATTGGTGATTATGAATTTGGTGTAGGTGTGAATGGTTGTCTGTCTCTCTGTGTAAGCTCTGCAGCAGACTGATGACGCACCCAGGGCGTACCCCGCCTCTTGCCCAATGACAGCTCTGATAGGCTCCAGTCCCACTGCAAACCTGGAGTGGATGTGGGAGAAGATCGGTGGATGGCTAGATGGATTATTATCACAGCTACTCGTTGGTTTTAGTGCGAAAAATGTGGTGTAATGCACTGTCACATGAACAGAACACCTACGAGTCTTTGAAGCAAAGTAAAACTGGTCCTCGTTGTTCACCCAGATTCAGTGCAGCTCTTAGAAGAAAGATGGGATGGAGGGGAAAAAGCTAAATTTGACTCTAAATGAAATCAACAGGGCAGTGCTTTCACTTTTACGCTCTGCTACAGTAAATTAAAACATCTTTGCCAACAAATGAAGCATTTATTCACTCGACCTTTAGGGCATCGCTTAGAAGCAAAGTATAAAGTCTTACTCAGTTCATTGTACCTGCATGGATTGATGTGAATACATCTTTTGAATTTAAAATGAATAAAACTGTGTTCAGAATATAGGAAAACTAAAAAATAAATATACCATTGCAGAATGCTACCAAGGCAGGACTATCTGGTAAAAAAAAAAGGCTCATAGACTTGGCGTTTACCAGTTTAGAAAAACCGGAGGTGGTGACATGTCTTTCGCCCAGTATGTTGAACACTTACCCGAAGCCTTCGTTACTCAGCGTGTCTCTGTGGATGTATACCCTGACATGCTGCAGAGGCTCGCTTTTATGGAGATCTGAGTAGATGTTGGATAAAATCACGTTAGCAAGCATTGCCCTGTGTTCTTGGCCTTCATGCATTAATTATACCGCAGTTTGTGGTGGTTTTTTTCACATGGTTGAATAAGTTATTTGTGTTGCTTTGCCTTGCAGACACAGCTCCGCAGCACTCTTTGCATATGATTTCTTCCTGGTTAACATCAGTTGCACAAAATCCAAAGTATTTCCAAACAACAGAGAGTGATCTGCTTGGAGTGACAAGCTCTTTGCCTTCTGCTGTGCCAGGCATTTAAATTTAATTGTATATCTGTCTTAATCTAGAGTTACTTGCTCTGACTACTCCAGGAAACTTCAGGCTGCACGGTACAGGGAACAGCTGTGATTGGCATATGCAGGCGCTTATTCAGGGAGTGTTTTACTTGTTCTATTGGCAGAGTATGCTGCTCTTTTTAAATGTATTTTTTTATATTGCACGATCATGCTCTTTTAATTACGGGAAGCCAAAATTGTGATTGAAATTAGAATTATATGTTCTTTCCAGCTCTGGATTCTTATGATTTGTTTTTCCTGTTTCTCGTCTTCACACTCTGCTTTTAATGATTTTACCTTTTAACGCTCAAAGAATCTTTTTTTTTTCTGTACTGAAGACAACATCTTCAGTGTTCATAATCACTTAAAATTGCTGTCAGAGTGAGGCTTTTGTAAAAGTAATGCTTTTAGCAGTCTCATGACACAGGCTTTTCCACGTCAGAATCCTGCCTTTTTTTGATAGTTTTGTTAAACAGAGTAGATGCACAAACGGCGTGTTATGTGCGGCACTAACTGGAACACAGAAAGACCCTCTCAGCCTAAAATCACAGAGATCACTCTGCTCCAAGTACTACATGCTTGTTCTCATTTTGCAGCAGTGTGATCTTCCACCAGTGGTTAGTTTGGAAAAATGGTGTCATACTTTTATAGAGAAAATTATGCAAAGGAGGCAAATTTTGAAATTACCTGAAGATAAACTCTTGCTTTGTTTAAGATGGGTACATTACAAAAAGGCATGTTTAAGGGAAACATTAAGTAAAAAGAGTATATGGTGCTCTGTGTGTGTCTGTGTGAGTGAGAGATTGAATATTGGTTGCATTGTCACTAGAAAGTCCGAGTGAGAGGGGGGCCACAGGTCAGATCCTATCCTCTACCAACTGTTAATGGTGGTTTCTGTTAACCATAAAGTGGAAATGTGCCAGTAAGTTTCAGCAGGAAAGTGCGTTTTCTGTCTTCATCAGTGGTGCAGCTGTGACTGCCGGCGTGAGTCCTTGAGCTGATTTGAGGAGCTTTCATGGGAAGATGAGCTGTAGATTTCATTTATTTCTTGACTGATCACGAGTGAATGAGATGCAATGAGAGGATGATGATAACTGTGGTTTCCACCGTGCTGCTGTCAAATCAACTGCACTGCAATCTCAGTCTTTCCCATCAGAGATTTAAGGGGGAAAAAATCAGCAAATAATTTCAAAAGTTAAAAAAAAAAGAGTCAGAATCAAAGTGAGCTCGCAGGATCTTTGCTTGCTGGTTTTCAGTCCCAGCAAACCAGTCCATGATGTTTAGCTTTGCTTTATGAAGCTGGTAAATCGACCTGTGGGACCAATAAGTCGGCTTGGCTGGAGCTACCTGTTGTGCAATGTGCTGAGTAAAGTTATGCAAGGTGAGCTGGCAGGTGATCAAGAGTGAGCCTTGCTGTGATAATGCTGCGTCTGGACTCGTCTGAGTGGGCGCGCATTATTTAAAGCCTTCGTTTTCATCCAAGAGAAGAAAAAAGGTCATGGTTTTAGCTTGTGCTGCTAAATGCAGGTTTAGGATGTATTTTTACTGGTCAGACACTTTTGTGAAGCCTTTTTTTTTCATAATATTGCTCAAGATTTCTGCGGTAAGGATAAGTGGCTAGTGATGATCATATCTGTGGCAGTGAAACTTTACATAGTGATTAAATAATCTTGTTTGTAGCAGAATTATATTGATATAAAACAAAAAAAGGGGGAAAAAAGAGAGCTAAACTTTGCTTTTACTGACCCACGCCTGGTAATGAAAGGCACATCTGCTCTGTGATCCTGTGAGCAACGTTGGTGCAATTTTTCTCCTGCTGAGAGCTGGACCTTTAAAAGCATCCTAGAAACTCCTACAGAGAGATAAAGGGAGCCCTTTAGGTCTCTCTTTGTGGCTTTTTCGCTCTCTCTGGCTTTGTCTATCTGCACTGTAGTTCTTTCTTTCATTTGCAGGTCAAAATCCTTATAATGTCTCTCTCACAGCGCCTTTAAAAAGCTCATATCCTGTCTTAGTTAAATCCATGTTCTCATCGCCTGATTTTAAGATAACATTGTATTTTTCCACACCTTCTCTTTCAAGGCTACATGATTATGGCCTAAATGATTATCACGATTATTTAGTTGTTTCAGACATTTACATTTTGTTGTCTGTCTTTCTTTTAACTTAGTGTTATTCATCCAGACTGCAAACTTGGATGTGATTGACACGTAGTCAAGGATTTAGGGAGCGCTTGATTTGCGTCTGTTTTGCGTTCTATCAACGAAGCATGCATTTTCAGTATCGCTCGATCATTTCATTTAAGTGTGGAAAGCCAAAATGGTGATCGAGATTAAAATTTGATGAATTGAGCAGCCTTACTCTCTTATCGTTTAGCTTTTTTTTTTTTTTTGTATTTGAGCCCCTTACCTGCCTTTCCTGGATGGAGCTAAAAGGGTTCTAAACAGTGGGGCACTAGTTTTTTATATTTAATTAGTGGGCTGACATGAAATAAGCTGTATTTTTGCATACATTTTTATTTATTACAACATGATTATGCTAGAAGATTGGATCACCTCTGCAGATATCTCGAAATCTTCTGATCTGTCCCAGTGTGCATCAGTAGCCAGGAGCTGTTTTTTGCCTTACCAGAGAATAAAAATGACCAAGTTACCTCTGAGATTGTGTGACAGATTTTACCCTCTATATGTGTTTTTAGGCACCAGATGAAAACTGGACTGATACAAAGTCAGTTAGAGCATTTAAAGGATTTAACTACCTGCTGATTACAGAGCTAAATAATCTCTTTTCTAACGGTTTATTAGTACTGTATAATGTATGTGTGTCTGTACATATAAAGGATTGATGACGTTGTGTGTCAGTAGGGCACAAAATGCTGTAGGTAGGTTTCAACATTTCAGAAAACATAAACTGACGTGTGTTGTGACGCAGCGAGGAAGGTCGATGATAAAAACAATGACCCCTTACATCTTCCTTTTCAAACTGTGCTGAGAGGCACAAGGAACAAAGAGCCATCACTTTCTCTTCCATAAAAAATGTATTCTGTCAGTTTGTGTGCATGTGTGTGTTTACAGTCGTTTATTCCTGCGTGTTTTCTATATTTCAGGTGTAGATTTGCTGGCCATGCTGAGGTAGCAGCGGCCTTTTAGGTCAGGATGTCTGATGATGAAATCGAGTGGTTCAATGGGAAGGAGAGAGACATCTGCTACATCAGTGATGTGGACGAAGACAATTACGGAGACGATGAAGATGAGGGTCATCTGGGTGAGTCACGTTAGTGAATGAAGACCATCTCGCCTGCCTGTGTTTTCTTCTACAAAGGTGCAAGTGAGTCGGGTTTCGGGATTTCAATCTGAAAAAACCAAAATAATCCTCTGAATTCATAAATGACAAGTACAAGTAGCCGTTTTACCAAAAATTTTTTAAAAAAAGTGAAAAAAAAGAAATGTGTGTGATGCAGAATTAAAGTGGACTGTGGAACTTTGATAAAAGAAACATTCTACCTCACTGATCGAGAATTAAGAGCACATTACAAACGACTGCAGATTCTTCAGTAAATTTCACAGAATTCTTTTTTCTGGGTAAAATAATTCAGTTTATATTTAATAAAACTAAACGACTGTTTGTCAAAGCAATAAGCCTCAAGAGGTTTGCAGTCATCATAGAATAGCTAATTGCCGTCATTAGGGACTTTTTGTTTTTTATAAAACAGTCACTATATATACCTGATGAAGCCGAGTAAAATAAAAAACAAAGAAACCAAAGAAAAAACAGATTAAAGGTCTGTCTTCAAAGCAGTGTAGTCCCTCGGGGATCTTTTGCAGAGAAGTTGCAAAACAATATGCAGAAACAGCAATGCACAGCACATTGGGTGTCATGCTTAAAGATATGGGTGATTATTAACATTTTTCTATCATGATGGCTTTTGCAAGTCTTGAAGGAGCGTTTGCATTCCTCTTTGCTGGAATAGAGGTGCTTGACTATGACACGGGTGTTTTAATTGCACACAACCAGAAGGAAGGATATCACTCCAGCTTAATCTAGTATCAGGACCCGGGAGATTGCAGAGATGATTTTATGCCCCATTGTGATATGCTTGCTCTTCCCTCTAGGGTACCATTAGAGATTTGTACAGTGGTGCTTCACACGCATAGACTGTATATAAAAGATGGACCACAGTGGTTTGGGGTGCTTTGCTGTTAGTGTTTTGGCTGCCACCATGTTTTGTTAATCTATTGTTTTGTTTGTTTATTGGAGTCAAAAGTACCCCCCCCCCTCTTTTTTTTAAGATTGAAGCCTAGAATGCTATGTTATCGGCTAAGGCTAGCAAAGTGCACCCATAGACTGTTATGGATGAAATCTACTAATGAATGCTGAATAACATACAAACAGAACATTATAATTTCACCTGGTAAAACTGGAGCACAGCCTCCATTAATTAAATCCATTTACATTGCATCTATTTAATGCAATGTAATGAATTTGAATGAAAAGGCAACAACGCCACACATGCTTTCAAGAGATGCAGTTCTTTGAGTGGAATTAGCAGAGGTGAAGCCGAGCAGATGGTTAGCAACTGCATACAGTTTTCAGTCTGAGTGGCCACGCCCATAATTTTAGGCCCCAGGGCAGTTATTATAAAGGCCTAAAGTAGCTTTAAAGAGTAATCTGTAGCGGGCTATAAACATGATTTATTATGTAACATAGGAGCATTGTAACAGAGGAGTCTAGTGGGATTGACTCACTTTTGGAGCCAGGCTCAAGTGGCCTCATCTTTCAGAGCCGTCTGAATCTGCATGATTGTGAAAGTCACCTATAAATATAATGACTTGCAGTTTTTAACAGAATCTAAAGACGATGCCGCCTCAAACAGAGTTTGTGGGTGGGCAGAGAAAAGTTTAATTCTCTCTTTTGTTATTCGAGTCTACATCTGACACAAATTAACAGCAGCTACTTTCTCTGCTTTGTCATCTGACTCACATGTAAACGGACACATTTTCGCAGAAGCCACCGAATAACTGAAGTGACCCAGCAGCTTTATTCTCTGTGTGTGACCAGACCGGCTCTCCTCAGCAGCCTCTGCTGTTCTGTTCTCCCTCAGGAAACAAACCAAACTCTCATCTCCACCTCTTCTCTTATTTCTTCTTTTGCCAGTATGTGTTACATAACCCGGTGAATCATCTATTAGCTCTATTAAATGCAGAGGTGTGTGTGTGTGTTTTGTGTGTAGGAGGCATGATTTAAACTTTGATTGGATAACTTCAGTGACATAGTGTTTCAGTGACCTCACAAAGGGCAAAGTTAATGTTTTTTCCCTGCAGTTTTTACATGTTTTAGGATTTCTACCGAAATCTAAAAACTCATTGTTGACTGATCTGACGTCTTAATTTGTTGTTGTAAAAGCAAAGACAAAGAATGGGAGGTTAACTGAGGAAATAAGTGTCCTTGAATTTTAATTCTTCTTTTTCCTTTTTTCTCCAATGTGTTTGTGTGTGTGTGTGTTTGTGTGCGTCTGTCATTAGAGGATGAGCCTGGGCTTGACATTGATTTTTGTAGGGACTTACCTTTGAGCTTATGGTTAGGACTTGGGTTTAGTTTAAGGATATGAGTAGTGAAGGGATCATGTAAATGTGTGTGGTTGACTCCTTTTGTCTCAGTTTCATTTTTGTTTACCACCCAACCATAATGACTGTATAGTTGAGCATACTCAAAGCTAACCAAGTGCCCACTGTGTGTGTACACAAACACTACACTACAGGTCTCCTTCCTTGCCTCGTGAGTGCCTTTGCTCTTTGTTTTTCTGTCTTCTTTGGTTTCTGACCTTTAAATGTACCTTCATTCCTTTCAAATCTTTGTTTTTGTTAACACGTGCTTGATGTTCCTGGATGGCCAGAACCTGCACCATCTCTCCTGTCTTTGCTCTCTCTCCCTGTTACTGTAACAGCAGGGCAATGCCCCTGCTTGCTCTGTCAACTGACAAATCCAGTAAAGTTTATTCAAAAAGGCTCTTCATCCACAGTGCTGATAAAGAGGCGCCTCTAAGCCTGAAGTTTTAATCCAATTGTGAACATGTTGGATTTGCCTTAAGGCATTTTTATTGGATTTATTTTAAATTTTGGAATAAAGATATTTTGTGTTTTGTTTTGTTTTTTTATTGTATGACAGCATTTTGGCACTTTAACTGTTAAAATGTAAATCCTAAAATGTACAGTGCTGTGCAAAAGTCTTGAGTCAGCCATCATTTCTTTACATTTTGCTAACAGAATAGGAAATACCATCCACTCCAGCTTCCTCCCACAGTCCAAAGACATGCAGTTAGTGGGGATAGGTTAACTCTAAATTGCCCATAGGTGTGAATGTAAGTGGTTGTCTGTCTCTATGTGTTAGCCCCGCGGCAGCCTGTCCAGGGTGTACCCTGCCTCTCGCCCTAAGGCCATGTCCACACTAATACGTTTTCGTTTGAAAACGCATCTTTTTCTCTCCGTTTTGGCCTTCCGCCCACACTGAGACGCGTTTTCAGTCAAGGAAAACGCAGCTTTTTGAAAACGCTCTCCAAAGCGGATACATTTGAAAACGTAGTTTTCGCGTCGCAGTGTGGACAGTGAACCCGGAGCCTTTTCGGAAACGATGACACATTTTAGTCATGTGATGCAGTCATGTGACCAATTAAACAAAGATAGCGGAGGGCATTATACAGCAGTTGTTTTGATTGCTCTCAATTGTGACAGCCCTATTAAAGATTAATATCAGTCTGTACATGCTCCAGACAGCTTTTCTTCAAATTATTTAATTCTCACTCGCTTTTGCAACTTTGTACTTTTGTGTTACTCGCAGCAACACTCCACTTCATTGTTAGTCCATTTAAAAAACCCATTGCTTTTTGCCTCAACATTTTGCCGCGACGTTTCAAAAGAGCCGGAAAGTAAATAAGCAGCAGACAGAAATGAGGCCGGTCGAATCGTCTGGCGTTTCACGCATGCGCAGTACTGGAACGTAAGCGTTTTCAGCTGTTTCAATGTGGACGCGCAACTGTGAAAACGACTGAAAACGATAGTGTGGACGCGGAGCGTTTTCAGACGAAAACGCCGTTTTCAAATCTATCCGGGCTAGTGTGGACGTAGACTAAGACAGCTGGGATAGGCTCCAGGCTCCGTGACCCTGACAAGAATAAGCGGAAGGGGATGGAATATGAAATAGATGCAGCGATTTATTGAAACGTGCAAGCGTACATGTAAACACAGTATATACGGCAAAAACAAAGTTTGTACAATTCTAATGAGCTTGAAGATCAATATTTGTATGACTGACTGCAGCACAGCCTGAACTCTCTTAGGCAGCTTTCTTGTCATTTCTGTCAGGAATAGGTCTCCAGGTTTCTTGAAGGACATTCAAAGCTCTTCTTTGAATGTTTCTGCCTTTTGTTCTGTTCTCTGTCACACACAGTTTCAGTAGTGTTTAGTCCTGGGCTCCGGGGAGCCAATCCAAATTTTCACATTTGGATTCATCATTCCATTAAACCTGTTTTTCAGGACAGGGCTGTCAGTTACTGTTCATCTCTTCATCTTATACCATGTTTTTAGCTCTTTGGAAATAACCTTGTTGGTTCAAGAATGCTATTTCGTGCCTGTCATACTGGCCTTTTACCTATATTCAACTAAAGTACATTTTTGTAACAGGCTGCTAGCAACAAGTCCCTAAGGGTACAGGTTAAAACTGGTTTTCAAATTTTTCTGTTGTGTAGACACAACATCGGTTCATCTGATGAGTTCAGTGACTTTTTTATGCTTGAATGATTCATAGGTCAGTCTTAAGTGGCTTTAAAAAACAACAACAACAAAAAAAAACATTCCTCTGAAAATGGTCATGTACAAGGACTGGAGCTAAAATGAGTAAAAAGCAGCCAGTGTTGAAAGAAAAACATTGAAAGCCTGGTGAACTGTGGCTCAAGACCACTTCAAAAATAACAAAGTCGAGTTCCTTGGAAGCAAAATATAAATTAATGAGGGGGCGTCTCAAGACTTGCACTGTACTGTACAAAATCTTTCGTAACATCTGCTGAATTTTTACATTTTGTGAATTTAGAACAAAAGCTAGCATCTGTTTAAAAAAAACCAAACAAAAAAAACCCCAAAGTGATCCTGATGATGCCTTTTTTGTCATCTTTAAAAGTTTAGAAATGACCTTTCTTGATTTAAGCAGAGTGAGAATATTGGCACCTCTGTCATATCTGTATCCTACAAAACTGGACTTTGTTGAACACCCACTTTGCTAACATGAGACTGTTTGGATTGATATTAGGTTGGCTGTGAGCACACGGGATGCCTTAAAATAGGTCAGCACATTCGTTTAGCCTTTTCCTTAGTGTAAGAAGCTTTATGGGAGCCTCATATCCACGTACTGGTTAATTCAGGTGGTTAGTTTAGTTTAGCTTAGTACGTTACACCTAGTTGCTGCTGTTAACTAAGAAGTAATTTCTCTCGCCAACCAATTTCGTGAATTTTGTTTTTAAAAAACAGCCATTTCAATATTTGTTGTGCTTGTATTTATATGCTAAGTGAAAGTGAAGCTACCAGTTACACAGTTTATGGCAGTGTGTCAGTATTCACATCTTAAACCCAAGGAGAAAGTAAATGAGTCTCTTAATTTTTCCTTTTTTTTGTTCTTTTCCTCCAAAAGCCTGAAGCACCATTCAAGGAGATTCTTGCCGTTGCTTAACAACAGCAAGCTGGGGTCAGTTAAACTACACTTAAGTCTCAGATGCAGCTCTGCTAAGTCTAAAAGTGTGAGTAAGTGTAAGTAAAGAAGATGTTATATGTAGTTGGCTGTGTTTACAAATGTAACGTTTATTCCGGTGGTCAGTGGGGAAATTGCTTTTTGGCGTGTAGTGGTGAGTACTGTATCTCTGCAGGTCTTCAGCTCGTTTAATAAATCCTTGAATGGCCGAATCTGTCTTGTGGAATCAGAGATCTGGGAGTGGATAGAAGCGCATCGTGCTTGAAGTTTCCAGCCTGTGGAGACCTTTTTGGGCTTCTCATCACTGTGAGTCAGTGTTGGATAACCCTGTAATGTGACAGATTGCTTGTTATGTTTGGGGCTGAGCAGCAGCAGAGAACTAAAACACACACACACACACACACACACACACACACACACACACACACACACACACACACAGAGGCTGTACATGTTGTCCTAATTACATCAGGACTCTGTTAGATACCATATAGCTGTAATGGCAGCTCTGCAGTAATGTGGACTCTGAAAGAGTGTCTGTGTTTGTGAGGCAGAGGGCGATGATGATGGACACTTAATCATCCACCAAAGGGGGTTCAGGTCCTTGCACGTCCCTGCTTGGTCAGGCTTATAAAACATTTTACCACAACAGTTGTGCAACACTTTGTATAACTGACCCAGCATATCAGCAAAATTGGCAGACGCCCGAAGGCGACAGAACTGGCTTTGTGAGGTTACCTTAGGAGGTAAAAAGTCCTGATGGGTGAAAACAAGTTTGTTTGGAGTTTGTAAGCTGTAGCTGAATGTACAAGACTTTCTTTTTATACTCTTGAAAGCATGTGCTCAACAGGTCACCATGACTCTGCTTAACATAGGTGACTTGTTTTTGAGTTGGAGTTGCATGTACATGTATGTTGTAGGTTAGGATGGACAGTGCTCATGTAGCTGAAAATCTTTTGTTACCTTTTAGTGTATTATCTATCTCCTGCCTAAAAAGTGTCTTCTTTTAGTCGTGCGATATGAGATCGGCACCTCAGATCGGTCCAATCCCGACTCTAACGGATATGTGGCAGTGAGCGTGTTTGTAACTGATCTAATCCAGTTCTTTCTTGGTTCGGGCTATCGACCCACAGGAGAACTGTCTGATGGAGAAGACACATTTCCATGTTTATCTTCCCCACTTTGCAAGTCTATTTTGCTCCTGTGACATCGTCACCCCCCCTGCTGCTTCCTGCGTCTGTCCCATAGTTACCATAACAACTGTCACCAGGATGCCAGCCCCCTCAGAGTTGTGACAGTTTACTCCTCCAGGTTTGACATCCCCTTTTTTCTTCCTGTTCTTCTTCTTCTTCTTCTTCTTCCTCCCCTGTTTTCTCCTATTCCCACTCTTATCTTTATGCTTTTGTCTCTTCTCTTCAACTAATTAGTGTAACTTTGTCCTCCTTATAGCTTTATGTTTTTAATCCTTGCATACACTAATAATTTAATTATTAGTTCTAAAGCATGTAAAAGAAAATCTACTTTCAAGCAGCTGCTATAAAGTTTCTCCATTCACGTGACTGGTTCAGCACACACTGAGCAAACACTGAGCAAAGAAAGGGCTGACAGCCTGGGTGAGAGTTTACTAAGCACGTCACAGGACTATTAAACAGAAAATATGTCAATACCATTGTACAGATGGAGTGCAGAATTAATTGGCAAAACTTGTTGTTGTTGTTATTGATCACAGACATGATTCATTCTTGATATATTTTTAGGTGAAATTCACTGTTGAGCTAACACTCTGTGCAACTTAGTGAAAAATCTCTGATGTACATGATTTTTTTTAAACTTTTAATTAGCTATTTTGACTGAAGGAACTGATGAATAATTTGTCTTCTTTCTGGAGAAGTTTGGGTTGTTATGGTGATCACATCACTGGTACCACATAAAACACACATACAGTTGTGATGTTACGCTTTCAGCGTGGTATTTTTAGAAAAGTGTCATTTGGAGTCATCATATGAGTTTAAATGCCCATGAAAATAACTATGTGTGCTTTAATTTTGCAGTTTCTATTCTAGTATGCTTCCCCTATGTAAAAGTGGGAAAAGTACACACATAATAATTTAAATATATAATTTATTGTTTAAAACAAAATAAATAAAATTGCTTGAGAGAGATGGAAAGTTTTCATAGCACACCAAAGAGAGGCAGATGGGGAGAGAGGCTGTTGTTCATAGGCAGGTATATAACAACATTTCAGTCTTTTATTCGTTTAGGTGGAAATATGTTTAGTAGAGACAACAGGCATAAAGTCTCTTCAGATTATTTTTTTTAAAGCTTCAGAACAGCATCTATCTCAAGATTGGATATTAACACAAATGAATGAAGAAGACTGATTTAAAGCAGTATTGTATTTGCAGGTTTTTACATGCTGGATTTGTGATAAATAGACATTTTCTTCTGGCCACTGTGATAGTTGAATTTCCAAGTCACTCGAAGGTTCGTCTCATTTACTTGAGACCTACCAATTTCTATATTTCTATAGTCGCAGTTCACACAGTGTAGTCACACAAAGAAGGGAAGACTTGTTTGGTCCCAGAGATCCTATGATATGGATTTTATGATTTTAAAAAATGAAGTGACAAAAAATGTTATTATCATATCAATCTATCTATATTCTTATAAAACCCTGTTTATAGGTGTAAGCATGATTTTTTATAGCACCAGCATAAAATCTTTTATGTAAAATCCATAAATTGTGTTTTGAAAATCACTTTTAATCAATGCGTTCTTTCGTTACTACCTTTTGGGAAAGTGCTTAGGCTGTTGAGAAACAGCGCTTAATGAAGAAAAAGAAAGCATGCTGACCCAGAAAACTTGAAGGAATATGCACATTAAATAAGAAAGAGAAGAAGAGAAGGTTTTAAAAAAAGTATCTACAGAGGCCATTCTTCAAAAAGTGACATTGAGAAATGGACCTGGGGAGGTGGGACCACTATTCTAAAATAAAATCACCATCTTCAGCAGCATTGCGCTGCAGGGATACCTGTTCTGGGTCAAGTGTGTGTGTGTGTGTGTGTGTGTGTGTGTGTGTGTGTGTGTGTGTGTGTGTGTGTGTGTGTGTGTGTGTGTGTGTGTGTGTGTGTGTGTGTGTGTGTGTGTGTGTGTGTGTGTGTGTGTGTGTGTGTGTGTGTGCGCGCGCGCATGTGTTTTTTGAGTCTGTGTGTGAACAGATTGCGGTGTGTGTGCTGCATGTTGTTAGCTCTGTTGGCAGTTCTGATGAAGCTGTCATGAGGTTTAGTCACATCTTTCATAAGACTTGCACACACACCAGAGAGCAGGGGAGTAATAGTCTGTTAATTAGCCTGTTGCTCCCCTGCATGTGTGTAGGCGTTGCTAAGCAGAGCACGCTCCCCATCGCTGTAGTTCAAACTGAAGAAAAAGAGGTAAACGTGTTTCTCTGCGGCGAATGTTACAGACACCTGGTGGTTTAATCGGCTACCAGATGCAACACATTGCCTGTTTTTTTGCCCACGCTAGATAAGTTAAGCATCAGGTAGCTTTTTTCGTAAGATGGACTGTGACTGTAGTTTTTCATTTCCAACGTCCGGAGAGAAAGAACAATGGTACAGAGGGGAAAAAACAGCTTAAAATACGGGCAGCTTTGGCTAAATCATGAGTCTAACTTGCAGGCTGGGATTACTGTACTGGAAATCAGAGAATCATCACAAAGCTCAAATTAAGATTTTTAGCCTCGTTTTATGTTATTTCATGTTATTAAACCAATATCAGCTCGTTAGCTTGCCTGGTCAGCATGATGTTATCATATGTCACATCTGCTGACTCTATTCAAGATTATACACCTATTTAAATGAATGTAGCTGTCACAAACCTGATGCTACATGCAAAAAGAAATGTCACAAATTGTCACATTCAGGTAACATCCTGTACAGTGGTGTTCAGGCTCCTCACCATTACACCATTACAGTACAGTTATTCTTTCAAACTGGTGGATCACCCCCTTTTAAAGATGTTAGATGTTCATTTTGCAGGAATAGCAAAGCAATAACAATAAATCACTGGTTACATAAAGTTGCTTGTATATAAATAATTGCATTTCCCTCTGTAGTTGAGTGAACTGTAGTACAGGGGTTGGATTTTGTTGAAACTAAACCATGATTAAATGATGTTGTAGGATTAAAAGTAAGTAGTTGAAAGAAAAATTTGTCAGAGAGAATGAGCACAATATCTGCAGGAGGAGAAAGGGGGGAAAAATGAAAACACATTTCATAACATCAAGTTTGTGTGTGTGTGTGTGTGTGTGTGTGTGTGTGTTTGTGTGACCTGATTAAGGGCGGTACAGAATGAAGTGTAGGAGGTGATACAGTAACACCAGCTGGTCTACATACTGACACACCAGACTGCCAGATCCGTGTGTGTGTGTGTGTGTGTGTCAAAGAGAGAAACAGACTTTGTGCGTGAGCGGACTTGAGATCAGGTAACAGGCTGGCTTGATGTCAAACTGATTATAAGTTACAATAGCTCATTAGCAAAACCACCTGCATGTTTGTTTTGAATCATGTGTTAGCTGTGGTCCCCGAGCTGCT
Source organism: Oreochromis aureus (assembly GCF_013358895.1). Lineage (NCBI taxonomy): Eukaryota > Metazoa > Chordata > Actinopteri > Cichliformes > Cichlidae > Oreochromis > Oreochromis aureus. Next base: position 26,140,232 of record NC_052961.1, on the reverse strand, counting down.
ATAATCTGAACGCATGTTCAGAAAAACTCATCCCTTCTTAGTCAAGAGGGCAGAATCCAAACACTGGAGATTGATATCAGGGGTTCATGTATCTCCTAATGAATTAAAAGGAAAAAGTAACAAAGAAAAAACAAACCATAGATTTCTGACAATTTATGTTCAAGGTCCTGAAATTAGAAAAAAAAAAAAAATAAACATCATGGCTTTTTGCCCTCAATTTCCGGTTCAAAATGGTTTCTCTGTGACTTTGTTGTGCTGAGATGTGGGTTTCAACTAAACTAACCTTTTTAAACTCGGGCTGTTCGAGGAGAGATGGCAGGCAGGTCACAGCTTTCAGGCAGTAACCACATGTTGGAAATCTCTTCCGTAACTGGGCTTTCTGGTCGTGGTTCAAGTCTGACTAATAAATTGTAAGGATGTTGAATAAATCCTTCTGTACCAAAGTTAACCTTTGCATTAGTAAGAAGGCTGATTTGACTTGATAGCATTTACAGCACTTAATAAAAATGTAGAACCGGTTTTGGCATCCTGACTCCAAAATATGTGGCTTATTCTACACATAGTTCAGTCTATTTTTGCTCCAAAGGAGTCAAAGGTTGGTGTTTTTCAATGCAGCTGGCAAGTCAAGGGTTCCTTTGGCACTGGTACCGAGATGCAAAAAGAGAGAGTTCTTTCTCCCCAAACTCGTCTCACGTGGAAGTTTGTAAAGCACGTTTAAACATACTAGTGACTAAAAGAAAAAATCAACTGCAGTATTAATCAACAAATTAAAACAAATTGAAAATACGACCCAAACTCATCTTTGGTGACTTCCAAATGTGGACTTTGTTCTGTAATGCCTGCTATTGCTCGACATCCAGCATTAGTAGAGCTGGCAGATCAGAGAATGAGATGAGAAGGATTTGGGCAGCGAGAAAAAGGGGAATCAGATTTCCGTCAAGATCTTGTACTGATGATGGAAGAGTTTGTCAGCTGTGCAAAGTCTTCTCCAAAACGTATCTAACTTCTAAATGTGTTGATGGGCATAATGTCTTACGTCCAGTGAAATCTGGTGTTGTAGACCTAACCCTGCAGGATGATTTAGACCCACTCCAAGGCCCTCCTCCTGGTATGACATGCCCAGAACACCTCGTCCAGGAGGCATCCTAATCAGATGCCCAAACCACCTGTGGAAGATCAGCAGCCCTCCAAAATTTCCACAGATGGAAAAAAACCCTGGCCATACTGAATGACCAGCTTTTTCCTGAATGAAAAAGCATGGAAGCAAAAATCCATTGATGGAAAAACCTGCTCATTCAGTATATTCAAGTTGTCAGCTGACCTCATTTTTTGGGCACATAACATTACAAAAGCTTGACCTCACCAACTGAAGCTACCCCAGATCAAAACACTGCTCCTGCAGGCTTGTAGGTTGGGCAGTAGGAATGATGGGTGCCTCAGGCCACATTAAGTTTTCCCTTTGCCCCTGACTCCAATCTTTATGCTCCCTATCAAAGTGAAAGCCTTTTTTCGGATTAGCCTCCCTGATAAGTGGTTTTCTGAAGGCTACACAGCTGTTTAGTACCAATCTCTTCACATTGTGTGTGGAAATGTTTGTACTTTCACTATTAAACATAGGCATAAATTCTACTGTTGATTATTTACGATTTATTTTATATATTATTATAATTGATATATTATTTACGATTATATATCTCCGATCATGATCATTCAGATCGAATGATTTGAAAGATGGTTGTTCACTGCTATCCTTCCAGGTTTTAATAATATATTGGACATTCCCAGTTTTCGAAGTTACAGCAATCTCCATAGTTGTTTACTTTGCTTAATCTAGACCGATCATTTCTAAAACAGAGTAACATGTCGTGTGCAGCCACAGGAAACATCTTCCACATCAACTTCATCAGTAAGGGTTAAATAACAAGGTGCCAGCTGAAACCTTAAATAATCACATATTCAGGCTTTTACCTAATTTAGTTAAATCCAGGTGTGACTTTCTTGCCTGATATATCTTTGGATTTAATAATTTTCACACATATCTAAACCATGTAATTTCTCACTTATTTGCAGAATTGGAAATAAGCTGTCATGGCTTCATCAAAGATGAGGCTTTTCTGGTGTTTTTACATTATAAATGACCACAATGCCACAAGAGGGCAATTTAGAAATTTAAGTCTTGGTTAAATTAAAAGAAAGACCAAAATGAATTGTGTTGGTAACTTTTTAGGCCGGCACGTGTTTTCACAACCACTCCAGTGTGCTTTGGCATTGATTCTACATGTCTCCCTTGTTTGGGGGGAGATGATGGTGCTAGAGTTTTGTTTTTGTCCTTTCGAAACAACAGCTGACAAAACAGTCTAAGCACCAGGTCCCTTTGGTCCCTGTTCAAGGTTCCTGCAATCTTTTTAAGCTGACGTGAATTCATTCATCGTTAGATAAATTGAGTAGTTCCCGTGTGGCTACTGAACTATTCTTGTTTTCTCAAGTATCATTGTAATGAATTAACAAATGTCATATTTTAATTTTAAAGTCTGAACCAAACGTCTACCAATAGTATCTTCAGGTCTCTGAAATGGCCCCAACCAAGTTTGTTGTTCAAATAAATGTTTATATTAATCTGCCAATCAAGTCACAGAAACCTTTACGGTTTGCTAGGTTGTTAATGTCAGGGCTACTTTATGTATGTAGCCAACCATTTTGCAGCAGCATGGCGCCACACTACACCAATTAGAATAGAATAAAAAGCCTTTATTTTGTCAATGTACGTGTGGAGAAACAAAAAAAATTTCATGGTCTTTAGCAATATTTTACAGTGTTCTGAGTGGTGAAAGTGCAGATATAGGGTTCAGTATTTTGATGTCAGTGTGATAGAAGCTTTTCTGTAGTCTGAAGGTGTTTTGGAGGTATCGAGTGCCAGGTTCCTGCTGGAGCACTTTTATGAAAGTTTACAGTCTTTATGTAGGCAGACTCATCTCCTTTGTGTATTAATCTTGATGTGTCAACTGAAAACACGATGACTAAGTTGATTTTGTCGGTTGGTTTGCCGCCATTAGAGAAGTGGGCCTAGTGTGCATCCCTGAGGAGCACCTGTGCTATATGTCAGAATAGGGAAGTGATGGGTCCCCAGTCTAGCAAACTGTGGTCAGTTTTGTTAAGAAGTCACTCTTGCAACCTCTGGTGGGCCTGTGGCTTCTGAAGAAGAAGATTCTGTCTGCTGTGATTTTCATCTCATGCTAATTAGCTTCTGTTGCAACATGATGTCTGCTTCTCAGATATGTTGGCTGGTTCTTAAAAGGAACCAAAATAGAACTGACTTTGCTCCAACTGTGAATAACAGGTAAATGGGAGACACTGATTACACTGAAAGTTTAGGTACTGCAGGCTGTGCTGATTACATCAGTAAAGCAGTAAAGTGGATATCTCTACATGGCTAGCAATCGTATGCATATGAGCCTGCATATGCACCTGCCTCATAAGCCATTTTCACACAAGACCTTCTGGCAGTCTCAGGGCTGGACATTTTTTCACACATTTCCTTTCTGTAATATAGCACACAGTAGGAAACGGTTCACTTCAGGCACACTCCCACTACTGGAAATACTCCATGTGGCTTAGACAAGGGGAGTTTTCAGAATAGAGCATGCAGGAACTATACATGATGCACATATGTGAGGATTAAATGCAAGAAATTATTTGTTGCACCATTCTCAGATGACATCACACAGATTTGCTACTAGGTCAACTGAAACTAAACTAAAACTAAAACTAGGGTAAAGAAACATTTAAATTAACGAAAATAAAATAAAATTAAACAGACTTTTGAAAATAGCTGCTCCAGAACATATTGTGTACTCGCAAAATAAATGAAGTAAAAAATCATCTCGCTTATGTGATCTACCTTTAAAAAATGCTGTGATTATTTTAACACCCATTCTGAGCTTTTGAAAAATTTGCCTCTATCAAATGTCCTCAATATTATAAAAACTAAGAAAGCCAAAAAATCACTGAAAACTAAATAAAACTAAACTAAACACCAACCATGGAAAACAATGACGCTAAACTAAACCGAAGAGAAAAAGTCAAAAGAAATCTAAAAACTAGAGAAAACAGTAATTACTCTGGTACCAGGAAGCCGACAGGTAGGAAGATCAGCTAAGGTCTGGTTAGACTTCAACAGGCATTTTCTTTCTTGAATCCAGTTTTGACTGTGTTTTGACTTTCAGCATGTGGATAAAAATGGTGATAGAGCAGTATTTATCCAAAGAAAAATCAGACGTCAAATGCATGCAGTTATCTTCTTTGTTGACCCTGGGACTCTAATCTCTTAACAACCATAATCTTCCCCTGTTAGCAGAAGCTTGTGATTTCTCTCAATCTTTCTTAAACTTGGTGCTGTTTACTGTGCAACAACGCTGTCTCCGGACTTTGCACTGAACACACATGCATTTAGCGTGAGACTATAATATTGGGTGGATTTAAAAAGGCTGCTTTTCTTCTTCTGTTATGTAAAATGGGTCATGCAGTGTAACATTATGGCATAGCAAGGTGGTTTCTATATTTATTTATTGTTAAAAGCGTTTAGAATATATCCTCCAGTCTACTTTCCTACTCATCAAACTACTCAGGAATAAAAAAAAGATTATCTGCCAATCTGCTTTCATGATCGACATAAATACAACGCTTTAAATGGTTCATGACATCAATCCAACGTATATCATTCGATTTTCCAAACACACAAAGGATCTCAGTTTTTCATTTAGCTCCTGAAAACAACGAGGCACAAATGCCTCTCTCTCTCCTCCCTCTGTTGGTCAATCTGGGTTATGTAAACGGGGAAGTGCAAGCTCGGGTAGATACCGTAACTGTGGTAGTGTGGCAAAGGTGACCGTGTGCGTGCATGAGCGTACTCGTATGTCCCCAGGCAGTCCTGGCTTCACGTTCCCGCTGTCACTGCCTGCTCTTTCTCTCCTCCCCCACCTCAACTCTGCTGCCCTCCCCCAGGCTTCCTTAGAATGTGGGTTAGTATGTGTAACCATGTGAGTGGGCTATGACCTTTCACCTTATGTGTGTGTGATCTGTGAAGGGTAATCCCACACAACCAATATAGGTTCAGGAATGTTTAGAAACTGCCCCTTCCCCTTCTTTTCATCACGCTCTTCCACTTTTCCTGTCGTTTCATTACACATCTAGCTGTTTTCTATTCCATCCCTTCTTTCTTGTCCTCCACCCTGTCAGGCTTGTGTTTTTCTTCCCCCACCTCCATGGTTCTTATTTCTCCCCACAGTTCGTCTCATCTGCACTGACATGTTTGCATTTATGTGTCACTGAAATTTGCCATTTGTTGCAGTTGTGGTGTTTACGATGTGTTTATTAGTGTTAATGATGTGTGATACTGTCCCGAGGAGCCAAAAAAAAGAGAATTTTCCAAACAGAAAGCAGTACCACATGACTTTATTCACATCCTTGTTTCAGCTTTGCATTTTGCAGCCATAGTTTGACTCCAGCATCACTCTCTCTATCGGTTCATATTGATCGCCTACCCTCTCTGTCCACAATCATAAATCAGGCTGAAATGGATTTGTGATTATGTTACCATTTTAGCTTGTCAGATCTGTATTTACACATTTATTACTACTAAACTAGGCTCCAGTCTATCCCAACCAATAAACAAATTCATATTCGATCGTGTGCTTTTTGGATTAGATTGGAGAGATCCTCCAATCTAATGTTTCTGACATCAGTTTTGAAGGATTTGATTTTCAATTGGGGGGAAAAAGCAAAACAGAATCATCACAATAAAAACTGCCATAAACTATCAGAGGGATCATTTTACATTCTTCACTTCTCCTCTTCCCTCTTTCCCGATCTCTCATCCGCTTCTTTTCCTCTCATCTTCTCATCCCTGTCCATCTCTTCCTGGTTGAACCCCATTACCCTTGTTACCTAAGGCAGCTTCCCTTGAGTGGGTGTGTCCTGCTGACATCACACACTGGCTCCTGTGTCGGTTGGCTGGGGGAGGGGAGAAGCAGAGAGAGGCGGGAGGAGGTAGACAGGAAAAGCTGCGCAGTGGCGTTGCGGGGGTGTTCCTACGTACGACGCTCGGGGGCAGTTTTCAACGACTCATTGTTTTGTAATTGTCCCGATGGCCTTCTGTCCTCAGTGGAGCGCCGGTAAAGCTGCGCGACGAGGCTAGGTGTTGGGAGACTCACACTCGCGCACACACACGCGCACTCAGACAGACACCTACACACACTTTGACATGCTCGGTTCAGACAGAACAGTGAGGAAGTGTGTAAGCTGTATGAAGAGGGAACACACACACAGATTGGAGTAAGTTTCTGAGAGTGATAAGGAGGAGGCATGAATCTCTCACCAGAGTAGGATACAGAAAGTTGCAGCCACATGACATGGGTGAGTAGCTGAAACCTTTTGACTGACTGGTTCAGTGTGAGATTCCTTCTACCGCTTTCTCTCTGTGGTTAACTGGTCTCGTCCACACACGTGTGTTTTGTTCTGTAATCTCTCAGTCAGCCCAGTAATATCTTCTGCTCTGTGTCTTTTTATCAGTACGAATGCAGACACACGGGGCGTTTCTATCATACTGACCTATATGAGGTGCAGTGCCAAGTCTTTAGCTGGGCTGTTGAGGCAGAGCAGAGCTCAGAGGTTTCATAAGGCATGTTATGAAATAGACACAGGGGTTGTCCTTGTTCCTGTTCCTGCCCCCCCCAAAAAAGTATCTTTGCCTCAAGTTTCAAGGACTTCTGTGTCATTTTATTTATGTAAGACTTTGTTTTTGTTTGTGATTCACTTATTTTTTTTTTCTTGTTTTCAAGCAGAGGTTGATGTAAAAAAGTCTGGTCCTAAATCAGTTTTTGTAAAGTATAAGTAGCTTCCAGTCTTTGGGGTAATAAGCCATCTAATCCAGGATGAAGGGTTTCCTGTAAGTTTTTATAACAGTGTTCCCTCGGGTCTGTTAAAAAATGTAACAAATTGGATTCATTAGCTGTAGAAATTAGACACATTTGCTTGTTTACTCTACTCCATATAAATAGATATGAGTTTGCCACTCGGCGATTTCAACAGTGTTTCAGATCCACAAATAAACTTCTCATATGTTTCCATGTGCGTTTAAAAATGTGTGGAAGGTAAAACGACACATTTAAAAGCCATTCTTTTACTGAGGCCACTCTTAGTATAACAGTAAATAACAGGTTTTAAGTATTGGACTGTCTTTATAAAATATGTGTAATATAATGTGTAACAGTTTTGAGTTTCTTAGCAGAAACGTATATGAAGTAGTAACTAGAAAGCGAAAATTTCAGAAGAAATTTTATGTGTGCCTATGCCGCTGCTATTCAGTGTAGTTTGCCATTCATACAGCTACAGAGAGCAAAACTCAGAAGAGCACCCATTCTCCACCATGAACTATGGTAAAAACAAACACCGCTCACGCTTCACAGATAACAGCTTACAGTTTTGTGTAAAGATGAAGTTACTTCGTACAGCGCCGATTTGCAGACGCTGTGCACACAGGTTCATGAGCAGAAGTCCCATTGTACCACGGCAGATCCGACAATGTTTGCATGAACACGCTTTGAAGCATTACGTTATGGACCACTTTTCACACATGGTTGCGGTACCCAAACAGCCGGCTGTAGCTTTTCAACTCACAGCCCGACACACACCCAAAAACAGCCGAGAGAGCACAGACTACGCCCGAGGCGTGATTGCAGGTGCCGCTCAGGTGGGTCCACCTCCCCTGCAGCGGCACTGCAGACCACGCCCGCCACACACATCAAACATGTAAAATAAATATTTATGCACTTTTGCATTCACTTTTTGTTTTTGTTATTTTTACACAGTGTTCTGAATGATGAACAATGGTCTACAGCCAATCTTGTGTATTATTATACAAACTTTGGTTGTAAGATTCAGATAACTATTTAATAAAAGCTAAATATTTTATATGAGAGTAAGAAAGAAAAGTATATCTTTGTGTCCACCTTTCTCTGTTAATGCCCTACCTGGCCCCTGGCAAAAGCTTTGCTAGATCCGCCCCTGCACAGTTACCAGCTGTCAGCTACACAAAAAAAGGAGCTTGGTGTATATTTGTCTGTCAGAAACAGTTCATAACTTCCTTCAACTCATTCATGTCACCTAAGGGTAAACCTGTTTCTCCATCACCAGTTCAGCTCTGATGATTCAGTAAGGACATCTCCTGATTTCATCTTCATGCTCCAGCAAACATCAGCTGATACTAGAAATTAAAATCAAAAGAATTCTAACAACAGCTGATCAAGCTTAAACGTGCTGCTGTTGTTTAGCGATAAACAAACAAGAGAGAAAAGCCGATCATTGATCAGTTTCATGACTGAAGTTTCAACAGGCGAGAGAATGACAGGGAGGCTGTCATAAAGTTCAACATCGGTAACATCGGTAACTTAGCGCGCACACAGCTGTATACAAACTCCGTAGTGCTAGCTAGCACGCAGTACGAGTTATTGTAAGTGATTGAAAAGTCAGCACAACAAAATAAACTACACCTAAACTCGGTTTATATCTGACCCAAATAGAGTGCAGGTCATAACTTCTTACCTGAAATTCAGTTCACCTCACGCTCCTGCCTTCGCTTTCCCTGATCCACGATTGACCTCCGCGTTAGCAAACACCGGTCGATCGGCGGTAGCCTCACCGCCTTGTATGTCTCGTTCGCGGCATGTCCTTTCTGTCATACACGGTGGATAGCTGCCCTCTGTTGTAGCTCCACCACCAAACAACTCAGTTATTTTTTCCACATCGACCAGCATCATCGGCCCATATAAACGAAAAATAAGTCCAGCTAAGACACAGACCCTTGCCGGCGATCGGGCGATTAAACAAATTTTAGCCACCTCACTATCAGCCAAGCCTGGGTGGTTTTTCACGAAGGCGCTAGCTAGCTAAGCTAGCGGCGCTAGCTAACTAACCGACTATCAGCAACACTTAAGAGAATTGTCGCTAATATGGGATGTGTTGATAAAACGAGCAGATATTTGAAGTTTACACACCTACATTCTCACCTGAAAATATCTTAAAAGTGTATTTTGTGACCTAGAAACACGAATAAAAGACATATAAAACGCAGTGGTGTCCGCCATTGTTTGACTCGGTAGAGGCATGCTATGAATTGTGGGATATGTAGTTTTCACCAAGCATGGCGCCCTTTAGGCCGTACTACTCCCGGTATACCACTAGAGAGAGCCAACACACCACAAATGAAGTCTGTTTCTATGGTGCCAAAAGCAGAATCTTTCTCAGGAGCCTAGAAATTGGCCTAAATTTGAACTAAAATCTAAATATTTCAAAAACTATAAAAGTTATAAACACCAAAAGTCACACCATACTAGCCCAGCTCCAGCCGCACAAAATGATGTAACATATGTACCCCTATTGTCAAAACTGTTTGGCAGAGGAGCGCGGAAAAATTTTCACTAAAATATTAATATTTAAAAAACTATAATAGTCATAAACACCAAAAGTCATAGCACACCATTCCAGATCCAGCCGCACAAAATGAGGTAACATATATGAAGCTTTTCTCAAAACTGCGGGCGTGATACGTGCGAAATTTAGGCGGAAGATGGAGAATAATAATAATAATAATAATAATAAGAATAATAAATCCGACGAATAGTAATATGTGTGCCTCTTGGCATAGGCACACATAATGACAGTCTTATAACACACGTAAGGGTTCTGTGTGTACAGTAATGGATGATGTGAGCTTTGATCTTATTTGAAGGCGTTTCAGAGATGCTGACACAGATTTCTGCCGAGGCATTCCTCTACGCTCTCTATTCTGTCACACAAACACACACAGTGGGGTCACCGCGGGGTCCCGATTCTGTCACTTGTCCAACACTTAAAACAATCTCACGTGGGAGCGAGGAGATGCCTATGAACGGGTGTTGTTTTTGTGTGGAATTGTGTGAAGTTAATGGGTCACTAAAGTATTTATTTAGTCTTCAGTGGCTTCAGATCTGTTATAAACAGGGATTTCCAAAACTTAAGCACAGATTTAAAAAGAGTTGTTGATTATTTGAATTTATTGACTGAATACTATTAGAATATTCAGTCAGTGAAATTAATTCACTAATTTCCATGTTTCCTTCAGTATACTATCTGTAAGCACTTAGTATATAAATAGGTGTATTTTGATGGTACACATTAAAAATAGAGCGCAATGAAAATAAACATATTCTCTTATAAATTTGCAGCAGTTTACTTCAGCATTGCTCTCTCACCTTATTTTGCAACACCCTTATTGTGCATTGCCTCGATATTTTTTGTGTCCCATCGTATCTCTCCATGATGTATTCCTCAAGACCGGGGGTGTCAATCATAAGGCCTGGATGCCAGAATCAAATCCAGCCCTTTGGATTCTTTTGGAAAATGAAGGAGGGCATATTTTTACTTTTTAGTGTATTTTAATAAGTTTTGCAGCTTATGGGGGATAAAGACCTCCCCACTGACTATTCATACTATATAAGTAATTAAGTAATAGATAAACAATTAAATAACAGAAAAGTTCCTGTGTTTTCAATGTTGACTTTAGAAATGTAACTTTTTTTAACAAGGAGTCAAAAAAATTGACATTTTCTATGAATTAACAGAAACTTTCTGTTTCCTAACTACAGGCTCACGTGAGCGACCAGGATACAGGATATTGTTCTGTAAATTTAAACATTTATTTCTTACAATTTAAGCCCAAAGAGTCATGCTGACAGATTTCTGTTATTTACTACGACAGCATTTTTTGTTGTTGTTGTTGTCGTGTGGAAAAACTGAGACGTACTGTTGAAATTGCATTATTTCTTATATTAGGATATTTCAGGGGATTAAATGTGTAAACTTCTTTTCACTGACAGAAACTGGTTTTTCACCAGTCTGCTCCACTCAGGATCAAACTAAGCTATCAGTTTGTGACCCACAAAGTAAACTGATATAGAATTAGAGATCAGTAAAATTAGACTGATCTCGAAGGATCTGTTTTGTGCAGGAAAGCCAAGTGACGCATCAGAACGTCTCGTTTATGTGAGCGCGCCTTGGACCCTGAAGTGCAGTAAAAGGCATGATGGTCATTATCAGCAGCTAGTATAACCATTATCACTCACTAGGATTTTAAAGTTTGACAGTCTATGAAAGTGACTTTGTCGTAACGCGTGTTAATCCTCTGACGTGTGGTTGTGTGTACATGTATGTGTAATTTGATCTTTGAGGCAACAACTTTTATAAGCCTTGCTGAGATGTTGTAACGCCTTTAATCATCAACGAACACTTAAATGGTTCCTGCTTCTGTGCATGCTTTGTATTCCTGACTCTGTTTATGGGGGAGTGGTTTAATATGACAGTTTTTTTTGGTTTTTTTGGCTTTAGTTGAGGGAGGGGAGGAGATTGAAGGGTGATCGGTGGTAGGAGTCCCCCCTCAGCAGGGCCCCAGCTCCAGCATGAAGGGTTATGTAAGTTTTCAGCTGCCAGCCTTCCTAGCTGCCTCTGCCTCACATTCACATTGTTATTGACCAGAAAGGAGCACACAGTGGTGGACCAGTAGTCAGAGAGTCAGTCAGTCACTGAGGCAGTCAGTTTAAAGGCCACCTAAGTGTAAAGCCAGGCTAAGAGGAGGGAAGATCCACCTCCTCCTTACTTCTTTTTAAAAGTTTCTTTTTCCTTGAAAGGGGAAGCGATTTTGAGAGTGTGACAGGGAGGCAGAGGATACCAGCTTTTCCTCTGTTTCTGATAACCATGCTGCTTCTGGATGAATCGGAATCATTTGCAGGTGGGTGACATAATTCGCCTGAACCGTGTTGAGGTTGTGGACGCGATGAATCTTTGGGGAGAAAGTTAGAAAGAAATGAGGGGAAAAATATGGAGGTAGGTAAATGTTGGATATAGGGCTATGCTTTAAGAACAGGAAGAAAACGCCAGACAGAGAGCTTCACGCGCACGCTGAAGTTCATCTGATGAGATAACGAACAGTGTTACTTGGCTGCTTCCTTTCTGCATCCTGTTTCAGGAGAGGCAGCATGAACAGAAGCCAGAGAGGAGGTGCACGGAGGGGGGAAAATGAGTTAAAAGCGGCAAGATGATGAGAAATGGGGAACTTTGATGTTATAAAACCAGCTGAGAAGTGTCTAGAATGTGCAGCAGTTGTTGATTGAGGGTCGTTAAGTTACTTAACATTGTTGTGTAACACTGGATCTATACCTCCTTAGGCGTGTGCAGTCTATCTGAGCACGCTTTCTTTCTATTTACTTTTCTGGTTTCATCATATTTTTCTCTTCTCAGTCGCCATCTACGATTGCTGCTCTCTCTGTTTGATTCGTCACATTTTTCTTATCTTCCTTCCATTTTTCAGCCGGTCTTTCTCCCACTCGTGTCCACTGCCTCTCTCTCGTGTTGTCATCTCAGTTCCTGCCTCCAATTGGCTGTCTCTACGGTTACCTAAACCAATGCCAGTGCCGTGATTGGCGGACGGGGGTAGGATCGGGCCATGCTGGAAGTGTGAGCATGTGGAGGCAGGAAAACATATGGTTCAGCAGACTAGTGGGTTAGGGGGGTAAACGGCTGTAGCTGGAATGAATGAAAATGAAGGCTCTGAGTTCCTTCACATTTCTTCATCTGTTTATCCAGCAACCACAAGATAATCAGAAACTTCAAATCTTGTGTTAGATCAATTTTAATAGTTTGTTTTCAGTCAGATCAGGATTTTAAGTCTTAATTTGAAGCTGTCTTCACTGAATTTAGATGCACAGTGGAAGGATTTGTGAGTTTTGTTGCACATGCGCTCAGTTCAAAGTTGGCTCACAGATATTAAAAACATGTGATCGTGTGGATGAAGTAGGATCCAGAGTGGCTCTAAAAGCTCTATTGTTAGATTGTCCTTGTTCTGCTTTTTATTAGCTTTTTAAGATCCATGTACATTTGCAAAGAGTGAACGGAAATCTTGGTCCGGATGTCTTTGCACGTATGCCAAAAGCTCCGATAAATTAGACACTGCCCTCCAGGGGCACTTTAGGCAAACAATGGCTTCCCGCAGTGTGCCCAATAGGAATGTAACTATTCAAGGTAAAGTTATACGTCGCGTCAGTCATTGTTTCATTTTATGCCCAATGTTCTGCAGTAAAAAGACAAAACAGTGCAGTGTGTGTGCAGCTGCAGGGATTTTTACATGTTTTAACAGCGGTTGTTGAGATTAAAACAGCTACTGTTAATGTCTCCGGAAAAGGTCGCCAGCTCATAATTCAGGACCTGCCTGATCACGTAAGCGTTTTTTTAGACTTTAAAAACAGTGTTTTAATTTTGCTTAGCGAGCACCATGGCCCACTGACTCTCCTCTTGTTCCCTTTTGAAAAGCGTTCACAGAAAATCCTTTTCGGAGAAATAACTGTCTGCATGCTCGTAATTCTTGGGATCGCTCTGGGCGTTTGGCTCACTATGAAAAGAGACGCTAGATACCTCAGATTGTGCTGTGTCAAATAGCGATGAAGGGTAAAAAGAATAGGACACACTGTTCTTCCCTAAATCTGTTGTGCGTGTATTTGAGAACAGTGTGTCCATCAGTGACGAGAGGGTTTCCCGTGAAAAGAAAACAAATTTGACATTTTAATAGCAGCAAAACATTTGTCGTACAATAAAACAGGAAGGGGCTTGTACTGATTGTTCTTCCATCGTTCTGCACTGCTTGCTCTGTTCAGCTGTAATTGGCCTCAGCATGCCGGGCAGGAACAACCTGTCCTGTTCAGGCCAGCACTGGAGTCCGGGCCAAGCACCAGGAGCACGTGCAGTCTGATTGCTTTCATAACGCCCCAGTGCTGAGGATGGACACATGGTTAATGCTCCCTTTGTCAAAAAGCAGTTTTTATTAAATGTTCTTTCATCTTTCAGGTTCCTCCTGTCAAACATCCCTTTTCTTTGTTGTCTTTATTGTAAAATTTCCCCTTCCAGGTTCGAGTGACTTCTCTTTTTCATCTTTCTCCCATCCTCACTCCTCCTCTCTCTCAAGTCTTAAAGAATTTGACCATAGCTTAAAACAGGTAGCAGATTTCCTTTTTAGGAATTTATACCCCATAAACTTGAGATCTTCTTTAACTTTGTATCCTCTGCTGCACTTCTCCAAGTCCTGTTTTACCTCATCTAATCCCCAGCTATTCTCTCTGTCTCTCATTAAATGGCCGCAGTGCTGTATAATGTTAGAGTACAAAGTCTTGTGATCAGATAGTGAACGTCATGGGTGTGGTGCCTGCACTAAGACAATACCGGTTACATTATTTCACATTGCTACTAAATATTGGCTAGATTACAACAAGCTTAGAAATCTAAAGAAGCTTTTTCAGTCTGCAGTTATCATTTATTCAGATTCTTTTTGATAACCTGATTGGTTAATGTAAAGGGACACATCTTTTCTCTAACAAGAAGTCCCTGAAATGATATACAAATGATTATAAAACAGGCCTGTGATAGATTGGCGATGTTTCCAGGGTGTACCCGGCCTGTCGTTCTGTAATAGGTGGGATTGGATTAGTGGAAGAATAATGGATGGATTATAAAATGTGATTTGTTTCAGTCTCTTTAATAACGACTTCACAATCAGACTTTTTACCTGTATTGATGTGTAATTAAATAGTCGTTATGGGTTGAAGAGCAAACAGTGCTTTTGCGTTGTAGCTTGAAGCGTTTCACAATATGAAATGTTTCTTGGTACTGAAAGAGGAGTAATGGGAAATGGCTACGTGAGTTTTGCTCTCTTTCCGCCTCCGGAGGGGCTGTGACCGCGTAGTTCATTAGCTGAAACGTTTCTCATTGTGTGCAGAAGTGTTAAGATTTTGGGTTGCTCAGATGTGAGAAGCTAAGATATCTCACAGGGTGTTCAGAGGCTGAAAGTACACACTGTGTGCAAACTGTTGCCAATAAGGGTTTTATGTAACAGGCTATAGTGTGACCAGCACACAGCATCCCGATGTTCTCTCCTTCTCCTCTGGCTCCTCCTCCTCCCTCCTCTTCCTCCCTCCCCAGCAGCAGTGACACACTGGCCTACTAACAGCCTGTTCTACCTCGTCTCACCCCCTCTGCTGTGCCGTCTTTATCACATGGCCGTTGTCTCTCCACCTCCTTTTTTTTCCTCTCTCTCTTCTCGTCTCACCGCCTCATCGTTTCTCTGACACACTCGTCGGAATCGCTGCCAACAGGAGCGTTTCATAACTCACCTGCATCGCTCTAATAAAGCAGCCTTAATAACTCATTCAGGGCAGTGTCTTACATAAGAGAGGTGTGTGTGTGCGCGTGCGTGCGTGTTGCTCAGCATTAGTATTGAGATTTTATTTTCTTCCTCAAGGCGAGCACGTAACCCAGTTAAATCTCGGTCAGTCTTTCGGGAGAACAACTTAAAAACTTTGAGAAACTTTCCTGCATTTGCCTGTAATTTGGGTTGGGTGGGGTCAATAAACCACAACGAAAAAAATACTGAGACGATATTTTTATTTGAACTATGAGCTTATAAATTGCTCTAATTTGGCGGGAAGTTAATGATGAATTTGCACTGATGATCATTTACAGATGCCTAGATCTCTGATTTGGTCACATGACCTTATAAAGGTTTAGAACTGCAGAAGAAGAAAGCATTTACAGTCTGCATATCTACCTGATATCATGGCCATGATCTGTGGCTAGTGAGTGAAAGAATACAAAAGCATATACAGCGTGCAGCTACTCCTCTCCTGCATTGACAGGAGCCAGTTAAGGTGGTTCAGACATGATGCCTCCTGGATTTCTCTTAGGTGATGTGTTTTCGACGGTTAATCGGAAGAGGAAGGTCTGGGAATTCCTGGTTAGTCTACGCTCTTACCTGGATAAGCAGATGCTGATAAGGTGGATGAATAGATGGAACAAGACATTATTCCATCCGTCATCAACTATGGAAAAAGCAGAAATAATACCCTAGATCTAACTGGCAGGCCAAGTTTAAGAGTTCTGCATTTTCTGAGTTATAGTTTGTCTGTTGGTCTGGTCTTCCAAGCAGTCTGTGCACCAGCGTCACTGTCTGTGCTCCATCCAGCCACCTTAAATAATCTCTGACTCTCTCCTTGCCTTAAGAGAACAGCACGAACGCTGCTGAACAGCAAGAGCGAGGTGGAAAATCATGCCGACACACTCATCGCTCTGTGTGTGTGTGTGTGTGTGTGTGTGTGTGTGTGTGTGTGTGTTCAAAGTCTAGATGTTCTTTAAACGTCGCTGTGTTCATCTGAGACCATCAGCTCTTGCGAGTGTGCTCTGTGTGCTTGCAATGCGTTACATCTTTTAATGTGTGTGTGTGTGGAGGACGTGAGATTCTTGTGAACATGCTGGTTGTGTAACAGCCAGAGGCAGCAGTTACATAAGCGTCCCTTCTCGTCGGACCAGCCTCAGCGGCGGTGGCCTGGCTGTCTGTTGGGGAGCAACTTTTTCCCTTTGTGAGGCTCAGACTGCGTAAATGAGAAAGCCAGGAAGTCATTTAATAAAGCGGGTCGTCTTATTGGACCGCCACCTGAAAACAAATAGAAGTTTTGTCTTTTATATACTTTAACTCTTTACACAGCAGACTGACCTTGTCAACATATTCATCCATGACCCATCTCCAGTTTGGATCCCCTATTTACGTTTCAGCTCAAAACAGTATGTTGAACTGGAAGCTGTTATTTACTTCTGATAACAATCAAACTTTTTGTTTTGAGTTTGTCAGTTTTTAACATATTTTCCATCGTGTTCTAGTTTACTAGGAATCTCTGAATAGTTTGGCCACAAGCCAAGCCTAAATCACATTTGATGGTGTGATTTAGCGGCCATTATATGAAGGTAGATCTTATCTCCAAGCCTCTCTGAAACTGTGTTTTTAATCTCAATTCTAAAGCTATGTTTGCAATACCAACTCAGATTAACTTGAAGCAGTTAAACAAGTAGGAGGATGGTTTCATTTCTTCTGCTCAGAGTGCCTTCGATTTCTGGCAGGTTACTACTAAAAGAAAAAATATGAACCTCTGGTATAGGAAATAAGATTTTTTTTTTTTTTTTAGATTGATTTCAGCATTTTTTTCATTTAAAAAATGAGCAGCAAAAAATTTTCTTCAGTTCACTTGTGATGCTTCTGTATTTTCAAGTGAAATTCTACAAATTGCATCGGCTTTCACTTGGCGTGAAGCAAAATCTTAGCCCCCAGTTAAATGTGAGATTAATAATTGGCCATCTTTCAACTTGGGTCACTAGGCAGATGTGTATTCCCCATCCTCTTTGCTGATACTGGAATGCGAATGTGGTCACAAAGAGGTATATGAGACGTCCTCGTGATTTCTTTGGTCGTTAGCAGAGTGCTTTGGTTACCCATTGTTTTCATGGAAGGCACTGACTCATCTACAAACACTTGCCAACTACTTTTTAAGTTGTAGTGAAAATGTGGAAACTAAGAAACCAGAACAGAACAGAGACCATTTGACTTCAAAGTTTAAGGCGCACCAGTTGCAACAAGCTGGCTGCTGAGGTAAGGCGACACATTTACTTTGAAGGTGAACGCCCTGTATTATCTTGTTTGAATTACACTTTTTCAAGCTTTACTACCACTCTGCTAGTGGGTTAGCAAGTGTTTGCAGACAAGTTTTCCATGCAAATTACAGGTGACTGCTGCAGGCTGCCGGTGACCAAAACAATCACCAGCAAGTTTTTGCTGCAACAGCCAACTCCAAACCACCAGCAAACACTCAGCAACCAGTTGAGGAATGCACATTTTTCCCTCGAGACTGGAGGTTCCCATGGGGTAGCGGATCAGTCAATAGCTCTGTGTGACCGAAGCCTTATAAGTTTTCTGTGATTATATTTGGATGTACCCTGACAAATTCATCTCTATTTACACATAAGCGCTTATTTTAAAAAAAATCACCCGAGCCATTAGTTTTTTATATTTGACTACCTAAATTCCCTCCATGCATCCATCCACTTATGCTTGTCCTGATCAGGATTTCTTTAGTAGAGGATAAACCTTCATCAGCATCATCAGCGAAAACATACAGCACATTGTTGTTTGATATGAAGCAACGTGCCGGTAATCAGCTTGCAAGTCAGACCGACGGAATTACAGCTTCTAATGACAGCAGAAATTGTTTTATAAATGGATGTCAGCATGGGGCCAATTGTGTAGAAGTGAGACTCACTGATGAGGAAAGAAATCCAGCGAAGGAGGAGGAGAACAAGTGACAGGTGAGTGCGATGAGGTGGAAGCAGGATTAGATGGGAAGGGGAGAGGTGAGAAAATGAGAAGCAGGAAAGGACAGGTGTGAAGATGGTGCATCTCTGATTTCATAGAGTGCTGTATTTGGAGTGGAGAGAGTGAATAAAGACTTATAACCATAATACACACCTGCAAAATGATGAGCTAGTAAAACAAATGTAGGCTCAAATGTTTAGTACGCACTCTAACAAAGATTTAGTTAAAAAAAGTAGTGAAAAAATGATCAAGAATAGTCATAATAATAAAAAAAATCAATACTAAATTGCAAATTGCATTTAAAAACACTTCATTTCAAATAGCTTTTCACTTTTCAAATAAATAAAACTTGCCAGTTACAAAAAAGCATTTTTATTTAAGCATGGCTTACTACTTGCTCTTGCCTCTAATGCTTGTTGTGTCATAAAGTTGCCCTGTTTTACATTTACAAGTCTGTGATGTTACACAATTTACATTGCAGTTTTCGCGAACATGGTGAATAACTGCAAGAGAATAGTTATATTTATGGTTCATGGTAAAGGGGTTTAAAATTGATTCTTTTTTCCACCAGCACTTGTCCAGCTGAGCCTCTCAGGACAGCGTTAGGATGAGATGATTAGATGAATCATTTAGATGCTCTGTTACTATAAATATTCTATTCTTCCATTTTCTATGTACTTCCTGGAATTCCACATTTGTTGAATAATAATACAGTTTGTCCTCTCTGTGTTTTTGTGTCTGTGTGCACGTAAAACGTGTGATGCGGAGGATTCTCCACTGTGTAGTAGTAAATATGTGCCATCATCTGTAATCTGCTTACACAGACAGCAGCTGGCCAATGACGGGGCGCGGCACAGACACATTGTCCACTTCAGCCTTTCTTTTTGTTTTTTACGAGGCGAGAAAAAGATGGAAAGTAAAAGTTTTAATGTTTAAATCTTCAAAGCACATTAAACCCTAAAAACATCCTCAGGTCTCACCATTCCTTGGATGTCTGACTTGATGGAAGTTGGTATGTAGGTCAGGACCTCATATTTCCTGTGTGAGGTTGTTTGTGTGCATCTCTCTAAGCTCGCCCTCAGATGTCTCAGGTCATGATTTATAGATGCAATTGAATCTCATGCAGGTGTCGGATCTCAAACTAAATTGGGGTCATCGTCAGTTCCAGACTTCTATCCATCTTTTTTTTTTTTCCAGAGAAGTTTTTTCTTTTTTTTTTTTTTTGAGAAGCGGAGACAGATTACAGAAGAATCTGCAATCCGTCATCTGTTTTTCTCACTTATGGGCAAAACCTTGGCATTGCTAACTTGTCAGTTTTTTCAAAGCCAAGAAAACAGCCTGTACCACTAATGGCTCTAGAGAAAAACAAGACTTTATGAGGGGACTGATGCGTTATACTGCTGTTAGTACATATTTGTAGCTAATTCTCTTCGGTTACTCTTTTTAACCCTGTAGTTTTAACCTTTCCTGTTCTTCTGCCTCCTCACTTTAAGAAATTGACACTTGAGGAGTTACCACTTACTTCACACACACACACACACACACACACACACACACACACACACACACACACACACACACACACACACACACACACACACACACACACACACACAGTTCTTTGGCACACTTACATTTGTATGTTCGTCAGCACAGTGCGAAGAGTTATATAAACACTTATATGCATTGATGTGGTTACATAAACTTGGTTAGCAGAAGATGTTTCTTCTCTGCAACCCCACTCAGACACACACGAGTGTGCGCAGACGGACACACCAACCATGAATCTGTTGCCGGTGGCCTTGCATTTTGTCGAGGCTCGTATCTCTCAAGAACATGTTGTGTTGTCTTTTGTGAGGAGCGCTGGGTCTCGAGCCCACAGGGAGTGTCCAACTAAACGAATTAATGGCTCAGAAAATGTGCTGCGGGTGCTGCTCACTCTGTGACGCTCGCTGATCCCGGTGAGTCAGCATTTCATCAAGACACTTAATTACCTTCTTTCCCAGCTCTGTCGTGACGGGGGTTGAGCTTTCACCACGTTTCACACTTTGCTTTGACTAATTTTACCCACATATTGTCACAGTTGTTTTCTGCTCCTCGTGGCTCCGCAGCAAACTGATGGTTTAAATCAGTCACCTAGCAACAGTCAGCTCTCCAACTCTGATTCTCACCTTGAGAATAACGCCTCAGCTGGCCTTCTGCACAAGGGAGGTTTTTTTTTAATGAGGTGGGCGGGTCTTGGACGCTGAATTTAGATCAGAACTGAAACTGTGTAGTTACTGCATTTGAAGTGTGTGTGTGGGGGGGTTGCTATAACTCATGTTCTGAACTGAAAGAGTTTTCAGATTCTCATGAACCAAGCAATCATTTAATTAAAACATACTGATAATAGAAGCTGCGTGACACTTGGGGTTACGCTATCAGTGTGTGACAAACTCTGTCGTTATTGCGTTGGATATGCAAGTCTACCACATCTCATGGACCTCCAAAACTCTTACAGCCATAACCACATGTTTGTGCTCTTTTGAGTGAGTATATTTGGTCTGCTATGTGTATAGATAGGTTGCTATGAGTATATGTGTTGTCCAATATGTGTCGATTTTAAATCTTCCCAAAATAATGCAGAAAAAGGTGTGTTTGACATGGTGTGATCTCCTAGTTTGCCCATCTAAACCCTTCAAATCCCACTTTTTACAATTACAGCACTTGCCATGTAAACCTCTGTCTTCAAGTGAAGTCATTAGGTTGCGAAATAAACTGTACATCTAGAATATCATCCACTATTTAGATATCATGTTGTTTTATTTAATACCAATTGGCTTTTCTCCTACTCATGGCAACACTAATCTTTAGTGTTGATATTTATTTATGTTCATTTCATCAGAAATCATAGATAAAATCTTTAGTTAGCTGAAGTGGAAAGTAGCATGGAAATAATAAGCCACCAAATGGTAATATGCTACCCAAACTGGACTTCCTGCTCCCTTGTAACTGACAGGTTATTGGTTTTTAGACGTAATGGAGAATAGACCTGAGAAATTGAATCTGTGAGCAGTTTGGCAGGAGTTGCTGATACTGGAGGGAATCAGGTGATGAGGCACAAAGTGAAGGCTGTTTGATGCAATTGCGATCCATATTACATTATGTAATATGTTTGTGTCTGACTTCCTGCAGCCGATGACATTTATCTTCGCTGGCTATTTTGATTGGAGTGCTTCCAAACTCGTCCTCACAGAGTTATGTGCACAGCACTCAAGACGCATGTGTACGTTAGCAAAGCATGATTCAGGAGAGGCTTTTGCTTTCTCAGGCCCTCAGAGGGAGTATTGAACAGTTTATCTGTTATATAAGTTATTTTTGCACATTTATGTGAGCGTGTTGTATAACCTGTCGGGCCGTAATGCGACGAGATTCTCCCCCCATGTGTGCGTTCGCAAGTCTGTGTATGGGTCTGTACATCTTCCTGTATATGTGAGAGGCACTTCATCGTGACAGCTTCCAGATCGCTCTCCGAAACACGCTGTTACAGCTGCACGGTGCTCTGTTTTCTGTTCATGTTAAAGTCCCAGCTCTGCTTTCACCTTGACATCTCAAATTTGTCAAAGTTGAGTTTAAACCTGTTTAAAAAAAACACAAAAAACAGTTAATATTCTAGTGACACGATGAGACGATATAGACAGTGGATAAATATTCTGTAGATGTGCAATCTTTTTCCCTTCCCTTAGAAACTAGTGACATGGCTGAATAGCAGCTTGTGTTAAAAGCTGCTACTGCTAACATTCCTTCAGTTATTATAAATCACAGTATCTCTGCAGTAAAGTTTATTTTTGTAATCTTTCAAACAAACGTACTTTATTCTTTGACACTGCACTAAAAAACAGTAAATGGGAGAATTGAATTTTTTTGCCATTTCAAACCTTCAAGATTATAAACACATTATCAGATGGTAAACAACAGCAAAGCACCATGAGCCGGATGCTGTTTTTGTCTCCTTTTGTCTTCCAGCTGCTCTCAAAGCCAACCGGAGGTCCTTTTCCCATAAAAACAAGATGAATTTCTCCAGTAAAACCATTAAAGGGCCGTTAAATGTTTGGACTCAGTAACTGTAGCCAATCTGCTAATGGCCCTTTCCAGTGAATTCTCATTCTCCCTTTAAGTTTTACTGGAAATGGCAATTATGTACCACATTTTTATTACTTAAGAGAAAACAGGTGTGCTATGCCAGAGTGTTGTTATTTTATTTATTTTATTTTTTTGGTTTTTATTTGTAATAATTTTATTAGTTTGTGCTGCATGATATGTACTAAAACACACACACTGGAAAACATTGGAACTGTTCATTTCATTTGACTTCACTATACTGTCACTATACAGACAGAGCTAGTACAATGGATTTCACAGCATCAGTGAGGGCAGAACAAACACAGCAGTGCATACCAGTCCCTGGCCTTATATGCCCTCAGAGCTTTGTGCGCGCTTGCTCACTCATTCACTGTTAAGGAAAGCAAACTTTATACTTGAAATAGATCTCAGATAAACACAGTCACCTCAAGATGGGGTAGTGCGCAAATCAAGTGTGACGCCATGTGTAGAGGCGGGTGTGTCTATCAACTAATAAAATCATATTTGTCTTTGTGGCAAACGGTTCCTGAACGTCCTGTCCTCTTGACCCCGAAGAAAACAACCCTGCTTCCCAGAATCTGTGTGTGTGTGTGTGTGTGTGTGTGTGTGTGTGTGTGTGTGTGTGTGTGTGTGTGTGTGTGTGTGTGTGTGTGTGTGTGAGTGCCTTTCACCACCGTGCTTTGTTTTTAACATGTCCGTGATTGTCTTTCCCGTCTCGCACTGAAGTGCATCTCTCTTTCCCTTTCAGTCGTGACCTCACTTTCATCTCTGTCCCCTTTGCTATTTCCCTTGCTATTCCCACCCCCTCAGTGTGTGTGTTTGTGGTGATGTTGAGGCTCTGTGCATTTCAGGATCTGTTATATAACTGTTGTGTAAGGTTGGAGGGAGGGAAATTCAGGGTAGACAGGGTAATCGAGTGAATGGAAAAAAAAAAAGCATGTGGTGAACACGGTGAGCAATTAAAGCCAAACAATAGAAAGATGTCGGTGCTTCACAAACAACTGACCAGACGTCATAGTGGGTGTCTGATTCCTTGGCTTTTGTAAAATTCCACTTAACGTGAAAAGTGTAGAGAAGGTGTACGGAGCCTGTAGAAAGAACGTAGTCAAAACTTTGGATTAAAAAGCCAAAAACTGAGGTGACTGGGTTGAAGACAGCACAGATGTGATTGGTTTCATTTTCTACTGTAGCTCTTCAAGTCAAGAACTTTTCATTTATTCCCTTTTATTGTAGTGTGCTTTGTTATCTTCATTTATGCCTTTCTCAAAGCTTACTGTCTGCACTGTGCAGTCTGCAGGCTTTTGGTTCTGTAAGGCAGCAGGTTGGCTCAGCAGGGCTTTGACCTGATGCTAATATGACCACAAACTGATATAATGCTGAGATAATGATTAACATGTTCACCATTTTAGTTTTGGCAACTAGCCTGATAATGCTTTGGGAATGAGTTTACCAGTATTTGGTCATAAATTAAAGTATTGGCTGACTTTGATTTGAAAAAATATATAAATAAGTTCACCTGCTCGAGTTCATCGAAGTCATCACAGTTCATTATGGAGCCGGGGGAGTGTTTATAGATAACTGTGTGTCAGCGTATTTTAAAGATGTGATGATTTCTATTGGATGAGGGCAGACTTTGACCTGGTGCCGACACACGAGAATTCACGGACACATGAATTAATAGTTGTGTGGAAATTCCTCATTAAACCCTAATGACGATAGCAGGGGGGGAAAGTTCTATTCATATTGGACCTGTTTTTTTTTTTTTTTTAAATCTGTAATCTGGCTGCGGTCTGTATCTTCAAATCTCAAAAAGGTTGTGAACCCTTGAAAGCTGTGATTGCATTGAGTGTTTTTTCCACTCTTAACTTGATTTCACTGTTAGAGGTAACATGAGACACACAAGCGTACGACACTCACGCAGACACGCTAAGGGCTGAGATGAGCTGGTGTCATTAGCAGCCAGATCGAGAAGTTTGTTATCGCACTGATGGACTGAAGGGGCGTTTTATGTAAGTTGTTTTTCAATTCGCAGTGAGCTCATAGCAGCCTCCATTTTCCATTATGTTAAGGATGTGTGTCTGTCTGCTCGTGCGCATGCGTGTCCACGTTCTGATGCTGCCAGGTATCATGCACTAAACATGCTTTCTGTGTGTGTGTGTGTGTGTGTGTGTGTGTGTGTGTGTGTGTGTGTGTGTGTGTGTGTGTGTGTGTGTGTGTGTGTGTGTGTGTGTGTGTGTGTGTGTGTGTGTGTGTGTGTGTGTGTGTGTTGGCAGCATTTCCTTGTTTGTCCAGGCAGATTCTTAGCTGGAATGCCATCTACATTTCCATGTGTGCATTGGATATTTATGTATTGATTTGTATTCTTATGTGAACACTTGTCCTCTAAAGTGTGTGTGTGTGTGTGTGTGTGTGTGTGTGTGTGTGTGTGTGTGTGTGTGTGTGTGTGTGTGTCAATGTTTGTGTCCTGTCTTGTGTTTCATAAGCCATCCATATTTATGATCCAGCTCTTACATAAGCCCCAGATCTGGTTCAGTGTGTTTCTGGCAGAACAACTGAGAGGGAGAGGGAGGAGGAGAGAAGAAGAAGAAAGGTGAAAGTGAAATCCAGACAGATTGAGAGTAGAAGAAACAGAAGTGGAACTTAAGACAAGTTTGCAAAAAACACTGATGAATTGAAATTGAGCAATCGGAGCGCAGTTGTGATTTTTTTGGATTGAAAACTGTTTCGACTCTTGCGCTGTAAGAGGAACTTTGTTCGTTGTATTTGAAAACTTAAGTCCTGACAGGCTGCCATCCATTGGTCAAAGTTTCCATTTTAAACACAGCCATGATTGGAAAGAAGCTCAAAAGCAATAACTACACAATCTAATAATTGCTAACAAAACTTTTGACCAACATTATATTTACCCATTTAAATAAAGTTTAATTATTTGTGGCGGCTAGGAGCTGCTAGCTGAGCAGGTCATCTGCTATTTGGAAGGTTAGTTCTTCAATTCGTGGTTGCTCCGGTTTGTTTTGTCCGAACATGGACAAATGTGTTTACCAGCACAAAAGGGAAAAGGTGAACAAAACAACCGAATGGGAGGATCAGCACGCTCAACTTGAGATTGCTGCAATCACTGTAATAGTTTAAAGATTTATGACACCAGCAGTTATAATTAATAGGTGTGCAGCTCCGTGTAGGCTCATTTCTGAGAACAGAGAGCAGGTGGCTCCACATGGCTAAAAGAAACCTCTTAATGATAAGCACAGATAAGTGCTGTGAATATGGAAGTTTCGAATGTATTAGGTTATTTTAGTTATTTGAGATATAAAGCTGTTTCACGCCATTTCCCCGGAGTCATCAAAGTGTTATAAAACACCCTGTTATACAAGCCTTTCAGCTATTGTGACTTTGCAGACACTGGATCTTTCCAAAATCCTCTGTGGCTCTGACCTTCATTAGCGCTGCATGCTTCTCGTTTGTGAAAGTAGCGCCTGAAACAGTTTGATTTTTGATTTTGTGTTTTCCCCCCATATATGACGAGGGAAGTAGCAGGTAGCCACAACATTAAAATCACTGACAGGTTAAGTAAATAACCCTTCAATCTTCTGACCTGCACAATATTAAGATGGTGGTGTTACTGCTGTGGTTTGTCAGTCTCTTATGTGCAACAGTTTGACAACACCATTAAATTCAGACTGCAAAGCAGGTGAAGATCTTTGGGAACGCCATTCAGAATCTATTTTATATTGTATGAGTTTTAAACTTTTTTTTACTCATCGCACTGGATGCTACAACTTCATTTTCTTCTTGCATTGTTTATATAGCATCAAAAACGTGTGCAAGAATGAATTTTCTTAGCATCTTATTTTGAAAGACTGATTTATAAACTGCTAGTAATCCAGATTTTGTTTCTACACCTGAATTGACAGTTCTTGTCGTCCCCTTGCAGACCAGTCCCACAGCGCCTCTTTCAGCTCCGAGAATGAGGCTCAGGGCGGCAACCCTGCTGTGTGGCAGTGCACCCCTCCCCCATCTACCTCACCTACGGCGGAGACGCCGGCTCACCCTCCCTCCTCCCAGCCCGGGTCAAGACCCCACTCCAGGCCGGCAAGCCAAAGCCCCACCCCTCCCTCGGCCCCGACAGGAACCAAGAAGAGGAGCTCCAAACCTGCGCACATGAGACGCAACATCAGGTACAGAAGACACGGAGTTAACTCTGGTCTCAGTCACAGTTCAAACAGAGGCAACTTACAGAAACCAATTTCTATCATGTCCTATTTGAGCTACGATCAGCTTTGTCACAAAAGGCAGAAGCCATTTTGCAACTTAGGTACTAATTGAATGTTGAATTGAAGATTAAGTGATGCAAACACACACATCAAAGAAACACACTTCAGTATCCATTTTCTACTGGTGATTCAGCGTGGATGCAACATCCCACTGTTTTCAGCTGTTTTTTCTTTTTCTTGTAAGAAGCAGCTATGAAAACAGATGTTCAGATATCAGACGGGTTCTGGGATTGCTTACTTTAGACTCACACCATTTAAAACAGATTTTTAAAAATGAGTCTTGAGTTTTTGCTTGCCAAACAGTAACCAGTCAACCTTGAGATAAAAGCGATTGCTGCACAATCCCTCGAGTAAGTTGCTGCTGAAGGGCAGAAAAAAACAACATTCACGCCGCTTATGCAACTCATACTGTATTAGTTTTAACACCCACTGCTGGCTGGATAATAAGATTTGTCCTACTGTACATATATATCTTTTTTTTTTTTTTCCCTCTACTCTTCCCTCATCTTAAATTTCATTTTGAAACTATGTTCCAGTTACTATTGAAATCTATCACTGATCATACATATGCTCAGTCTGCAGCTTTATTACTCCAGGCTGCAAATAAACATGGTATAGCTCAACCCCTAATATGCTGTTGCCTTTACATAACAGCCAGTTTAATATAATTTCTAACATGTGTCATGGATAGAAGTTCTGGTTTATTCCCTGCCTTTAAGTACATATGATATATTTAACTATTTGTGTAAATAAGAGGTGTAGGACTTCTTGTTTTATTTGCCAGTTCAAAGTAGTACATTTTTTTCAACGATTTGTTTGTTCAATACTTCTTTTTTGAATAATTAAATTATTCAGCTTTACAATTTAGTTAGTTGGAGGCTATAGCAAAACTGAAACCCGTTTGTGTAAATGTGAACACTGCACTGAGTTCTCTAAATATCCTCAATTCTTTTGACATCTTAGAAAAAAATTAGCCCGGAGACACAATGTTCATTTCATCGTCCCATATTCCAGTAAGCTTTTTACCCACTGTGGAAATATAGGATTCAGAAACAACATCAGCAAACACTTAATGCATTTAGTGTGCTAGCAGTACAGCAGAAGTGAGGTTTCTACCCGCTAGCCTAATCAGTCAAAGTTGTGGTGAAAATTTTCTGTCTTCCGGAGAGAGGTTTTGTGGTCAGATTGGACAAAAAATTGGCCACAATGACAAGAGTAAAGGTCAAACCTGAGAACTCTGTCCCAGCTGTCATGCATGGTGGCGGTACCATCATGCTCTGGAGCTGTTTTACAGCCAGTGGTACTGGTACGTTGCACAAAGTGGAAGCAGATCCACAGCTAAATATTTGAAACTTGGATACAGTTGAGTTTTACAACTTGACAATGATCCCAAACACAAATCAAACCTGGTTTTGGTCCGTTTAATGACTGACTGTAATGTAATCAGTCATTACATTAGAATGGCATTCCCAAAATCCTGACCTCAACCCTATTGAAAATTTGTGGACTACACAGAAAAGCTGGGTCTGTTCCAAGAAAACCAATTTAAATGAACACATTTTAAATCTACCAAGAGTGATCAAATATTCAGCCAGAAGTATGACAAAAATACTTGCTGACAGCTACCAAAAGGGTCTGGTCGAGGGACATTTAACCAATTTATTAAAGATGACCAAGTTATGTATGCTATCCAATCATTCCATCCTAGAAAAAGAACAGACTGAAGAAATCAAGCTAACTTTCCCGTGTTGTTCTAGCAGGTAGTGTAAATCGGGTTGTCCTTCAACATGAGGACACAAAACAAGTGGGGTTCTTCGAATGAGCCTGGCAGTAATTTTTCCTCCTAAGCAAAACAAAACATTTAAAAAGTCTTTGATAATTCTTTGTGGCTTTTTCGCTGAGTCACATATTTCACAATGCACAGCTCTCTTGGTTCCAATTTATTATTAAACGCTGACTAATGTAGCTTTAAAGAAAGCAATGGTGTGACTATCATAATTAAGCCCCTGCGAGTATTCCAATGTGAGAAGAATGATTCATCAGCAATCGAACACGTGCACAGTGCAAACTGTATGGTTACAGTTTGGGAAATTCTAAAACTAGAATAAAAGCAAACCGATTTGTTGCTGTGTTTGCGTAGGAAGTTACTGAGGGAGCATCAGTTGGAGGCAGTGACCAAAGCGGCCCAGCAGGAGGAGCTGGAGAGAAGGCGACGTCTGGAGCAACAAAGACAACAGGATTTCCCCGTACCGCTGCTGCCCGAATACACAACTGGTGAGAGTGTGTACACAAACATGCAAACTCGCTGCTCCATCAGACAGTAACTGCCTAAACTGTACGACAAACCGCAATTTCAAGTTTGTATCCAGGTTCTGAAAAAACCGACTCTCGATTTTGCTTTCTTTTTGTTCATGTCACAGCTGTTTTTTTTCTCTTTTCATCCCTCATTTGTCCCCAAATCTTCTTCCAATACTAACTTCACCTGCGTTCCCTTTTCTCCAGGCGATGTGACAACGCGTGCGTCGTCATCGGCGACGTCAGCAGCATCGCAGCAGGAAGTGAACTTGAGCAGACGGGAGGTGATCTGTGTGGACTCGGGCAGCACGGGCATCAGTGAGGATGACTGCAAGGCTAACATACCCGCCTCTGTTAGCCCACAACACACGAACAAAACAGGTAAGAGACACACAGACAGAGGAAGGCAAAAAAAAGTAATGCCAAGTGTTTTTAAGCAACTTAAACCAGCAGCTCAGTTCAGTTTGAACAAAAGCTTTTATTCTTATTGTCAAAGAACATCACTTGAAATCAGATGTTTCTCAAAACAAACAGAAAATTCTAACAGAAACAAGATGTTTGTCTGGTTCCAACTTCCCTTTTTTGTGCGTTTTATGACTGAAGAGTCGTTACTTAGCTGTGTTATTGCACGCTGTTGTTGTTTTACATTTCAAGTGAATACTTGAGGAGGTTTCTTTCAGTCAGCATCTGTCCTTTTCAGTCTTTAGAAGAAGTGTTCAAAAATGCTTGTGTTAAAAAAATATATATGTAGGTATATTTTTTTTTAAAAACACTAAAAAGGAAAAAAAACGCGGATTGGAAACCAAAACATTAAAGCTGACTAAACACAGTTTGCATTTTGTGGACAAAGACTTGGAGTACTGACCCTTTTCTTGTAATCCCAGGGTGTATTTTATATGTATCATTGAATAATCGTAGAGGGGATGGTCGCCTAACTGGCCAAAACCTTTAAAAAGACGGATCCTTAATGTTACAAAGCCCAAACACCACAGTGTGCAGCAACTTTTAGGTGCTGTTTTTCAGGATTTTAGTGTATTTCTTTTCCCATGCATTCCTCATCACGTTTAACAGAGGTTTGAGGGCAGATTCAACTTGCAGAAACTTGGATTTTACGTTTAAGCCATCTGGTTATAAGCTTAAAATCATGCTGGGTCTTTAAAACTTCCAGGATCAAACTCACTTTTAGGACTGGCAGCTTCTCCAAGCTCTCAGTTTCAGCTGTGACAGCCTGCAGACTTCCTCTTTGAGTTATTTAATTGGTTTGCCTTATTAGTGCAGAATGAAGTATTGTCCGTTTATGCTATCAGGTGTTGCACAATTGCTGTCATGACTTATGTAAAAGTGACTCATCTGTTCTATTCAAACATGTAGCAGTTACATCACAGTGTCTGTCTTACTGTTGGATTTCTTGGTACTGAAGGCATCGGTGAGGCTGCACAATGCAGAATCATAAAGTTATAAAACATTTTACTACAGTCGGTGTTGAGAAACAGCAGATCCACAGTGTGCAGCTTCTCTTTTTCTTTGAACTTTAACATTATGTTGTATAATCTTGTCTCTAAAGAGGGGTGTGGGGGGGTCGGTGACATTCATCAACAGGAAATTCTGTTCTCCCACAAAACGCTACGTCCAGATGAACAGATTCAACTTTTGGAGATCAACAGGAAATATCTTGCAACTGTAGCAGTTTGACGTTGTCTGGTGAAAACCTCACATCTCATCAGCCTTTTAAAGATTAAGCAAACCAGCCTGAATAGCCTCATGACAGGCATGCGTTTATTAAATTACACACTCTGTTTCAAAATGCTTTCTGAGCCCAGGGGTCTGGAAAGCTGACGCAGTAAAAGACCCGACAGATTGAATTTCCAGGAAAAAAAAAAAAAGAAGGAAGATTTGAAAGACAGCTCGAACTTGAATATCAAATGAGGTTTTTACTCCAGAAACCACAAGTCAGCACATATTTAGGTGTCCATTCATCTGCAGAGATGAACAGAAATCAGCATTTATGTTCAACATCACGTCGGTAAACTACAGGAAGTCGTACTGGTTCTGTTTTGTGACTGCAGCTCTAGTTTCGCTCTCGCAGCTGCCTCAGTAGAGCCGCTGGAAAGGAAGCGTCCCATTATTTCAAATGAAAACTTGCTGATTACTTTACTTGAGATTAAAAAAAAGAAAAAAGAAAAGAATCCTTCTAGGGAGGATTTTGTAAAAACATTTAAACTTAATTACTAAAAGTCTTACAGCACCAATTTAAACTGAGGTCAAAATTCCTCCTGCTTCCTGTAAAGGCTGTGTGTCTGTGCGTGCGTGTGTGAGTTATAGTGCAGGGTGCTTTCGTAGATTAGCTGCCATGTGCATCAGAATATTTAGAACCTTCAGAGAGTACATCATGTACTGTTCCCTTATTGCCCGAGTGCGCACTCTCTCACACCCTCACAGAGTCACAAACATTCAGAAAGCCACTCAAGGATAAACACACACGCGCACAGTTTGGTATAAACACATATATTTCAGTGTCAGGGCCAGAAGATGAAGGCAAACCGCAGACACACATACCTGCAACACAAACAAATGAGGATGAGAGGGCGAGAGAGATGGCCGTGATAAACAGAGACGGGTAATATGTAGATTTGAAAGCTGAGAAAGACAAAAGCAAAGGAAAGAGGAAAAAAGGCAAATGAAAGGGGGAGAGGGGAAGGGAGATGAAAGGAGAGAGTGTGTGTCTGTGTGTGTGGGGGGCAGATCAGAGTGGGTCTGTGGAGCAATAAAGCCGGCTAATCCTGGTTATGAGCCAGAACACACTCACATAACAAACACACACACTTTCACCACAGTGGCACAGTGACATTTCTAGTTTGGGTTGCATAACCAGTCTCCCCCTCCACTCTAATCCTACTTGTATAACCAGCCATTCACTGCAGTTATATAAGCTCTCTCTCCCTCTCTCTCTCTCTCGCGCACACACACTAACATACTGACACACACACACACACCACCTCTTCCCGTTGTGCCCTCACAGGCTGCCAGCTTGTGTAACTTTCGCCACATGATACCGCTGACGTTGAATTCCTTTTTTTTATCAGATATGGATTTCGGTCGTTTCATTTCCAAACGCGCACGCACGATAACCTTCACGTTTGAAGCGGCGTCGCACAAGATGCGACCAGTGACCCCTGTTACTTGACATGAATGTATGAAGGCCATTAAAAAGAAGGAGGGCTTGTTTTCATTGGAATAGCTGCTGCAAGATTTCTCAATCTCTGGCACTTGGGCCACTGGGCCTGTTTATTCACATTCTCTCATTCTGTGTGTCTCAAAAGCGAAACAGCCCTGCTCACTACAAAAACATGCATGAAATGCACCATTTCTTAAAGTCCTTATCATTTAGCCTAGTAGAATTACCAATTTTACATAATTAATAACTTCCCCAGTTTGCAATTTCTCCTCCAGCTCCAAAAAAATATATATTTATATCTAGTTTTTATTGTCTCTAGATTTAATTTTTTTTATATGCAAGTGTTTGTGTACTCTCTCTGGCCTGCGCAGATGTCATAGATCTGAGCTCCGGCGAGGACGACTCCATCGTCCACGTTAGCGAGTCTACAGCTGAGGAAGAAGAAAGCGAGCCGAGCGGCGCCCACATCAATGACGCCCTCAACCAGCCGGACGCCCGGGGGAGGGTGCTGGTCAACCTGAACCATCCGACTACAGAGGAAGACCTCTTCCTGTCGCCTCAGCTGGCCAGAGCAGTGAAACCTCATCAGGTACTAATGTAGCAGCACTTATTGTAACTTTTTGAAAATGCTAAAAAAAAGGAGAATTTATTCATTGTTGTGTTTAAAAAGTCCTTCGATGTCAATTTTGTAAAGCCCCTTAAATCCTGATCCCGGAGCTTCACTCTCTCTGCTTTTCTTATGCCGCCTCTTCCTCCTTCTCAGATCGGGGGAATCCGTTTCCTGTACGATAACCTGGTGGAGTCGGTGGAGCGCTTCAGCAGCAGCAGTGGATTCGGCTGTATCCTGGCCCACAGCATGGGCCTGGGCAAAACGCTGCAGGTCATCTCCTTCATCGACGTCCTCTTCAGACACACCCAGGCTCACACCGTGCTCGCCATCGTACCTGTAAGAACCCGCGGGTTTGATCTTTGTGTAGTAGAACGGGGAAAAGGATTCAATAAATGCTCAGATATATGGAAGAAGAGAAAAATCTAAGTGGATTAAATCAAAAGATATAAGTGAATAGACACACACGTTTTGCCTGCAAGCTTTCGATCGATAGAAAAGTTGATGTGAAGAGTAACTCAGAGAAAAGGGCATGTTAATAAATAATGTTAAGATGTTCTGCAGCTCACGTTCGCATGAATTATTGATCGTATTTATCCTTGAGTTCTATAATCTTAAAATGATGTTGCATCAAAAGTCAAAATGAAACACAAAAAACAGACCACATTTGCTGGACTTGTGAAGCTGGAAGGGAACACGCTTGTTGCCTTTGTTTGGAGTGAGGTTTCTGAGCTGTCACTCTTATGACGTGAACAGAATTCTTATAGAAATGAGATGACAAAGCTATAAGAGGGTTTGGTGATTTTTTTAAATGCATATATTTTTTGTTGTTCCAGGTGAACACGCTGCAGAACTGGCTGTCAGAGTTCAACACCTGGGTCCCGCCCCCCGAGGCTTTACCTCCAGATCCTGATTCCGCAGTGGTGACACCACGTACCTTTAAGGTTCACATCCTCAACGATGAACACAAGTGAGTAACAAACACACTTTTTTTTTCTTTTTTTTTAACCTAATCCTTTTTAAGATTGGGTGCTTTAACACAACCATGTCTTTGTTGTTTTGCTCTATCACACTAGACGGAATGAGAACTGATTAAATGTTATGTAATCATCGAGGAAGAACCAAAAACAATAAAAATCCTGCAGGTTCTCTCCTCACACAGACAGCAGGGTCAAAGCAGTCAGGAAGTGTTTCATTTATCTGTCTTTAAAAAAAACAAAAAGACTAAGCTGACCCTCTGGTCGGCCTGTGAGCTTAATCCCCGTCTGGCCCGTCCTTGCTTCCGTCTCTCCGGTATCTTCCCTCCCAACAGCTGCTGGATTTCTGCTGGAAAAGGTTTTCCGATTCTCACACGGATGTGAATGTCTGAAAATATTTATTTAATATAAGATAATCTGATATTATTACAGGATTTCCTCCTTTCTTTGACTCATTTTCTTCGCCTTTAGTCATACATCTCACACTTTTTCATAGGTTTCACTTAAAGGTGCTACAAATTACATTTAAGATCATCACTCAAAGGAAAACATGCCTCCAGCTTTCTTTCTCTCTTTTTTTCTGTTTTTTTATTGAACTGTAATGAATGTTATCTTTTTAGGAAAACACTTTTACTTTGTGGATTGCTGCCAGGCAAAAAATTATTTCATTGTCTTACCTTTGAGAAACACAAGCAGTAACCAACCTGATACCTTCCGGTGATATCCAGGAATACTACAGCCAGGGCCAAGGTGGTGGAGGACTGGGCTCGGGACGGGGGCGTGCTGCTGATGGGCTACGAGATGTATCGCCTTTTGTCACTGAAGAAGAGCTTCGTGGCTGGAAGGAAAAAGAAGAGCAAGAAAGCAGCGGGACCTGTCGTCATCGACTTGGATGAAGAGGACAGGCAGCAGGAGCTACTTAAAGGTTGGAGAGACTGGGAAAGATGATAGAGGTTGCAGGACAGGAATGAGAGGACGTGAAGTAAAAATAGGAGAAATGCAAAGACTAGAAGTTTCAGATTACAGTGCAAGAACAGTCGGAATAGCAAATTAAATTAAAAATATCCTCACTTGTTCTCTGTAGGTATCGAGAAAGCTTTGGCTCGGCCCGGTCCAGACGTGGTGATCTGTGACGAAGGACATCGCATCAAGAACTGCCACGCCAGCACATCGCAGGCTCTAAAGAACATCCGAACCAGACGCCGTGTGGTCCTCACCGGTTACCCGCTCCAGAACAACCTGATTGAATACTGGTGCATGGTCGACTTTGTCCGGCCCGATTTTCTAGGTACGGAGCAACCTGTGCCTCGTTTCAGCAGACGAGCATTAGCAGTTAAAGTCAAAACTGCAGCTTTTACACCCTGTGCACATTTCAGGTACGCGGCAGGAGTTCAGCAACATGTTCGAGCGTCCCATTCTGAACGGCCAGTGTGTGGACAGCACGCCTCAGGACATCCAGCTGATGAGGTACAGGAGCCACGTCCTGCACAGCCTGCTGGAGGGCTTTGTACAGAGGTAAGGGTCACTGTCATTGTCCATAAAACAAAAGCTCAGTGAGGTTTTTGCAATTATTGATTGTAATTTGTCTTTAATCCAGACGAGGCCACGATGTCCTGAAGGACCAGCTGCCTTCTAAGGAGGAGCATGTGATTCTGGTACGTCTGTGTCCCCTGCAGAGGGCGCTCTACACAGAGTTCATGAACCGCTTCAGAGAGGCAGGAAACACGGGCTGGCTCAGCCTCAACCCGCTCAAAGCGTTTTGCGTCTGCTGCAAGGTGAGGAGTGCGAGCGTGTGTCTGGATCTCTTCAGAAACTTTGTTTCACTGGTGACGATAATGACATTTATATATAGTTTTTCTAAGTATACATTTGCGTTATTCTTCAGATTTGGAACCATCCAGATGTCCTGTACGAGGCTCTGCAGAAGGAAAACCTGGCAAGCGACCAGGATTTAGACCTTGATGACATCACCTCTACAGGACGATGTCCGGCAGCACCCAATCAAAAGCCCAAGAACCTGGACAACCCTAACCCCGTCGGGGGCCTGAGCCTTAACCAGCTGCAGGAGAAAGCCAATCAGGTCATCACATATGAATGGGTACGTTGGAAGACTCAAATAGAAAAGTGCGATCTAATCACAGTTAACAAATGAAATTTTAAATAGTCCGTGCTGTGTTCAGATGTGAGAAAACTGGCCCATAGTTCCCGTCTGTAACCTCACTTTTTCAAAATCAGTGAAACTGCTTAAATAGGAAAAACCTCTGAAGCTGATCTGCAAGCAGTTTTTACAGTCTGTCTTCTCACACGGACAGGCAAAGGACATCATGACTGACTACAAGCCCGGCATCCTGGAGAACTCTGCAAAGATGGTTCTGCTGTTCCACCTGATAGAGGAGAGCGTCAGGAAGGGAGACAAACTCCTCGTCTTCAGGTAAAAGACGTAAAAAGTGCTAGGATCCCGATTTTTGCTTTGAAAGAAAAAGAAATAAAAATCTTTACTTTTCAACAACTTTGCATTCCATTATTTACACTCATGCACCTCATGGATCAGATTTCTTATCCCCCCTGTCTGTCTGCCTCCCTGCAGTCAGAGTTTGTCCACGCTGACCGTGATCGAGGAGTTTTTGGCTAAGAGACCAGTGCCTCCATCACCCAATGTGCCCAGCAGAGACAGACCCAATCAAAACTGGGTCCGCAACCTCAACTACTATCGTAAGTAATCACGAGGTTTCTGAGGTGCAAAACAGATATGGTTCAAGGTACGATGTAATAACTTGTTGGAGACAAGCACCGCTCTCTGTAATATGCTAAACCGAGCCGCTGATTATGCTGAACTGATGAGCCTGTTCTCTTTGGGGGAACTGACTGCAGTGATTTGGATGCTGCTGCTCTCATTGACTTGCCATGAGTGCTGCCACCTGCTGGTGTTTTTATTTCATTAAATAATACCTATATGTTGATTTATCATTTTTCTGCAAGCCAGTGTTTTCATTTACAGCTGTTGTATTTGTGGGGTTCATGTGTCGTAATGGATTTTTTAAAATATTATATTCATATTATATTCTTTATGTTTTACTAGAAACTTGAATTTTAAAGAATGATCCACAGATATTTATAAAGATCTGTCACCCAAGATCAAATTACAGTTAACGTTTTTTTTTAACTGCATCACTGGTTAGTTGAGCTCTTATAATATGAATCCTCAGCTGTAACTTGTCTCTATATAGATTGTACTTTAACTGTACAGTCCATATAACAGCATATGGGGATTCAAATATTGAAGGATAAAGTTTCACTGTACTGTGAAACAAGCAAGCGAGTGGTATACATTCAGAGGAAAAACAGGAAGAGAAGAGAAACAAGAATATAAAACTTAAAGAACATGAGAACTCTCTTAGATATGAGTTAACTTTGCATTTGCTGTGTGATATTTTGAAGGACTGGATGGAAGCACAACTGCCTCAGAGAGAGAGCGACTGATAAACCAGTTCAATGACCCCTCCAACACCTCCGCATGGGTTTTTCTGCTGTCAACCAGGTAACACGATCTCCACACTAATTATATCATTATTATAGGTCATAAATCTTAAAAGGACTAATCAGCTTACTGATGTCTCGTCTGTTCCTGTCAGGGCTGGTTGTCTAGGTGTGAACCTGATCGGGGCAAACCGTGTAGTGGTTTTTGACGCCTCCTGGAACCCGTGCCACGACGCCCAGGCCGTGTGCCGTGTCTACCGCTATGGGCAGAGGAAGCCGTGCCACATCTACAGGCTGGTGTGCGATTTTACGCTGGAGAAGAAGATCTACGACCGCCAGATCTCCAAACAGGGCATGTCTGGTGAGTCGGAAACACGTGAAAAAACACTGCAGAGAATTGCAACGGAGCTGCACTTAAATAACCTCTCCTAAAATAAGTCCATGGTAACGCTTAAGTTACTTAAAAATGCATTGCATACAGGAGCATTTGTCACAGACATTTTCCTGTATTTTTAACCAGAAATAACTCAAATTTTTTTTAAAAAGGAGGAGGAAAGGGAAAAAATAAGGAAAAATTATAAGACATGGCGATTGTATTCAACCTCCATCATCCTCACTTCATGGAAATTTCACTCCCTTCAGATGACAGCTCTGTCAAACATCTGTCAGTGTTGAAATTCACTGAAAACCCCAAGTGTAGGTTCCTCTGTGTGAGCAGAACCCCTAAAACTAAATAATAAGCTCTGAGGTAAAGTCAGAGCTCTTCTGCCAAGACGCTCTCGTCTGACACTGAAGTGTCTCAAGTGTTTGCTGTAAGCTTTGTCTGGTGAGACGAATACATCGAGGCCATTCGAATTTAGTCATTTCTGTCTACATTTTTTCCCCCATGTATCCTTAGATGAATCTTTTTTCAAACAATTTTACCTCAGTATCTTAGTTCTTCTGTTTTTTTTCTTTCCTTTCTGTTCATCAGACCGTGTTGTGGATGACCTGAACCCCGTGCTGACCTTCACCAGGAGAGAAGTTGAGTCTCTTCTTCATTTTGTGGAGGAGGAACCAGACCCATCTAGCATCCATCTGCAGCCCAACGACAGAATGGAGAGCGTCCTCAGGAAGGCCCTCCACCTCTATCCCCACCTGATTACGAAGGTATGAGGAAACATATTGTCCCCATACGCCCTCTAGAGGCGATTACAAATAGAGCATAGACGCTCCTGCACTCCATTGTGTATTTTTTCCATTGTTCACTACGATTTGATGAAGATAAAAACTCATTTTCTACAGACAGGAGTCTCCTTAAGTAAGCTTTCCTGACATGTTTTAGAGTTCTCTGCTAATTGAATAAGCCCCTAGCTGTCATTACACGTCCAAATGTGTCCATAGTTGCCAACTAAAATCCATTTTTGGAACTATGGGAACTATGCCAAGGAGTTAGAGTGAAGCTTTGTTTTACATTTATGACACTATTTTAAACAGCTTGTGAGGTTCTGGAGATTAAGCGGTGATGAGTCACAACATAATTACACTTTTTTTTGTGGCTCGCTTTGAAAAGCAGAGAATCTTCCAG
This sequence comes from Oreochromis aureus, assembly GCF_013358895.1. Classification (NCBI taxonomy): domain Eukaryota; kingdom Metazoa; phylum Chordata; class Actinopteri; order Cichliformes; family Cichlidae; genus Oreochromis; species Oreochromis aureus. Next base: position 26,101,470 of record NC_052961.1, on the reverse strand, counting down.
TTGGTGTTCTCATAAATTTTATTAGATTTAATTGGTATAAGCTGGTAAAAATATAAATGTATAGGATGAGGGCATCATAAGTGAGGTAATCGTGCAAACTTGGAGCAGAACACTGATCACCTTTCAACCTCCTCCTTTCTAGCAACCATTCCCCCACGAGTCCCTGCTGATAGACCGCAGGGAGCTGAAGCTGAGCAATGCAGAGAAGAAAGCAGCAAAGAAGGGCTACGAGGATGAAAAGAAGGCCTCGGTGCCATACACCCGCCCTTCCTACGCTCACTATTACCCTGCCAGTGATCAGAGCCTTACCAACATCCCTGCCTTTAGCCAGAGAAACTGGTTAGTTATTGACATCTACAATCCCAGTATAAATGCTAACAAGCTACCGTAAATCCAGTTCTTATCACTTGTCACTTAATCTTTTTTAAATGGTTGAGCATTTATCAAGTAAAACCCTCCTTCAAAAAAATAAAAACAAGTCATAAATCAAGAGTAAAAAAAGAAAATCTCTGTCTATTCAGGCGTCCTCCCACTAGCACTGAAGAGAAGCCAGTGGCCAGTGTCAGGCCAGTCCAGTCAACTCCAGGCTCTATGATGCCCCGCCAGGCATCTGCAAGCTCTGCCCCAGGCAATGACTCATCTAAATCCAGCCTCGGAGGCTTCCCTGTCAACTGCCTGCAGAAAGCTGGCGTGTTTGTACAGAAAATTGTCACCACCACTGGTAGGCAGATTCTCCATGCACTCCATTTTATCTCTGTTCTTTCTGTCAGTACTAAAGATTACTATTTCTTTATGGCCATAAACTCTGATTGTCTTTCTTTATCTCTTTATAGACATAGTGATTCCAGGCACCAACAGCTCCACAGATGTCCAGGCCAGGATCACCGCTGGAGAGAGTATCCATGTCATCAGGGGCACTAAAGGTACAATACCGCTTTGTTATACATGGCAGTTCTTTTGTGTGGTGGTCACAAAATGCAGATAATTGTGTGAATTGTGGTTTTTTTATTATTGAAGAGATTATTAAAAAAAAAAAACTTTGGTATTTGTCGAGTTAGTCGGGTAAAAAGATGTAATAATGAAATGTTTTCATTTAATTCTAATAATGGTTTTGTTTACCTGTGGCTTTCATAGGGACTTACATCAGGACATCTGATGGCCGAATCTTTGCCATCAGAGCAGCTAATAAGGCCAAGTCGGTGGAGGAGAGTTCAGCAGCACCACCCAAAGGTAGGATGATTCCCTTACAATAACTCCTCTAAATACATGTAACCCTAGTCACTGTATTTACGTACCATCTCAGAGACGCAGCACACTGATATTAATGACTTTATTGTGTTCTTTCAGTAAACTGAGGCCCTGTTGATGCTTGAATTCTTCTAAAGCTTAAATCCAATTCTTTTCTCCTCAGATTTGCAAGCACCCCCTCCAGAGGTTCCCACCCATGTCAGTAACGGTTGCCTGTCACCCAAGACTGTGCCCCGCCCTCTTTCCCCCGACAGCCCGGAGATCATTAACGAGTTGCAGCGCTATACGAGCGGCGCAGGAGCTGGTGGGTCAGCAGGCTCTGCTGTTCATCCGCCAGAGAGCAGCGTGAGCAGCCTGCCCTCAACCAAACTGGTTCAGACCAATGGCAGCAGTGGGAGCGGGTTATTAAGTGGAAATCTGAGCCACCATGATGCCTCTGTGACTAATGTCATTCAGCCCAACATGGATGCCACTGCCGCCCAAGATCTGAGAACGGGCTCCAAGCGCAAAGCCTCCACCCCATCCCTGGATGAGCGGGCCAGTAAGCAGCCTTCTGCCGGCAAGCACTCCTCAGCCCCTGTGGCCTCGCAGGGCTTCCCCTTCAGTGGGGGCTATGGGCTCCCCCCTATGGGTCTAAACTCTGCCATGTTGGGTGGTTCACTGGGGCATCCGCTCTTCATGGGGGCGGGCTCGCATTACTTCCAGCCCCCCCACACTCAGCTGAGCGACCCCAGTTACATGTACCAAGATCGGCATGGGTGGAACATGGGCGGAGCCGGCACTGTTCCCACTTCCTCTCCTTCCTCATCACTGACGACAACCACCGCTCCCACAGTCTCATCTTCCTCCTCAACATCATCCTCTCCATCAGTTAAAGCTGCCAGTTCACTTTCAGGAGCTTTGCCACCATTCATGCTGAGCTCCAACATGCCAGGCATGGCTGGGATGCTCCCACCAGGCTTCCCCCTGTCGTATAGTCCATCTCTAGCAAGCCTCTACACCAGCTCAATGCTCCCAGGAGGGGTGTCAGGTCCAGCTGCTACTCCCGGCCCAGCTGGAGCCAGTTTCTTGTCCCAATACCCTCCTACTGCTGCATCCAGCTCCTCCTCATCTTCCCCTTCTTCCTTCTCCCCCTCAGCTCGGTCCGAGGGCCAGCGAGGCCCGGTGCAGGTGAACGGCGGGAATGTCAGCAGCATCAGCAGCTCAGATGAAGATGATGTAATTGAGGTGAGGGGACAGTGACAGAAGAATAATGTCCTTTTGTGAGAATGCTTTCAGAAATTGTAATAGTCACCATAAAATGATGACAGCCCATTTGCCAGGATGCAGGTTTCCAAGAGGCCAAGATGAAATGAAATTAAATGACATGAGGAAAAAATGACAGACATTTAAGATTAAGATCTGAGGCCCTGCTGAAGTGTTTCTCCTGAGCATCTCTACTTGCCTTGAAGAAACGGTCTGAATGGGGATTTAACAGAGACTGGACAGAGAGAGATAATCTTGATGCTGAATATCAGAAGAATCCTGATAAAGGCTTAAAAACCCTCCAAAGGGATGGAGAAAATAAAAGTTTGAGGATTTTGAGCTTCCAAAAAAAATTTCTTTTTCTTTTTTTTGTGTCCAATGCCGGCATTAAGATGCTTATCACTGGACTGAGTACTGCTGAGTATGGGCCTGTAGTGACCACAAGCGGCCACTAGTTATACTGTTGACTTTTAGAGATACTAGCTCTGCAGCTTTGCTAAGTGTCAAGACTTTTGCTTTCAGCTAATTAAAAAGAGGAGCTGGAGTTGCTTGTGAAACAGGTTTTGCTATTACATTAGCTGGTAGCACAGTTTATTTCATAACTGAAATGGTATTGTTCATCACTTGTTGCTACTGAACACTTCTTAAAACGGCAAACGCAATGGTTACAAGATCACACAGAGGTTTTAGAGAGCGTTTTTGACTGAACGTAATAATAACTCACTGCCAGGACAGGTGTATTGTAGGATCTTGTTCTTGAAGGAACACACAACAGATGTGGGATCATATTGAAATACAGAAGAAACGAAAGATATTCACTGAAACTTTAAAAACTAATGAAAGAATGTACGCTTAATCAAATGCCTTTACACCAGGCCTTTTTGAAAAGACTCCTTCTCTTTAGGCATCAGATGTGGGAAGATTTGTTTTTCTTCTTTTTGTGCGTGTTTTTTCTATTTATGTAATCTCTGATTGCCTAAAAAAAAAACGACAGCCAGGTAAAAATGAGGAAAAAAATAAACTGTGTCCCAGTGAGGTGTCCTCCTTGTAGCGGAGAAACAACCAACAGAAAATGCCTTTTTGCCTCCATCTTTCTGAATGTTAACTGTGAGAGAGGCGAGGTAAAGAGAGACAGACAGTCGCTCTCTGAATCTCACCCACAGTCTTACTGTAGCCTAGTGAAAAACGATGCAAAACACTCACTCAAGCCTATATATGTACTTGTACAACCCCAGAGGAACTGAGCTTGCAACCTGGACTTTTGGTTACGCTCGTGTTATTACTGTGTTTGTAACTGCGTGTTGTGTTTTTAAGGGTTGCAAAAGGAATCATTAAAAAAAAAAGAAAAGAAAAAGTTTAGATTCATGTTACTCTGTTTGGTAACATGTTTTGAGAGAGATTTCACCTCTGCTCTGCTGTTTTTCCTTTTTCTTTCTCTGTTTCATCTCGTTTCGTGAACAGAGGTCAATGTGAAACCAAACCTTTTTTTTTTTAAGGGGAGATGATGTAGCTTTGCCAAAAGGAAAAAGAAGGAAACAGCACATCAGAAACCTCCATCAAAGAGGATTGTGTCTTAAGAGACCAAATAATGCAGAGCAGATAAAAAATAAAAACGATCCATTGCAGAAACACGCTCTCTCTACAGCATCCTCACAGCTACAGTTGAGACGTACATATCCATTTTTACACTGTAAAAAGATACAAATCTGTGTTTGACTGGGTGAAAGCTAGAAAAGCTTCATAGTGTGACCAATTTCCCCTTGAATTTGCCATAAATGGAGTCCGACCTATATATTGTGTATATCAGCCGATATTAACTTTTTGCCAATATTTCAGTTTTGGCATTTATAATGGATGATGAATGGAAAATTAAAATAAGAGATTGCATAGTTTGTCCACCAGAGGACAGTCTGCACTCGCAGGTAACACCTGTTTGGAACTACTAGCAGATCAGCTGAGGAGTTGGGTAGAGCAAAAAGGAGCAATCCGCTACTTGTGACAATAAAACAATATTATTTTTAAACTGCAGGGTTGGATGTTGGTCAAGACTCATAAATAGCTATAAATAAAAAAACTTGGGGAAATCGGTTTGTTTTCTGTGCGTGAAAGGAAAAAAATATCGGCTGATATATGAGATTTTTAAATCCTCAAATCCGATGTATCAGTTAACAGTATCAGTACCAATATCGGCATCGGTCCTAAAAATCCCATATCGGTCCGGTTCTAGATGTAAACTATCAATCTGCTGTTCCAGCTGACCCCCCTCGGCCTAAACAGCTGCAGGAAGAGCTTTAAAAACCACTAGCTCTTTTGTTAAACATGATACAACGTCAAGTCAAGACTCAGCATTACCTGTCCTTTTTTCCTTCTTCCATGTGTTTGTTCTCCATACTGAAACTGTAAGTTTACTTGTGTTTCATTTTTGCTCTCTACAATGTTTGAATTTACCAAATTAATTTATTTATGACGGTGCATATTTATTCATTTGTATTTTTATTTTTTTACAATGTCTTTTTGGTTCCATTTGTTTCATCACTATCTTGTTTGTAAGATTTTTACAGTCATATTAGTATTGTTACTACAGTTTTTGTTTTTTAAGAACTAATGATAAGCCAGTCTGACCCAACACATGTGAAACTGTGCAGAACTTTGATGTGGACCAACCAATGTGTTATTAAGCACATTAATATCCAGGATAGCATAGAGTTAAAATCATATCTAATAACTGATCAGCCGTTTAATATGAAAAACCAAAAAACTGTCACCAGGGATATTCAGCGACTGCACAGTGTTGAAATCATTTCCTATTTATGTGCGCTCAGATAATAGAGATGCAAATCTTAGTATTGAATCTGAGCTAAATGAGCCATTTATGTGCATGCTAGCTCAATCACAAGTAATGGGTCAGAAACCGAGGCAGCCCAACCCACTTATCATCTGGAAAAACAAAGCAAAACAACAACAATAAAAAAACAATATCAAGTGCTTCTCCCCTTTTCTGTGCTGTATTACCATATCACCAGAGTTGTCCAGGCGTGTCATCACCCCGTGATGGCAAAAGAGCAAGTTTTCCTCAGTGTTGAACTGTTTGGTTGTCAGCTCAGCATTTGCTGCGCAGACTGACTGCTCTTTAGTTTCACAGCTTTCTACTTGAATTTACATATTTATTTATACAAATCGAGTTGGTCGGGCAAGCAGAGCCGACTGTCTGAATTCCATTTTAGCCGAGGAGAAGATTAAATCTGCTGTCTTTGAGGATTGGCTCCAGTCAAAGCTTGTTGTGTGGACAATGTGTATGACTTTGGATTACATCTTTTTTTTTTTTTTGTTTTTTGAAGTTTGTAAATAAAAAGAAACATGTTCTAAATCATACTTTTCCTGCTTTGTTTATATCAGCGGTGACCGATGCAGTGCTTGCCCTCTTTATTTGTTATTCACACACAGAAACTCACACATAGTGACAGGCAACTGAGGGCATCTAAATCTTACAACAGATTTGAAGAAGACACACTTGGAAGAGGTGCTGCAGTATATTTGTCTCGAAGTAACTCAGTTTTGCATGTTAATCTTCAATTTTATGCATGTGTAATCTAAAGTGAGACTTGAAGTTACGGATAGAATTATTCTAAGTGTGTTTTTAATTGCGTTAAAATGCCTGAAGCACTTGAAATAGTAGGTTTCTCTTAGGTTAGATAGACCCTTAAGTCATTTACGTCTATTTTTCTTTAAAACTGAGATACATATTCATTCTAAATATAAAATAGTCAGGTTTTACTGTTGCCTCAGTCATGAAGAGTAAGTTACACTGATTTAACTGTAGATAATAATAATAATAACCAGGAGTGTCAAATAAATAAGCCAAAGTAGCAAAACAGAAAAAATGGTGCAGTTTTAAGAAAGTAAAAAAGCTCAGTTGAATTTGATAGTTTTACTCTATTAATTTCTTTCACCTCATACATGCTAGTGACTAGTTTCTGATCTGATTATTCCGTTTTGGTGACACTGACTCGATGTAACTCGGAGGGTCGAATCAGCCTTCAGTTTGTTTAGGTCAGCTTTGCATGTGCTACTTCATACTACTTGTGTGTGGGAGAAACTTTCAAAACAAGCAGACGTTTACCCCTCAGGTGTAAAAGGCAGTGTAGACGCCCAAGCTCAGTGACCTTGACCTTAAGGGCAAGGTCAGAGGTGAAGTTCTGAAAATCCTCTGAACAAGGTTACTCAAGAACGAAGCAACGTAGGAAAAAAAAATCTAGGCCAGAAACAAGCTTCCACAGATATGACCGCTGAACATTTCCACCGAAGTCGCAAGAGAGATGTAAACTTCAGCTTTGGGCTGGTTTTATGTGTCATTTACTTTATTGCTGTCATCAAAAGAAGAAACAGTGGATAATGTAAAGAATACATCGAGCTTATTTCTAGTGTTCTGTGGTGTCTAAATAAGAAATGGTAGTATATTGTTTCATTTCAGCCATATCCTTTATACAGGTATACGTGGATAAGTGGCATAATTATTGCACTGCAGGAACAAATGGCCCCTCTGACAAAATGCAGTCACCCCCACCATCATTGCACTGTAGCTGTAATATTTTGAACTAAGTTGTGCCACTGAATTAGAGTATTTGGAGTCAAAGCCCGAAATAAATTAACATGCGATTAGTGGTAAAAATCAAAGTTGTATGGATTTCCACTTCAAATGTACAATGGAGTAAAATGGAAAATTGAGTAAGTGTGGTAGTACTTATTTTTTGGATGACTCAAAAACACTATAACTATCACTGCATATGTCTCTGGTTGTTTTTATTTGTTATTCAGTCATAATTCGGGTATTTAACACTCCTTCACAGCAAAAATGCGAGTGTTGATTTTTCAGTGTTAGTCCTCTACAGCATAGCGTTGCCCTGAGGCAGCAAACCACATTTTCATGCCTTACACTGGCCCTTCAAAAAAAAACCCACTCTTTTTTTTTTCAAATACTGCTACCAGGCACATCTCTTTCCAATAAAATGAAGGTGGTGTGACTTTCATTTGAGGGGGGGGGCTTTCTGCAAGCTGTACTACATGAGAGACATCTCATAGGAGGTAAGATAAAGATCACTATTTTACATGTTTATAGTGAAATAAATGTATATAAAAGATACTTGTATGTGCATGAATATGTTAAGAAGCATATTTGATTGTTTGTTCTACTTTTTTAAATGTATTTATACAGTAAAACTGTTAATTTTCATTCGTTGCTTCAAGGCAACACTGTGCAGTTAGCCCAATTTTTTTCAGGCAATATAATGCATTAGCATATGTGTGTAGAGATGTGTTTGTGTGCATTTATATGATCATAGTCAATGTTTTTTACTTTACAATCTACTCATAATTACAGGACATGGACGTAAAAGCCTTTTATGGAAGCAAACCAAGGCAATGTGCACTTTCTAGCCTCAGAAAATGAGGACAGTGAGCTTTCAGGGAGTGACAGTGAGGTAGAGGAGTGGATCCCTGAATCAGGTTTCAGGAACACTTAGGAGCTCAGGGGTCAGGTGTGTCTGTGTGTGTGTTAGTGTGTGTGTGCGTGTGGTCGTGTATTACTTATTTTTGTGGGGACACAAATTTGTTTACACACTCACATTGTGTGGTCTCGCCTACTTTATGGGGACAAATTGCAAGGTAAATCATTCAATTTTATGGTGAAGGCTTGAGTCAGGGTTAGGGTAAGGTTCAGGCAGGGACTTGTGATGTGTGTGTGTGTGCACGTGTGCATGGGGTTAGGGTCAAATGTTGGATGTATTTTGGTGTTTTATTGTTCTGTGAAATGTTGTTTGTTGCTTATTTATTTGTTAATCCTTGTACTAATAAAACTTATTATAGAATAACTTGGTGTTTGACTACCCTTGTCGCACAGTGTTGCCTTGAAGCAACAAACCAGTATCTGTTTGGGGGGGGGCAGGTGTCAAACTTTATGATTGATATATTATTAGGGACCCCAAAGCTCCCCCAAAATAGGGAGAAATATGTTTTTTCCCCCAAAATTAAAAAGTCATGCAGTAGAGGGTTAGTTGAATTCAACAGAGTTCCGAGTTAGTTCAACATTTAATCGAGTTAAAATAACACATCGGGAGTTGATTCCTGGAAAGTGTTAGTGTGGATTTTAGTCGCTGCTGCATTTTAACCCTCTGAGTGTTAAATTAGACCACACCCTTATTTACTGTGGAGCAGCGCATTTCAGAATCTTCGGTCGCCATCTTTTCTTGCTGCTGCGGTAAGTTTATTCGGTTAAATATTAGATTTTAGATTGATATTAGTACAAGTAACATGATAACTATTAAAACAAGTCGCATTTGTATCAAAATATTTTGTTAAACTGGGCTAGCTAGAACTCTGCAAAGTAGCAGTTACTTTCCTAATATTAATTTAACATGATCTGTATGGAACTCCAAAGACATAAATAGGACATGATAAAATAAATAACTTGTGAATAAATAAGACACAGATATGTAATGTGAGAATGATATTGTGAAATAATGGAACACATTTTGGAAAAAAAAAAAAAGCTCATTATCGTGAAATATATTGCATTCTGCTATATAAATGTACTTATTATTGTGAAATATTATTTCATGGTCAATATTTTTCCCAATAACAGAGATTATTGCTGAGGCATTTTATTTAATTTTTATTCCAAAATGTCCTCTTTTCAAAGTCAGTCTTTATTTCAAAATCCCGTTTTCCCCAATTGCCTGTTTATTTCATAATGCGACTTTTCAGCCGAAATACTTTGTCTCAATCAGTGTGAGTGGGTTGGACCTTTGCGCCTATTGGCTTATCGTTTACCATCGACTAGTTTTCCTGGATACCTGCTCCGCAGACGGCATATTTCACAATAATGAGCTTCTTTTTTTTCAAAATGTGTTCCATTATTTCACAATATCATTCTCACATTACATATCTGTGTCTTATTTTGCATCTTTTGTTGCACCGGACACTTTCTCAACCTCCACGAGTCAGTCGGCCCCAATTTTCAATTCAATTTTCATGTGCTCTCATATTAACAACAACAGCCTTCATTTTTCCTCTGCGTTTTGTCTTCAGGGAGAGAAGCTTCTTTTTCAGGATAAGATGTACATGGAGGTAAAGTTGTGAAATATTCAGCCAAAACACAGCCTGAGTGTGGTTCCAATTATGTTAATCTATCATTTTGCTCCTGCCGCTGTGCTCGTGGAGGAGCTTGATCCAGGTCCTACCTGCAACTGACACTAAAACATTTATTTAATATCATTTCCATTACTACTTATTAACACTTTCATTCTCTGTTTCAGTAAAAACAGTACTTTTCCCACATCTTAACACACCTCTTCTCATCATTCATCCCACACACAGCAGCAGATTTAAGTCTTTTCGACATCTCTCTTTTCCTTTAAAAAACATACTTCAGGCATACTTTCCCACATTTCTCAAAAAAAAATAAAAAATCATACCATAAAAATTTGAGTTTTCACCCAGACCAACTGGCACTGGCCGTTTGGCTGAGCTCAGCACCTATTGCAGCCGTGCGTTCCCTCTGCAGCCTTTGCTTCTTTACAAAGTGCTAAAAACCATAAACCTGGCGCTTATTCGCACAATTTCCTGGCACTGGACTGTAAGTCCGCGCAATTACCGAGGCTAATGCCCTTTTGGTCTGGTTGAAAACTCTCCCCCAAATCAAAACATGCATTAAATTCCGAACCTCTTTGACCATAGAATAAAAAAAATAAACTAATAAAAAAGTTGGGTTTTCGACCCGACCACCTCTAGGGATGCCCCCGTTTGCTGGGCCCAGCTTCCATTGTACAAACAAGCACATCCGCTGTCCGGCTGTATTACTGACGTTACAGAGTTCTTTCAGTAAACTGAGCCCGTGTTGATGCTTGAATTCTTCTAAAGCTTAAATCCAACCCTTCTTTTCTCCTCAGATTCACAAGCACCGCCTCCAGAGGTTTCCACCCATGTCAGGAACGGTTGCCTGTCACCCAAGACTGTGCCCCGCCCTCTTTCCCCCGACAGCGGTGCAGGAGCTGGTGGGGCAGCAGGCCTTAACCGGCCTCTGTGAGGCAGGGTAATAATGAGCGTAGGAAGGGCGGGCCTTACCCTAACGTGGAAACGTTTTAGGAAGATCACTAACTACAAGCCAAACAGGGCATGTCTGGTGAGTTGGAAACATGGAGCAACATCCTGCACAGCCTGCTGGAGGGCTTTGTAAAGAGGTAGGGGTCATAGTCATTGTCCATAAAACAAAAGCTCACTGAGGTTTTTGTGAATATTGATCGTAATTTGTCCTTAATCCAGATGAGGCCACGATGTCCTGAAGGACCAGCTGCCGTCTAAGGAGGAGCCAGTTGACAGTTTCAGGCCAGGCGAGTTTTCTCCAGTCCCTGTGATGACCTGCCAGGCATCTGCAAGCTCTGCCCCAGACACTGACCCCTATGATTACAACTTCCTCGTAAACTTCGGTCTCAAGTGCCTGCAGAGACTTGCCGTGGGTGTATATAAAATTGTCACCAGGAGAGGTGGGTCGAGTATCCAAAAATTATACTCAAGTAACAACAGTGTTGTCAAACTCAATTGCACAGGGGGCCAAAACAAAAGGCACACTTTAGGTCGCGGGCCAAACAACACAAACATTTGTTAAACACACTAAAACAATGTTTTTTAAAATATAAATATGAATAAAAACAGACAGGAATATTATTCCACAATAAATAAACTTAGAAATTTTTTTTTTTAAATATTTTGCTCTCCATAAAAATATCTACTGTCAAAATGATACAAATTCAAATTATGAACATGATGCAAAAAAACAAACAAACTGGAAATATAAATAAAATTTCTGCTTTTCAGCAAAATTTGAAATAACAATAAATCATAACGTTCAGTTTTTTTGCTCCCATGCATTTTGTCAGAGCCGGATGCTTGGCATCTTTTTTTGGCAAGAAGTTCGTCTAAGTTTAGTGTGAGGTCTTGTGTTGTAGAGATTCTCAGGATGGACTGCAGGTGTTCATCAGCGAGACAACTCCTGTCTGCTGTTTTGTTAATCTTCATCACTGAAAACAGCTTCTCACACAGTGTCATGATCCATCTGTGACATCCCTGGACGTGGTTCCTGCCTGCCTCCCAGACTGCCTGTGGTCGCCTGGTCTCACGCACACTCACCCCTTGTGGTTCATCACCACTGGATAACTCCAACCTTATTTAAAGCCGAGTTGGAGTTGTGTTCCTCGCTGGAGCGTTAAACTCACCATTTTTAGTGCAGCCAGTTTTGTCTCTTGTGACCTTGTGTTTCTGAATATTCCCTGACGTCTGTCCCCTTCTCCCTTGTAGACTCTCCTGGATCGGAACCTGTCTCCCCTGGACCTTTCCCTGCTGAGCACGAATGAGAGAGAGAGCGCGGTGTGGAACTGGTGATTGAAGTATTCACAGAGGATAGCAAGTGAGAGTGTTCACTCTTCCCTGCCCTGGACCTTAACCCTGGAATCCTTGGACCCCTCTTCTCCTGACCCCACTGTACATATGTTTATAGCACTGGTGTTGTGAATAAAACCCACTTGGCTTTTGACTGCACCTGTTCTGAGTCCTGCCTTTTGAGTCCCGCACCTGTGAACTTGACACACAGATATGTGCTACCAAACATACACAAATTTCTAGCCGCATGTACACGGAGCTGGGGCATTGATTCAGGAATGGAACAAATAAACTGTGCGGGCCCTTCAGTGCCGTACTTTGCCTTGAGTGTCCCATTACACTGCAGCTCAGTCAGCTCCATCTGTATCTGCACAGGTGCAGTTTCCACATCAACTGTAAATGGGTTGCAAAGCAGCTCGAAATTCTCCTTGTGTGCTTCAAAGTCACAAAAGCTCCGTGCAAACTCAGTGCGCAGTGCACTCAATTTGGGAACACTGTTGTGCCAACGGTTGTGCCAACTTGGTTCAACATTACTTGGCAACAGGCAAAGTGAGGCAAGTTGCACCGGTGCATTTGTAACTCCCATAAGAGCAGCTTCACTTGAAATGCCTTCACCGCATCATACATGCCATGTCCATGAACTGACAGATTTCCTTGGTTGAAGTGACGAGCATTTTTAGGCCTGTTGATAAAATTAAATCATTTCTGCTCTTTAATACCTAAAAAATTCAACTGACATGATGTCCAATGTGTGCCAAAATTGGACATTTTTGTACAACGTCTGGATATTAATGTACTGACAGTGCTGTAATTTTTAACTGTTTCACTTTAGAAACATAAATCTTTGCACAGATGATGTTTATATGTTGGTAACTGTGTTTCTGGAATGAAATGTGAACTGAAGCATATTTTTAAAAGGGTTATATGCTAAAAAATTAATTAAAAAAATTAGACGGGATAAAATCTACTTACTTTTTCTGTGTTCTAGTCTCAGTAACTTTGACACAGTAATATCTGCTGCAATATTTACACCTCTGATGAAATTTCACAAGTTTTAGCTTTATTTTGATACCAAGACTGTATACACAGAGTTTGTAATTGCAGAGAAATAATCAATTAATTTGGGGCATTTCATTTACGAGCAGGAAGCTCAGAAAACCCTTTGGGGCTTAAGACGTTAATGTCCAAAATTTCTCTTGTTTCCGCCTTAACAGGGGAGCAGCTGTTTCCATTCAGATGGCAAGAAAGAAGGCATCCAATAATGAACACACAAGCTAACAAATACATCCTTCCGTCATCTCTACACCTCTCTCCGTTCCTCTCCTTTTCCCTCTAATCCTCTTTTTTGTTTTTGTTGTTGTTGTTGTTGGTTTTTGCTTGTTTGTTTGTCTGCCCTCGCTTCTGTGGCTCGGATTGGTCCGAACTACTGTTAAACCTGTAGTTAAGAATTACAGTGAATATGCGTTTATTATTATATTTACAAAATACCACAGTTTTTGTCTTGGTCGTATCATTTTATTTTGTTGTTTTTATCCGCGCCACCTTAAAGACTGAAGATATTGTCTAACATTAAACCGGTCCGTGGTGCAAAAAAGGTTGGGGTCCACTGCCTTAGGAGGAAATCATGGTAATAAGAGGGAATAATCCATATGGGCACAAAGAATAGACACTTTTTTGTGCTTTTTTTAGTTCCCTGGCTTTCATTCAAAATCTGTTTATCGTGAGCACCTACAGGTTAAACAACTTAAACATTATAAATGGCTTCAAGCTCACATTGAGGCCTGTGGCTATCAGCTATCAGCCACTGAGACAATAGACAAATTTATGTGTTTTTTATATGAATATTTCACACTTTAAAGCTGCCTGTTTATTTAAGGGAGGTGAACAATACATTACAATTGTACATAATAATATCACAGATGATAGATTAAATAAATAGATTTTAGGTAGATGCTTGTGCATTCTTAAAGTCGTATATATGCTGTGTCATCTGTTCAAAGCCTCTCATGGTCAGTGCTGTTCTCCATGCCTGTCTTACTGTACATGATGTTGTTTGTCATGGTCCAGGGTCATTTGACCCGGTGTTTTGAGTTTTCCTGTATTTTTGTCATTTTGTACTATGATTTATGTATAACGTTCACTTTGTTAGTCTTTAGTTTATTCTTTAGAGTCTAGTGTTTCTGTTTTGAGTTTCTTGTATTCCCTGTTTAGTTCCCTGGTTATTTAGTAGTTTCCCCCTGTGTAGCTGCCCTCTGTGTCTCCCTCTTGCTTTGTGGGGTTGTTTTTTTTCAACAGGAGATGAATATCTCTTATCTAGATCTCTGATCTATCAGACATGCTGGTCCACATGTACAAGACTTCTGCAAAATCAAGGCAATGGTATTTTCCGATGTTTGGCTACATCCTTGACTTTTGCATCTCAAATGCCTTGCTTGTTCACAAGAGGGACTGTGCCCTACTAAATGAGAAACCGCTCTCTCTCAAAAGGTTTCATCTTGCAGTTGCCCACAGTTTGATGCAGGTCAACGAGCTACCATCAACGTTTGGCCGACCATCATCTTCTTCTCTACCTCAAATGTTGCCTCAGCAGAAACGTTACACCCCAAGACCTTCACATCCACAACCAGATGTGCGTTATGACAACTTGGGACAGCTGCCACTTCACTCTGACAACCGAGGCAGGTGTAACCTCTGTCCAAAGGAAGTGTCAAGGTGGAAATGTCAGAAGTGCAAAGTGTTTCTGTGCCTGAATGCCCACCAGCAGTGCTCTGTTGCATATCACCAGAAATAAAGGAAATCTAACGCCTCTACATTGCAGTTGCTGTTGGTTCTGTAGCACTACAACTCTCTTGTATCTGTTCAGTCTACTCTGCTGCTAAGTTACAGAAGTTTAATACTGTTTTGTTAAGCTTTTAAAAATATTTTTTGTATTCAGTTTTACCATGAATGAAAATCTCAATCGTTTGGTAGAGGCCTAAGTTTAAAAAACTATGGAGTTGTTTGAAAAAAAATCCTCTTTGTTACTGTTGTTGTAAATGAATAAAAAATTCAAAGAAATAATTTTTAATTGCAGTTTTCTTGGTGTGAACCTCAAAGGGTTAAAGTAAAAGTACTATAAAGGTAGGATAAAAAATGTGAAATATTGAACTTAAAATATAGTGCAAATTAAATAGCGTATATAAGTAAATGTAAACTAAATGAAATAGTTTTCACCGTAGGCAAAAGAAATGCCAAGTCATCATTTACAGACTCGTTTTACGGAAATGATTGTGTAAAAACTCAGTATCCCAGAGTGCAATGCTGTCCGGAAGTTACGCGACAGCGTTTTTTCACCGATTGTTGATGACGGTGGCAGACAGCGCAGGTCAGTTAGCTGAGTGGTGTTTTCTGGGAGGAGAAGTTCCTGGTAAGGTAACATAATTTTGTCTGGCAACCTGCTTTGAAAGGAGAGAAGAACATTAAAATAAACGAATGAAGCTAGGGTCGTATGAGAAAGACTATGAACTATATGAGAGCTGACGCTGGTCCGGTAAGGTCTTTAATATTGTTTTGAGGGCCTGTTGCTAGCGACGGGAAACCCTCAGGCTAGCCCGGGCCGAGAGCGCAGAGGACTAAGAACTGGGGCTCGGTGGGCTTTTTCATCGACCAGGTTTTACTGGCCCTAGCTGTTCTGTCTTACACTCACACGAAACCTCTTCTGATCTTCAGTGGACATAAAGTAAAGTACCTGGATACATTCTCAATTTGACAGCCAGCTAACCTTAGCTATCAGTGTTTACAAGCTAGCTCAGCCAGACTGCTCTTAAGAAATTACTACTTGGCTGTTTTTGCTTCTCTTATTGTTGGCATATTTGGCTCCTAGCACCTGTCTGGTAACTGGTGGTGATTTGTAAGCTTGCCCTACTTTTGTCTACACCCACTGAAGGTCGCTAGCTTGATTAAAATGTCCCAGCTAATGTTATCTACTGAAGCCCAAAGTTTGTTACTTTGTTAAACTGTAAGAATCAGCGTGTTTGGTTGTTTTCCACTGTACTGTTCCTTTTGAAGGGTAGATGAGCTGTAACGCTTCAAACCCCCTTAATGAGTTTTAATACAATTGCTAACAAACGTTTGTAGGAAGAGTAGAAGCTAAATGTATTGATTACTAAAGCTACCTATGCCCACTTCACAGACATTATCCGGATGAAGGCTCACAGAGAAGCGTGGATTTTGATGCTGTCAGGACCCACGGGTGTCTCCTGTTCTGCTTGGCATCATTGACCTCACTCCGTTATTCAAGAACTGCTACAACAACAGGCAACTAGTTCTGCTTTTTTTTTTTACTCTTTTGGGCCGAGTTGCTCAAAGAGGACCTTCTTCATAACTGACCACAATGAATCGTTACCTGCCTGTGGCACGACAGCACTTCCTGGCCGCCCTTGCCAGCACCAGTGTAGTAGTAAAAGCTATAAGTGCTTTAGTAGTACTGCTGTACCTGCTATCATGGGCTGTCGACACTCCATACGCATTGGGGGTGACCCCGGGCTACCTTTTTCCACCCAATTTTTGGGTCTGGACGCTGGTAACCCATGGAGTGGTGGAGCAGCACGTCTGGGGTGTGGCAGCCAATGTGGGGACAGTAATGGCCTGTGGGCGCCTGCTGGAGCCTTTGTGGGGTGCTTTGGAGCTCCTGATCTTTTTCGCTGTGGTTAACGTGTCTGCAGGCCTGTTAGCAGGCTTCTCCTACCTCCTCACCTATGTGGCTACCTTTGACCTGGACTTCCTGTTTGCTGTGCGTGTCCATGGAGCAGCCGGATTCCTGGGAGGTGTCCTGGTGGCGCTGAAGCAGACCATGGGGGATACTACAGTGCTCAGAGTGCCACAGGTGAGCCTAATTAATAAGAGAGGGAGGAGTAAAAAAAGTGTAAAGATGAACTGAGTATGTACCCTAACAAGCGCACAAATAACAATGGAAAGCTAACCACTAGTCTCTAGAATATGTGAATAAACTCTCTGTTTTTTGGACGTGACAGATCAATATAACACCAGTCAATGTCGAATTAAAAGTATCTGGATTAATACAAGCTTAGGAGTATTACCTGCAGACTGCTTGCTTTGCCATTAGATGTGCAACAGTGATTAATTATTAGTAGATATGTAAGATTTAGTGTCTCAAAATCACTTTTTTAGACTGGATGAAAGCTGGAATTTCTGGTTTTGATAGGAGTGCATATATTGAAGAATAAAACCAAGTGTATATGGTGGAGTACAGTGTAAAATTGCTGGCGTCGTATGATATGTGTTATCATTTGTGGTTTTATAATACAAAATTCAGGTGTTTCTTTCTCTTACCTTTCACTTTGCCAAAAGACATGGAACAGGATGTACTGTTGGCTAAAGAGTACTGAGCAACTTTTCACAGTCTGAACAAACACAGGATAATTCTTGATGAGATTGTATCTGTAATTGTGTTTAAAATAAACGACCCCCCGCCCCAACACACACACACACACACACACACACACACACACACACACACAAAAACAGTTCTTTCTGTCTTTTGTGTTATTTTTGCATTATATGGGGACTTGGTGTTTTACCTTTTTTTCCTGCATAGAGAAGTTTATGGCACCCCCTCCGCAGAGGTCTTTTACAGAGGTCTGTTATTTGGGCTTTATTCATTCATCCATCCACTTCAACTTTTCAAACTCAGGGGTGTGAGGGGACTGACCAGGACAGGTCACCAGTCTGTCACAGGGTTGGGTTTAGGTTACGCAAGCACATTTGTATCAAGTGATAAAAAAAAAACAAAAAAAACATAGATTTCTGTCAACTAGATATCACAGATTTATTGCCTTAACTGTTTGCTAACACTTGTAAGTCATCTTCCCAAAGCCTGTAAAAGTGGTCTGTTTGTAGTTTATGCTGGAGGAGGGACATAACTTTTTTTAACTGTCATATTTCTGCCATCTGTATATTAATTTAAAAATCATGTTGCAAATGTGAAACGTTTTCAGAGGTTTCATTCGTCCAAGTGTCATTTTGTCACCAGTTTTTGCTTTTACTGGCATTATATGGTAATAACTTTTCACTGTGTAAGCACATGTAGTTTACAGACTGAGGTGTTGAGTGTTTTCTCCAGTTGGCCTCTGTTCCCCATTTTAAGCATGTGATTTTCTTCGACATTTGGACTACAGTGCAGTCTTTTAATTTATATTTTAGGTTTCCTGCTCGTCTGCCGAGCAGCTGTGTCCAGATAAGGTTTTAGTTTTTCTTGCTGAGACACACTTTAGCGGCATGTTCCCAATATGTTTCTGAAACATCTTGGCCATTCTGCCTTAGTTTGCCCTCATTTTTGCTTTTTGTGCTTGTTGCAAGTTTGAGTGAAACTGGGTCACTTCTCAAATCTCTCTTGGTCTCAGTTGACCATGTTAGGAACTTTGTTGAAACATTTGTTGAAACACTTTGACTGTGACTTCTGCTTGTTACCCGGCATCTAACCAGTTGTTTTTCTCCATTCCTAAATCTAACTCACTTAAAGAGATTGTGAGAACTGCGAGCCAACAAGTTTTTATAAAATGGTAGCTTTCTCGAAGATTTTGGTCACTAGAACTAAAGTCTTTCTGTTCCTTTCAGGTGAGACTCAAAGCAGCACCAGCTTTGGTCCTCCTCTTCCTGGCTTTATTGCGCCTGTCTGGGTTGCTTGACAGCTCCGCTCCCCTGGCCTCATACAGTTATGGTGCACTGTCTGGCTGGGTCTACCTGCGCTTCTACCAGAGGCACAGCCGGGGCCGCGGCGACATGTCAGACCACTTTGCCTTCGCAAGTTTCTTCCCAGAGGCAGTGCAGCCAGCTGTGGGACTGCTGGCAGGGCTCGTCCACTCTGCCCTGGTGAAGATGAAGGTGTGCAGGAAGATGGTAAAGAGATACGACGTGGGAGCACCCTCCTCCATCACCATCAGCTTACCAGGGACAGACCCCCAGGATGCAGAAAGGAGGAGGTGAGTGAGCACAAACAAGGAGTTAAATATTTACATCTGTAAACATATGTCCTCATACTCTAAACTGAAAGTGAAGCATTGAATACAACCAGCCTCAGTTTGTCTCAGTAAAGTGTTGTATAAAATGTTATTTTTGTCTTCATCTATTTATATTTCAAATTATGGTCTAAAATGCCCACGTTAAGGCCACACTCCAACAGTCCCTGCATCATTAAATAAATGGTGCGAATAGGTTCCTAATGGCATTCTAATGCCGTTCTATTAAAAGAGAACGTTTGAGTTATGGCTCTTAAAATGTCAAACTCTCAATACACATTCATTAATAATACATTTTTAATGGGATGGCTACAAAATATACTTTATTGTGTGTGTTTGGTGTCATGTTTGGCAAATTTACAAAGTAAGGGAAGAGACCGTAATCATAACTGTAGAAAAATGTACAAAATAAGAATTGCATATTAATTTAAACACTCGTGTATCATTAACATGATACAGTTATTTATTTAGTTTTTTTACAATATTACAGTAGTCGTTAGTAGCTATGTAGTTAACCAAAGAAAAGACTGGGTGTGGCATGTGTGTTTTGTCTAGAATAGCAAAGTCTGCCAGTGTGTTCAGTGACGTCTGTGTGTAAGCACAGATATCTTAAAACAAGTTACTGTTACCACTTTAGATTATATCTTTGTTGATATGCAAACAATTGTGAATTATACATTTACAACTTTTTGGATACATGTTTGGAGAGAAATAAATCCCCCACAACAGCAATGACTTCTTTGACATTTTGATAAATTTAGAGTTGACTTTTGAGCAAAAGTTAAGTAAAACATTATTTAGGATTATTTTTTTTCACTGTTAGATTTGGGTACTCCCACTTACAAAAGCAATCCTAAAGGACAACAGAGAATTTGGTGAGGTAGCTCTAGTAAGTACTGATTTGTCATAACTAGGAATGAATGGATTCAGTTTCACATGTCAGATCTTGACTCAAAAAGCTAGATTGGGTGTCGTGACAGCGGCCAATCTACTCAATTCAGTGTGACTCTGTTCTTTGTTTATTGCGTCACACCTCGGCATAACTAGTATAAGCGGTAATGCGCCATGGAAGAAACGAAGAGCAAAGAGTCAGCAGTAGTTTTGTACATTTGGGGTAGTTTTTGACTTAACCACCAACTTTGGGAAAATGAGTTGATACAAGTAAAAAGCTTTTCACTTGCGTCAGATTCGGTCTTTCTCTTAATGTTCAGCTTCACAGTTGTTGGGAGGCTTTAATTGCACAATGATGTAATCATCTTAATTTCTAATTTTTCGTTCCCACTGACTCCCTGATATGTTTGAGACGATAGGTGTACTTGTTGAGAGCAGGGAAAGGTGAGATTAGTGCAGTATGCAGTAGTCTAATCAGAATTACACCCAGTTAAAATTGGTGTAATTCTGATTAGAGCAGTGCAAACATAATGTTTCTGTTGTTTTAGCACCATTCAAATAGTCACATTTTATTTTACAGTTAGAAAAGCAGTGTTTGGGTTGAGTCTGATGTTGCCTGACACAAAAACTGGTGTCAAGGTGCCAAGTTATTGGAACTCCCTCAGGGGCCCACTTTGTAGATGTTGCTTATTTTTTATATGTATTTTTTATTTTGGCGAATTTAAATATTGTTCAACATTATCAGTTTTTTAGTCTTTACCTTTAAAGACTCTCAGTGTGTACGTATAAAAGTTTCTACAAGAATCCCATAGAGACACATTACTCACTTCAGTTATGTCAGTAGTTTAGTGTTTTGAGCTCTGAAATCATTGAAGCAAAGCATTTCTCTTTGTTCCTGACTTGTAGACAACTGGCCCTGAAAGCTCTGAACGAGCGTCTAAAACGCGTAGAGGACCAGTCTGCTTGGCCCAGCATGGATGACGAGGAAGACGACGATGACGATGAGGTCAGAACCGACACGCAGCCGCTTCTACCAGGCGGACGTGAGCCCTCCTCCACACCAAGAACAGCAGGGGGAGCCATCAGTGCCTCCCTCTCCTCCACCTCCTCATCCTTGATGTCACAAAGTGGCGGAGCACCTTCCTCAGGCGGAGTGCAGCACCCAGAGTCCAGCATCATCAGCTTTGAGGATGCACCTTCAAGATCATAGCAAACAGAACACAAGTGTACAGATATGCACGCTCTGTTTGAGGTCACTGGCAAGTATACTGGTGTGTTCAGAGTTCCTGACTAGTATACAGGTTTATTCAGTGACGGCTATTAGGCGTACACACACACACACACACACACACACACACACACACACCCCTTTGACCAGTGTATACAAACAACCGTGCACACTAAAACTCTGTCAGCATCATTGTGAAGCCCAAAAGACTGTACAGTGCTTTCAGTTGAGACACGATGGTTGTAAATGCTCAGTGTAGTTGGGCAGACTGAACACTAAATTCTTGGCTCGCTCCTGCATACAAACGAGAGAAAGTCACAAAAATTCTTTCTTTTCCAGACTTAATCCCAGCTTGCAGAAATCTGTTCACTGCTCCATGTGTCTTTTTCTTTTTTTTGCTTTCTAAATAAATAATGAAATGGGTGTATGATATTCTTTTTTTGTAAGTTTTACAGAGCAGCCATATTCATTCTTTTATTTTCCGCTGTGGGGAAAGCTGTCAGTGACAGAGGCTGGGTTTGAGTTCCCGATTCTCGATGAGAGACTGTAGCGTGTTGATTCGAGAAGCACTAAGTCACATTAGCTTTGGGTTCACTGGTTCCAAATATAGAACCAGATGTGGAACGGAGGAAGCATGAAAAGTATGTTACTCAGCACCAACTGCTGGACCACAGGAAAGAAGCTGCTGCGGGTCTGCCCTGCTGATGAACTGTGTTACCAAACATCAAGATTTTAAAAAGTGCCAGGTGAAAGAAAAATTCAAGACCAGGTTAACTTGCCACCTGATGCCTCTCTGGAATCACAAGCAGAAATACAAACCACATATTCCCCCCCTCCTTTTTTTTTTTTTTTTGTCAGTGGACAAAAATGTGGGGACCCCCCCCCCCCAATAGTCTATTCAGTCACTTATTTAATTCAACAAAAATTAAACTTTTTTGGACTAACAAGACATGTTGGTGGTGTTACACTCACACAGATCTGTCGATGATTTTCTTGTTTTGCAAGCTGATTTTATTTCTTTCCTGATCCTAACCTGTTTACACTTCTGCATTCAAGAATCTGAAATTATGCTTGAAATGTGTGAGCAAGTGCTGTTCTTTTATCTGGGTGCCTACAATGAAGGGAAGGTGTTCATTGTCTGTGCTGCTTTTATCCATTTGCACCATTAGAAACGTGGAAAAAGTGAAAGAGAGGATAAACAAATAGTCTTAGTGGGTATTTAAAGAAAATCCTATTGATTTATGAGTTACCGATTTTGAGTTTTATAATTGTTGTACCTCTGGCACTGGCCCATGAGGACAAATTATTCCACAAACAGAGGACTGCTGTCCTGGTCAGTAGTCAACATGGCACAGGTCTCTCAGTCACATCCTTTGGACTTGTAGCATTACCATCTCTAAATGTATAGTTCCAGACCTGGCTCGTGGTGAATCGTTTTCTAGGGTTGTTGATAGACAGCTAAATTATTTCATCTAAATAAACATGAACTTCATTTACACCTAAAGGTCATCAGTTCACTGATTGTGTTGCCAGTCATCGCTGTAGCTGTTGCATGCTGTTGTGGAAACAATCAAATCATTGAATTGGCAATTTCCCTCCTGTCCTTTTTGATTAGAGTCATTTGAAGCAAATGAATTGTTTAGCAATGATGTCAAACTGAAACCGTACTTTAGAAAAATACTTTTGCACTCATAATCATAAGCTTGTAATTTCAGTGAAATTCCAACTAGCTGGGACTGTGAACCATGTTTTTTTTTTTTTTTTAATCACTTTAGATTAGAAGTGCAAAAGTCCATGAGGTTATATTTACACCCTCCTTCGGTCTCTGATTCTTCCTGTGAAAACAGGCCAAACATTAAGACTAAAAGCTTAGGGTAAACTGCTAAGAATTAAGAGTTACCTCTACTTTCCTAAAGATATTTAAGAAAATTACAGATGATTATTATTATATTATTAGGGAAAGTAGGGAGCTACAAAAATGAGTATGGTCTTACATGTGTAATTCCATTTTATAGTTTTCTTTTTGTATTCAAAATAAATATTAAAATAGGTTGTTTTTAATGTTGTTTTGTCAACATAATGAGACTTCCTGTGTCCCCACACCTTCAAAATAATAATAATAAAAAAAAAAAAAGATAAAAAACCCCCAAATAAATGTAGCCAACCAAAGTGAATTCCTCCTAAATGAAAATATTTACCTGTGGCTCAGGAGTGATTCTGAGCACGTCTTTGAAGCTAAGAGAAAACGGTCAACCCTGTGTCTGGACTCAAATTTTCACTTTTTTTTTTTTTTTTTTTACACTGAAATATTAAATTGGGTTCTTTGCTTTTTAATAAATGGCAAAAATAGCCTGTAGTCTGCAGACCTTCGCCCCGCATGATAAATTGAAACTGTTGATGGAATGAGATGTGATGTTGAACGGGAAGTGATAAGCCATATTAGAGGGATGGAATTCTGTGTGCTGTCCTGTTTTTTCTTGTTTTATCTCACTGTGCTCATATTTTGGCAAGCCTGTGTATACATGGGATGATTTGGGCCTCTACATTAATTTGAATGTTACTATTTCTGTGAATGAACGGACACAGGGACTGATCTTCAGAGTGGAGCAGGTGAAGCTGCAGTCAGACGTCTGATACCTCACACTGCACCCTACCATCAAACATAGTAGCAACGGATAAAAACAGTCAAGGCAACTTTGTACATAATTGCATAGAATTGCAGTGCAATTTACAGCTTTATGGTGTCATTTTCATACCCTTTACATGCAAGATAGTCCGCAAATAGTCAAACAGCAGTTAAAAAGTATGTGTTAAGCTTGACTGGCTGCCCAATTCAGCTTGCATCACAAAATCAGCATTGCAGCAAAACATGCTAATGCGGTTGCCTGCAGATAACTGTGAAGTTCTGTGATTTGGTGAAGTTGTACTATATTATTTATTTATCTTTTTTTTTAGTGGTTTGAAGGCCATGGAGCATTGTAGCTGGCAGTCTGAGGTTTCAGACTGAGTCTCGTCAGTCTGACATTCAGCCAAACCTCACCTCCAGTCCTGTTTCCAATGGTTTGTTTTTTATTTATTTCCTTTTTTTCCCCCTTGAATTGAAATGTCATTAAAGCGAAGAAGGCAGATCCTGTCTGTGTGTCTAATCCCTTTGTACAGTTGGGTTAAACTATAAAAACTGCAGAAGAGCATAATGAATGATGTCAGTGCTGTTCACTGTTAAATTACAGTGGCCTCTCTTTTAGGCTCTGCAGAAATGCTAGCATTGCAATTTGGCCGACATAAATTTGGTTCAAGTCTTTTTTTCCCCGTTCACGTTTCATGTCTTCAGCCGGGCATGCTGACTTTTTTTAAAGCTTGTTTCATTCAACCCTTACATTCATCCTTAAATGTATTCTCACAAATCATTTCCCAAGTGGATGTCCAGTTACATAATTTTATGTTAGATTTTTTTCAGGTCTTAAACAAGCTCCTTGACTTGAGACACATGAGAGATGGATGAAAAAGGTATAAAATTGGAAGACGAGTAATTGAAGGGCTTCATGTATTGTTACATCAGAATTTAAGACTTCTTTTAGAACTATTGCCTCTATTAATCTGATTGTTTTTCTTCTCTTAATTTTCCAGTATGTGTGTTTTTTTACAAATGTGGAGCTGAGAAAAGAGTTGTAACAACGACATTAAATATAATCACCGCTTGATATGGCTGGATTATCACTTGTAAGGTACATTCAGGTGTTTGGGGGATGCTGTACATGTAAGGTTGTCAAGTCTTTAAGACACTTTGTGAGACAACATATTCCTAGGAAAAATGTCATTGTTTTGGGAAACACCAAACTTCATGAGCTTTGGATAAAAATGGTTAAGAAAGATGAGACTGTTGCGCTCCTTTTGGCAGAGTTGATCACCCACAAGGTTTATTTTTCTTGCTTTTCATTACTTCCATTTTCCTTCTCTGTCTCTACTTTTGCTCCAGCAGATCTCGTTCACACTAAGGACATCTTTCTTTCTCTGTACTGTGGCAGTTGCACAGACTTCTGTTGGTTTTCAAATATATTTCTTCATCTCAATATGAAATAAAAGGCGATTGTATGAAACGTTAGTGAATGGTGTATTACTCTTGTGGTAATTGGTACCCTGCTATGGACCTACGATCATTGAATTTGTGGGCTCAGAGTACAGTCATGTGAAAAAGTTACTGTTTTTACATGTCACTATAAGTCACACATCAGGCCTGTAGAATCTTCAATTTAGCTTTTAGGTTTTTTGCAGCTAGCATTGCACAGTCCCAACCTTAATGGGTGAATTTGCTGTGGCGTCCACTCCTGGGAAGACTGTCAGCTGTTTTGAATGTTTTCCACTAGTGACTAATCCTTCTCATGTAGAATGATGAATTTATAACCCTTACCAGAATGAAGGGGAGAAACAGTTGCTTCTTTAAGATCATTGTTGATGCACTTCCTCCTTGGCATACTACTATCACACAGGAGTATTTATTAGCAGGACTTGGCTGATACTTAACCTCTTAATTCCTACAAAAGTAAAAAGTGTGATTAATTTGGCAGAAGTGAGGAAAACCTGTAGTGTAACATATTTATTTTGTTTCTCATATTTACAGGAACATCTTTAAGTCTCCCTGCGTCTGAATTGGCTTGTTTTTTCTTAAATTGACCGCCAGGTGGGGCAGTAAGCACATAGTTTCTCCTGTTAGGCTCTGGCTCAGGCACTGTTTAGAATTGGACCTTAAGGCTATAACTTGGGTTCAATTAACTCTGTTCTTAAAATATTTTGGCCCGTAGGGGCATAACCCTATCATTTATTTTATACTGGACCAGTACAGTAATGGCCACTGTCACTTGTTCAGCCCAAAGCTAAAATTTGCTGGAACCTAAGGAAAAACACGAGTTACTGTTAAGATGTAAGGAAATGTTGGAGTCAGTCGTTTTGGACACCGCGTAGTGGTTTAAGTAAGATTATTTTAGATTACCTGTAATTGGAAACCCTTGTAAAAGTCTTTTGGTTGGACAGAAACACTTACGCTGTTTTTAAACACGTTAACCTGAGTGAAAGTCTTTTAAAAAAAATTCCACATGTGAAAATAGACTGTGTTTATGGCTTACATAGTACACCGACATTACACATTTCCACAAGTGTTCATACCAAGTCGTGCCCGCGCAGGTGTGGCTCTCAGGCTCGTGCCCGCCACCCCTCCCCCTCTGCTAGAAACTACAAACCTTGGCGGCTCGCTCCCGTCAAGTAATTCATTGTATCAGATTTAGACGGGAGGAAGCAGCGAGCGAGTCGGCTGGTCGGAAAAACAACTTTGGTCCGAGAAACACTGAAAAACCCAACTGCTAGGCACATAAACTGAAGGTAAACAACTTTCTGCGATATCCGACTTTGATGAAATGTTGTTTCTTTCGCACTGTTATTTTTAAAAGTGATGGAAATATTTTTTAAAGTTGCCCGGAGCTGAGCGAGGCCGTGCTAGCGAAGCTAAAAGCTAGCGATGTTAGCTTACGGTAGCTGAGTTAGCCTTTCCCCGAGCCGACCTCTATTTTAGTGCCGCTTCCGCAGTTGCTGTTCAGTTGTGCTGAAGAAAAAACTAGTGTGTGCTTATCGTAGAAAGTCTTTCGACCCCCGCCTCCCCCTAAAGAAAATTGTCAGGCTCTACCGGGCACTGTTTACAAACTGTGCAAACTTAGCAAGGCTTATAAATGGAACCGCAAAGATTGGCCTAGATTGTCGAGTCTTAACCAAACAATGAGGCGATTTTCCTGACTTGCCTCGGCTGATCAGGCGGTTCTCCGGCGTCTCTTTTTTGACTGTCTGTTAGTATGGCTGTTAAGCGGGTTATAATTTTCCCGTAACGAGTTAAAGATAAGAAGGGCGGTATGAACGAGCGTTGCAGTTTCTTTAAAACCTAAAATTCATATTTCTTGTCATTTTGTACGCTTTAGAAGGCGTCAGTTGTACTTGGGCGCACCATTTCTACTTATTAGGGCATTTTAAGAGTTGTGTTTTCTTTTGAGACGTTTTGTGGCGAGAAGGTTTTACCTCTGGTAAATCGTACGTGTGTTATGTGTGGATCTCGCTTGGTTTGTAGTTTGGATGTTGGCCACCCACCCATTCTTCCACTGCGGACACACTAGCCATCTGTTGCCTCTGTGATGACGCCATCTTTCTGGTGACCCACCCAGTGTCTAGCTGGTTAAAAAAAATGTTTGGTTTAACACTCCGAGCTCTCACAGGCGACACACAACTTTTTCTGTACCTTGGCTATAGTGGACGACCATATATAGCAGAAGTCAGCTTTCTAACCCGCCACATGGGTGTTGCTTGGTGATACCAAAGTGATCCATCATCATATTTATGCGTTATGGTTATTGTTGATGTGACAGTATCATGGGTGTGACTTTGTGTTCTCTGACAGTTAAAATCAAAACTAAAGATCTAATGCAGTCTTGGGGAAATTGTAGCAGTGTATGTAATTGTCAAGTTGACAGAAGTATTTCCTGTTCTTTTTTTTTTTCTTTTCTTTGACTAATAATGAGAAACTGTTACATGTAATCCAGTGTTGGAGCCAGAGACCATAATCTCAAAGCATAGCATGTTGTATAG
Source organism: Oreochromis aureus (assembly GCF_013358895.1). Taxonomy (NCBI): domain Eukaryota; kingdom Metazoa; phylum Chordata; class Actinopteri; order Cichliformes; family Cichlidae; genus Oreochromis; species Oreochromis aureus. The sequence goes on along the minus strand of NC_052961.1, from coordinate 26,073,792 downwards.
CATATAAATCATTGACACCCAGACTTATGTTTTAAAGTACTGTATGTTAATAATCAGAGTAAATATTTCTTGACATTGTTCTTTTCAATGTAGAATAGCCTCCTGGGTAACTCCTATTTCTTCATAAGGTTCTATCACGCTGATTCTGCCTCCTAATACACGAGCAAGGTTTTACTGCAGGACTTGCGCGTTGTTGCCCTTGAAGCTGTTAACTAAATTCATATCCTCTCCACTGTAATAGAGGAAGATGATGGCTTTTGAACAGCATCCAATTTAGATAAATGGTCAGCTTTGTCAAAATAATTTCATACCGATTAAGACTTCTTACCCATACCACATATATATCAGTACATGCGTGATGACAAAGACAAGCCCAGAGTTTAGGATGGTGATGAATGGGTGGCTGGAATTTGTGTGCTGGTTATTGGTAATTGTTCTGCAGCCTTATTATCCGCAATAGTGTCTCCAGAGATTTGTACCAAAGAAACTGTAATTTTTTTAATTTTATTTTTTAAATTGCAGTTGGTACCATAAGAATTTTTAAAAATGGTGTATATTAAATGTTTAACAGTAATTTTATTGGCTGTGCTTATCTGTAGATCAACTGGTCTCATACACTTGATGGTATGCTTAACCTAAGCTAATAAAAGCTTCTGGTATTGATTATGGTAACTGGAGTCTCAGAACTGAAATGTATTTTGAAATTGTTGTTAACAAGAATTGATTGAGCCTTTGAAATTTGACAGTAGTGCTTTTACTTGTGGTTTTCTTTTTAATTTTAATTGATGATTGATGACTGTGCCTCCAGTTTGCGGAGTAATTCAGTAAGATGTAGTTATCAATGAACAGTTATCAGAATGTAGTATGTAATAGGAACCTACATTTCTACTACATGTATTGTATTAATAAGGCCCACAATGTTGTTCCCTTTAATTTAATGCTGTGTAAAGTACACATTATAGTATGTGTTTCATTGTATGTTTATAACACTACAGGGCTAATCTGTTCAATGCTGTAAAAAAACATTTCCTGTTTATAAAACTGGGCTTGAAAGGGCATCGCATATGTGCATACTTTAAAAGTAAATTTGAAAACCGAGACCAAAATTGCTCCCACAGTAACTTACAGTGGTTTTATCTTCGTGTATTGTGATACCGATCTGGAGCTGCTAGTGCTGTTAGTTAAAACATTAAGTGTGGTAAAGTTCATTCAAGTATGAAATGCACTGAAAATTCAAAAGAAAAATTGGATTTATTTTATTTTGTTTATGATCAAATGATCAAAAACTGTGGCATAAATAGTTATTTCCTCTAGATTCGTACCTGCCTGAAAAATGAGAGATGAACTGAACCGTGGGTTTAAAGAAATGCTACACCCTTAAAATAAATGAATTATCATCTGATCGCATACAGGGCAAAACCGAAACCGTGACGTACAGATTCATCTGCACTGTTTACACTGACAACGGTCTGATATTTACAGATGGCTGTCTAGCCACTTTTAGCAAACCAGCAGGGACAAACTGGAGTGCACACAATGTTGAATCAAGTTCAGCAACATTGTACTTGGTAGGCTGAGATGGCATCCAGTCAAAAAAACATGGGTTTGACCAGTGTGAAGACGCTCTTTTCAATTCAATCTTTCACACAGACAGAATCCTTAGATCACAGGGGACATGGCCAGACAGCTAACTCGATGAGCAAATACTGTAAGGTCATAATTTAAAGGGCTGCCTTGACCAAAGGTAGCTAGTATAACAAACTCTTCTTTGTTACTTTGACATGTTATGACCTGAGTTCCAAAGTAAATTCATACACCGTGTATCTCTAGCCATACTGCTTACAACAGGTGACTACTGCCTACATTAAGTACAGGTTATGTTAGGGGAAAAATCGCTGAAATGCAAATATTTCTCTTCTTGAGCCCTTGTGAGCAGCCTAGTCATTTCATTAGCTGAAGATCTATGACATGTTTTAAAGCCTGTAGTGCTTTAGCAAACTAATAGCGCATACATTACCAAGCAGTTTTAAAGGGGATATTTTTATACCGCAATTTTCCATTATGTATGTACTGTACATATTGATAATAAATTGCAGCCCAAAGAAATGCATGTTAGGTCACAGAAGAAGCTTGTGCCAAGTATCTGTCAGAAACTGAAATATTTATCAGCTAGCAGTCAGTTAACCAGCCTTAAGTGGGGGTAATTTTCCACCCTGCAGAATGTATTTGTGGGTTTTTTCCTCGCCAAGCATACACACCTTATCGATGCCACCGTGGCATTTTCTAAAGGTTTGTTGTCTTTTGTTTTGGTTTTTGGGGTTTTTTTTCTTTCTAGCAAACAAGATAAAGAATCATCAGGTGCACAGTAATGTTTAAGGCTGTGTCATACAAAGTGAAAATGCTGACAGAATAGCATTTCACTTCACACTGACGTGTGAAAGCATTATGGAAGTGTTTTGTTTGAAAGTGGTTGTGTGTCTAAACAGGACTGCTTTTCACAAGTAATCAGAAATGCTTACTTGAGGTTTTTTTTGTTTTGTTAGTTTGTTAAAATATTATATATAAAAACAAACAAACAAAAAACTGCTGACTAAGCGTATATATAACCAGTTGTCATTTGTTGCTCTCTGCTCCTCTGTGTACTCTTCACTGCAATTTGATCTTGTTGGTTGTCAACGTCTCTCATTTGAGTTAATCTAATAGACTCTTGCTGACTAACACGCTAATGGGGTGGGGATTTGCACGTGTAGCCTAGTCCTTACCATCTACAAGATTATGAATGACAAGTGAAGTAGCATGTTACCTTGGTTTGCTGCTCATCCAGCATGCAACACAGCTTGCATAACCAGCCGTGTTTTGCTAAACTCAAACAATATACTATCTTTAGTTACTGTGAGCTCTCCCACTATCTGCGTTATCACCATGATGTCGATGTCCGAGAATGTGGTGTTTTGGAAAAAGACTTGTTACGTCACTCCTGTTAATTGACAAACATGTTTAAATTTAGCATGGCTATGAAATCTGGGCTGCCTAAATTTTAACAGTTGATGATGATGATGTGTGAAAATGTTCATTTCACATTCTGTTTGTTGTAAACCTGTAGACAATGCTCAAGTTTTATTTTTTTCATTGAGTACATCTGGATTTTAGAAAAACAATGGTTAACTAGCAATTATCCTGTCGTTTAAATGTACATCTATAGACACCAAGGGCACTTAGTCATTATTCAATGAAGCCCGCTTAAAAGGTGCACGTTTACTTGATGCATTAGTCTAGAGATTTTACATTACAATCTACACGTCCTAAAAAAAATTGGCAGGTATGTGGAAACTTGCACAGAGCGTCACAGTCATTGTCTGATGACAACATTACGTCATAGATCCTAGCGTGCTCACAGCTCCAGAATCTATAAACATGCTTTTTAGCTTTCAATCATGTGTGGGATAGGCAACATTGTTCTGTAGTTTTTGTACTTTGGCCATCATTATTGCTGTACTCTCACCCTAAGAACTAATAATCAACCTATTTTAATCTTTTGACAGCACTTCTGTACTAGGTCATACTTTGTGATAATTGTATTTACTGAAATTAATAGCTAAAACCTGCTTTATATCATTTCCGCTGCAGAGACCCCTACTAGCTATTAAGCATGGTTGGTACGTTTAAGGACTTGGTCATAGACGCATAACCAGCATTCATCAAAAGGAGGTCACATATACTCATTTTTACCTAGTGGGCAAATTGACTGTATACCTACCTCTAGGCTACAGCTGCCCCAATTCTTGTCTTTTCCTTTTGTCCTCAAGTCATGGTGGGGTGGTCTGATTTTTTTTTTTTTTTTGATGCCGATGTCCTACTTAGACAATTCATCTACCATTTATAAGATGCTTTCCATGCTTTTTAGAGTTGATAACTAGTGGGACTGAAATTGAAAAGGAAACAAAAATATGTAACATAATTATGAACTAATTTATGTTCACTTGCTTCATCCTCTGTTTCTTCATTTCTATGGGAAGGGGCTAACTGAGCAGAGCGGTGGGCATAAGATGAAGACAACTCAATTTGTTCCTGAGCGCAATACAAGCCAGTCCTGGCCAGAGCATTAACAGCTCTGTTATAGTTGCTCTGCTCGGCAAGCAAATTTTAAAAAATGTGAGAGTGTGAAGCCCACAGGGAAGAGCAGCATAGCCAGCGAGTGACAGGAACTCTAGCATGTGTGAATTTGACTGTTGGTTGATGAATATGTTCTGTGGAAAAAATCTTAGTGGTGGAAGTAAGCCCCATGTCCATATGTGCTGTGCTTTAGGAAAACGCTGCCTTTTCATCAGAAATTTACTGAATTTGTTGCCAGAAACTAAAGACTGTAGGCAGCATGTATTTCGAAATTTCAGTTGCATGCAAATTACTAGATGAACACACACACTATATATATATATATATATATATATATATATATATATATATATACACACACACACACATACCCTAGCAGATTAAAGGGGCCAGTTAAACAAAGAAATACGTTGTTACATCTCCACAACTGCAGCAGATCAACACCACATCTTAGCTGACGGATTGAAAGACAACAGGAGAGGTGTCAAGCAGTTTGCTCTCTACCACGCCTCCACCTGACTCACTATGATGGAGATAGCAGGGTAGAGAATGATGATTGGCACTCCACACTGCTATACCTTCTCAAACCAAGGAGGAAATATCCATTCAGGGATGTGATTTATTAGCCCTGCTATGTGAGGTCCTGTTGTCCTTGTGCTGTTAGCAAGTACACAGTACATGTACTGTGTTGGTGTGAAAGTCTAAGCAGCAGGGCCACCATGACAAATGAGCTATGTTTGATGTGTGCTCAATGAATAAAGACAGCGTTTCAGTGTGTCCAGCTGAACAACCCTAGTATTTTAAAACACATTTCCTATTCAAATGAAGACAAGTCACCTTCTCTTGTCCTGTTTTGTGTTTCTATTTTTTTATTTTTTTTTAAATGTGGCCAAGATTATAGTCCTTTTCCATAGTTTAAACAGCAGTGCATATTAAATAATTGTAAAATATCGGTGGCCAGTTCAGCAGAAAATCCAAAACACTGGCACTCATTTTGTCTTTGTGACATTCAGCTGAATGCAATTTCCCAACATGGACCGATCCTAGCTGCTGCAAACCAGTGACACAAGACTGCATGTCGCTCATTTGCACTAACTTCCTTTAACTCTGTTGGGCAAGCTCATCTCACACCCACACTGGTGCGCTTGTTGGGTCATTTACAGTAATGAATTACTGGAACCTTGACTCAGTACTTCCTAGTAGCTCGCATCTTTGTGCACCATGCAACGCCTTTGTGATGTTGTGTATAGGTAGTGCAGAAAACGTGCAGTGCAGTTAGAAGAACAGGGGACAGTGTAAACACTACACTTATTCTTATGTTACATGCACAAGACATTGGATTATTAATGAAAGTGGGTTAGTTATTTACTCAATTTTACATTGAGAATGTGAACAACATAATTAACCTTTTTAGTTGTTTTTTTTTTTTTTTTTAACTTTTCTTGCCATTTTTGAATTTATCAAGTATATCCTGTTTTCAAATCTGTTTGAATAGTGATACCAATATATTTCTGCCTTTTAAATTTTTTTTTCCTAATTTCATTAACCATTTCACAACTCTGGGGGGCTTCTGAGACAGAGTTGCTTTTCAGCTATGTGGTTTAAAGGTGTTAAGTGTAGTGTTGCGTAGTTCAGGTGCACCTTGCAACACTACCCTTCTATGTGGCACAAATGTGACTGAACTTTCACATTTTCCTCTGTTCTCATGCTCGAAATGGGCAGTCAAACAAGACCTGAGTAGTACAAATTTTATTTGTGAACAGGAGAGTAATTCTCCCAGTGGTTACAGTCAGTGCCTTTTCGATGCTATGTTGTAATGCCATGCTATACGTATACTTGATGCAACGCTCTTCCTGTGGTTCCCTGATTAAAATGTTCCTTTTTGTATTCCACCAGGGATGGCAGCCATCCGTAAGAAGCTGGTAATAGTGGGGGATGGAGCATGCGGGAAGACTTGCCTTCTAATTGTCTTCAGCAAAGATCAGTTCCCTGAAGTCTATGTCCCCACTGTGTTCGAGAACTATGTTGCTGACATAGAGGTGGACAGCAAACAGGTGAGACAACTGCAGGGATTGGAACAACTACACTGTCTACTGATACTTAATTTCCTGTGCTTTGGGGTAGATGCTTTAGACCTGTTGACCCATCTTTATAAGTGACTGTTTTACTCTGTGAACAAATGCCATTTAAAGATTCTTACCTGAATTAAAAATATATATATATGTATGTAGGTGACTCAGTCTCGGGTCTTCTAAATGTCACAGCACATCTTTCCCTTCCTTACTATCTGCACTGGTTTTTGTGCTGGGACTCATTTCCTCGGTGCTTAATCATGCTCAGTGCTTTAATTGTACCTTTAGGGCCAAGTGAGCAAGTGTTGAAAAAATGTACTATTCCATTTTCCCATCTTCCTTCACACAACAGCAGTCATCAGCTAAGTCTGGTTTCTTTTTGAGCTTGGTCATCGTGTTTGTAGCTCTTGTGTTTGCAAGTGAGGATTATATAAAATATAGTAGGACACTCTGCTCAGGAGTTCAGTGGATTTGATTATGTAGCACTCCACACATATCCTGTGTGGGTGGAGTTAGTTCTTCCCAGATAACTGCGGCAGCCAGCCTCATCAGTCACAAACTCATGAGTCCTGACCTCTTTGTGGGTTAATAGGATTCTGGGACGGGAAGTCTTTATTGGCTGTCTGATTTCTAACCTCCTGTGCTGCTGCAAAGGATTCATGCTTCTTGAAGTGTGACACTTTTCCAAATGCCTTCTTTTACCATTTAGATATGCATTCTGTATAGAGAAGATGTTATGTCACTGGCATGTTTTTTTATTGTCTCTGAAATTAAATTGCACGTGCGGAATGAACAAGAGCACAATTTATGTGAGCACTTTGTTGGTGTTTTTTCCCCTACCTCTTACAAATTTGGCACGTGTATTACATGTACCAAGTCTTTGCAGAAATATTAATTTAAACTAAAATTGCTTTTTGAAGGTGATTGATTATAGGCAGCTTGTGGATGTTCTCTTATGTCTGGCTAGCAATGTAATGCTTTATATGGCTTTCAAACTGGGTATTCGAGAGGTTGTGGAGAGAATATTTGAACTATCTAATGGCAACATCTGGGAAGAAAGGAGAAAAAAAAAAGCAAATCCTAATTTATCATTTACATATCATAGATCAATACTCTTTCAGGTCTTTTTCAAATTATAATTAGTGATTATGTTAGTAATCCTTGCCAGTTTAAGGTTGCAAAAAAGCCTTTGTTGTCAGGACTGTCTGCTGTGGGTCTTGCTCATGTTCTTTGCTGGCTTCAGTGTAAAAGTTATGCTGATCAAGATGAAAATTACACATTTTTCCATCCCCTTCTGATCCTTTAAAAAAATTCCTTGTTCTCCTTTTATCAAATCTCATCTTTTGTCCTTCTTTGCCTTATCTTCTCTCAATGTTGGTCAGGTGGAGTTGGCTCTTTGGGACACAGCAGGTCAGGAGGACTATGACAGACTGAGACCTCTCTCCTATCCAGACACTGACGTCATCCTCATGTGTTTCTCCATAGACAGCCCTGACAGCTTGGGTGTGTACAAAGCAAACACATTCTTGCAGTTACATACATTCATGACTTAAATAAAACCAATTGTCTCTTTTGTGTTTGCCACATTTCTGATTTCAATAGAAGATATTTCTGGACTGTTTTGATTGTGCACTTTGCAGAGGAACCACTTACATTTGTGTGCACGCAGAGTAACAAGTCATTTGTCATGTAGTGTCATCCACGCCTGCTGTTGAACATAAAGTCGTATCTTTTTTCCTCATGATGATTATTAACAGCACTTCCGTGATCACATGGAAATGGCTGTACATAAAAGTGATAAAAGCAGCAGAAAATTAAACTGCCAGAGATTAATTAAATAAGATTCAATGAGAGGACATTATAGTTGTAATAAAACAAAGTCTTATTGCACGAAAGATTGTCATATATCTTCAAAGCAACATTTTTTTTGCTGACTAAGTAAGACTACATTTGATACTCAGTGGAGATAAAAGCAGAGCTCTTTCTTCTTTTTAGAAACATAATTTAATTATGTCTGCATAAGCTTAAATTTTAAAGACTAATCAGAACGCTGACATCCTCCAATTTTACTCTGCTAACACATTTAAATGTAAATGCAGCTGCTGTGACATCAAACTGCTTTGTTTTTGCAAAGAATGCAATGATGGTTTGTGGTGCCCACTTTTCCTATGAAAAAATGGGATTATATGGTAAATAGTACTTTGTTTCTACTTTAAGTGAGATACAGAGAGCTACAAAAAGATAAACAAGTCCACTGGAACAGGGCAGGGATGGACACATCATCACTGGAGAATGTCTTAAAGATTTTTTTTTAAAAAAGGGGGGCTGTCACCTCAGGCATAAAGGGGTCTCAATTTTAGTCTGACAGTTATAACACTTAAACAATTGAATTATTTGTTTGTTTATGCCTCCCGTCTCTGGTCTTTGTCCATTACAGAAAACATTCCAGAGAAGTGGACCCCGGAGGTCAAACACTTCTGTCCAAACGTTCCCATCATTCTGGTAGGAAACAAGAAAGATCTGCGTAATGACGAGCACACACGCAGAGAGCTGGCCAAGATGAAACAGGTGCCTGACTTTTTATTTAGTTTGAATTAACATGTTTGTTCTGAACTAAATGAGAGTGAATCTTAAGTGTTCTTCTGATTTTTAGATCTTGAATTAGTGGTGCCGTGTTTCTGCCAGTCACTGTAGCAAAAGCTGTTCGAGATTAAACACTTATCTAGAATATGTGTTTTCCTAAACTACCACTTTGTTTTTCTCGGCTAATAGGAGCCAGTGAAGTCAGAAGAGGGCCGAGACATGGCCGGGCGGATTGCAGCATTTGGCTACATGGAGTGCTCTGCTAAGACCAAGGATGGCGTGCGGGAGGTGTTTGAGATGGCCACCAGGGCAGCACTGCAGGCCCGTCGTGGAAAGAAGAGCAATAAATGTGTGCTACTGTAAATTGGCCGTCATATTTGGACTGTTTTCACCCTGGGTTACTATACCTGGGGATAGGGCTTGGGAGGGACAGAGGGATTACAAGATGGGAGAGGGAGGGAGGGAGGGAGGGAGGGGGAGGAAGAAGAAAAGAGTGCAGTAAATGACTACCGCTGTAACCTGGCTGTTTGTTGGACTGAATTTACCCTGGGACTTGGGTTTGAAAGGCTTTGATGGCGAAGTACAGGTGGGGAGACGAAGGGAAGGGAGATGGTAAACGACTACCGCTGTAAACCATTGGGCTCTTTACCTGTGGGTTTACCATCTGGGTGGGAAATTTACACCAGCGACCAGCCAAACGCTGGAACAGTTACTTTTCAACAAGCCACTTACACTGATAAAGGTCCTTAAGAGTCCTTCGTAAAATCTAGCTGACTGGTAACCCTGATGAAGTTGCTCATGAATTACAGGGAGTTGGGGACAATAACAAAATTTTAAGTTTCCTGAATGGATGACCAGACAGACGGAAGGGAGAAACAGACAGCACAGTAAATGAGTACCACTGTAAAAGGCCACCAGTGGACTTCATCCCCAGGTGCTCATGCCTGGAATTAGGGCTAAGATGGTGTGAAGTTTGGAAGATGAAGGGATGGGATGTATGAAGTTCTGAAGTGGCCACGATAAGACAGGGAAGCCAGGGCATCACTTCCTAGTTTTGCACTTTTATCTTACTCGTTATATGCTGTAGGTCAGTTAAAACAGCCCTCAATAGGAGACAAATCGCCAGTTAAATAAATTGAGTGCTCTTCAGAATGGTGCTTGAAACAAATTTGAGGTGTATTAGCTAGCACTTCAATCCAATGGAAGAAAAACTGTCTTATTGATAGGATTAAACTAGTAGTCACATGCTGTCAGGTGGGTTGTGTTATTGGAGAGGCATGGAGCATGCTCACGTGCCGTTTGGTTTCTCTTTGTAGTTTATAGACTCTGTGACAAACACATTGAGCCTCTACTCTTACTGGATAATCTGTTGCAGACACCTGATGTTGAGTGCTGTTATTTGAGGCTAGCTGCTTGTTTTAAACGAGATCTGAAGTGTATCTTATCACAGTCTGCTTGCTTCAGATCATCTTAGTGTTTTAGAAAACACAGCCAGGTTCAGTTATTTCCAGGTTAGCAGCCGTGGGCCTTTGGTGGCCAGGCAAGATGAGCATAAACATGCTGGAGTCTTAACTGCAGCTGGTTTGTCTACTTTAGTTCACATCTGAGGGTTCTTTAAAATTTAAGTTCTTCAGACTGAATCAGTGGAAGTGGCAGGTGAATCGTGGTCCCATTGGAAGAGAAAGGTAGCTTCCTGTGTCGCGTAGACCCACCTGAGCAAACTGCCATGGCTCTGCTCCCATCCCTTCCTGTTCCACAGCTGGCCGCTGGTGCTCATCCTCCTCTGGTTTTAGACCAGGACAAAGAACAAGGAGAGGAGAGTAATGTTTACATGCGCACCACTGATTTCCTTATTTGGGATGAATGACTATGAATATTACGTGTGTGTGCTTGTGTAGGCATGTAGAAGGGTCATGTGTACATTAAGCAGATCAGGTAAATTTTTAAGGGGTTACCTGTTGGTAACTCTCATCTGAGAGACAAACAACAAAGTGACATGACCCTTTTATCCCAGAACAGTGCATAGAAATGCCAGAATTGTCAGGTTGGTCAGCCAGGTGGATTTCGTATAACATGCAGGTGATCCACGTCAAAGAAATAACCACCTGCTGCTAATAGTTTTTTGTTTAAATAAAGAAAGAGGAAAACGTAAGCATGGCCAGTCTGAGGATTGGTTAGTCACCAACCTTTCCTGACTTTACTGTGCATTTTGCTAACACATTCTGGCTCTCTTCTGTGAAAGTGTTGCACCCTCCTGTTCTTCTTCCTGGTCTACAGGGAGGAGCCTGTTCTAGAAACCAGTCTTGTGGTGTTTGTTTTTATACTTTATTTCCAACTTCTTTAAAAAAAAATGTCATAAACATATGTTGTCTATCAGTATTTAAAAAAAAAAAAATAAGAGGTGGAAGACTAGGGAATACTTATGTTGCTTTAGGTTTTTGTTTTTTCCTTCTCTCTGTGCTTTACCTGAATCTTTCTGATGATTTACAGTTGGTTTTAATAACCAATCAATCATCCCGCCAAATGCTGTTGTTGGGCAGTCAGGAGAAAGGCTGGCCTCTCGGCTGCCTGTCTAGAGCATCGCTAGGACAATTAGTGCTGGCTTTTTTTTTTTCCTGTTTGTTTGTTTTTGAACACACTGTTAGCTGAAAAGACAAAAAAAGGAAAGCAAACTTTAGTCTCATGTACAAATCATTTTTATTTCTAGTTTTTATTGTATTTTTAAGTCCTTATTTTGGATGCTGAAGCAGTGATTTAAACAAAGGAACAGGAAAAACCAAGCTGTATGCAAAGTCTGTAAATATATTAAAAAAAAAAAAAAAAAAAAAGGAAAAAAAGATGTGGGTTTGTTCATACTAGGCTATACACACGCACATGACTGGAAACTATTTGTAAACTAGCTTTGGTTTGTGTAATAAATTACTTTCTATAACACACAGCTCCTATTCATTATCGTCTCCAGGTTGGGGAAGAGCACTTTGGCTCAGTCAATAAACATGTAATATAAATGGATTGATGGTTTAGTGTTTAATGTACTGGTTGCTTTATGTCTTAAGATTACAACACTATGTCTGAATACATGAAAGTAAAACCAGCACAGGAAATCTAGAGAAAACTCCAGACAGCAGCTGAGGGGAAGTGAAACGACTTGAGATGCAATAGAGCATTTTAAAAGGAACCAATTCTTTCTTTCTTTTTCCCTTTTTAAGACTTTACTCGAGCGGTACATTTCAGAAAAAGAAAAGGAAAGCATGAAGCAAAAGACTCGAATCAAGGTTGCTGCAGCCAGAAACTAACTTAATGTTATGTGGGGGATGCACTAAACAATCTCACAATATAGCTCAGGTGATCAGGGTTTAGGATTGAGTCTCTCACAGGAAGCTTCAGTCATGCTCTTGCTCTTTAAGTCATCCACACTTACAGAATGTGGTCATTATTTTATACTTTGTGGTCTGAGATCAGTTCAGACTGATAAGTCTCAACTCAGGATGGAAATATGAAATTGCATTCCCACTGCACCTCCAAACCCGAACGTCAGAATGAGCTTAGATTAAATAAAAAGCTAATTCTCGCTGAAGTTTGATTACGACCCTGATAAATAACCAGTCGTTAGGATGACTGCTGCTTGGGGAGCAGAAAGTAACACCATAGCACTCAGAGATGATGTGCCAGCACTCGCACCGAGGCCTGCGCTGCAGAGAGTGTGGGGGATGCTGAGGTGAGGCAGTTTCAGCCTGCGTGGGACGGTGCTGGATGTTGTGGGGCAAGTAATCGAGAATCTGCGAGTGTGTACGGAGTGTGGTGCCACTCGGCGTCCAGCAGTGGTTGTGTAATGCAGTGTGGAGGAGTGGAAATCCAGGAATAAAATGGATTAAATGTATGAGCAGGATGGTACCCGCATGGAGCTGAGCCTACATACGCCTTTGTGTAACTTAAAGAAAAAAATACCTCTGTGTTTAGCACATGTAAGCAGTCAAACGCCGTGGACTAAATACTAGTAAAAAAAATCTGCCTGTGTCAGTTCCTTTCTTGTGCTGCCAGACACTTTAATGTGAACACAGAAATCATGATTTGGAGAGTAATGATCGCCACGGGCATTAGAGTGCAAGAGGACACGGGAACAGAAATTAAGCATTCATTTAATATTCACAGAAGTAGCATAATAATGCCAGGCCTGATGAAAAAGGCTTTTAAAAAATGACATTTGAAAAGGAGGGCATATCAGAAACTCCGGCTGCTTTATTATTTAAAAACAGTGCTGTGCTAAAGTCTTGAGGCACCATCGTTTCTTTATTTTGTTTCCAAGCAGGCTGACTTTCTTGTCATTTTCTAAAGTGGTTTTCTGAGTTATAGTTTTCTGAAGGTTTTCCAAAGCTTTTCTTTAGACAAGTTTTCTTGCACAAACAATGAGCTATTAGCCAAAAACTTGGCATCTCCTAGCACGGTGTGCACATCAGAAACTGTCTCAGTGGAAGGGTGGCTATCAGGAAACCATTCTTAATGAAGGAAAACAGGGAGAAAAGGCTGAGGTATTACAAGTTACACATTAAGAACTGGACTGAAAATCAGCAGGAACAGGTCTAATAGAGTGATGAATCCAAAGTATACATTTCTGGTTCAAATTGTCATCAGTATATAAAGAGGAAGTCAGCAGAGAGGTACAACAGTGAGTGTCTACAGCCATCTGTAAAACACAGTGGAAGCTCTTTAATGGTTTGGTGCTGCATTTTAGCCAGTAGTGTTGGGGTGCTTGTAGAAAACTGATGGAAGTAGACTTTCACCCACCATGAAAAACTATCTAGAATGTCTCTGATTGGCCACATCTTCATTTTTCAGCACAAGAATGATCCCAAACATACTTCCAATGCAGTAAAACACCCAGTGGAGCACTATCAGTCATGGACTGGCCTCCTCAGAGCCCAGATCTCAACATGATTGAAGCAGTGTGGGATCATCTTGACAGAGAACAGTACAAAAGGCAGCCAACATCCAAAGAAGAGCTTTGAATGTCCTGCACTGTTTAAAAGAAAAGAAAGCTTGACTAAGAGTTCAGGCTGTGTTCAAAAATAACGGTGATTTTGATTTTAGAGTTGTGCAAACTCTATTTTTGCCTTATATACTGTATTTACATGCACATTTCCATAAATCTCTGCACCCGTTTCCCATTTCCAAAACATAAGAAAATGAGAGGTACTTTAAGATTTTTGCTCAGTACCAAGCATATATGGGAGAATTGTGTAGTATGGTTGGAGGGCGACAAACGAAATGATATAGAAAATATGCCTCTAGTATACAGGTAGGAGGAGGTCTCCAACAGTGAACTACAAAGGCCACAGTGGGCGGATGTGAGAGGAACCACGTCAACTTGAGCCTCCCAGACTGCAAAGGACCGACCTCCGTGACTGCGGACCTTTTTGTAGGAGAGGGCCTCATCCTGAAACAATAAGCTGTGTTGTACTCTATTCTTATTTCACCGACTCTGCCCTCATGATCTCATCTGTTTCCTGTTTGTCACTAAACGGGCACAGCCTCAGTCTCAGTAAAGTTTGCAATAACAGTATTAAAATGCTGTTACACTTGCAAAGTGGCAAACACAACACAGACACACAAGAAGCAACATTGTTAGAACCACTGTAGTTTGTTGTAGTCAGAGCTACACCAGCTATGACTATACAGACAGACACTTAACAGACATATTAAGGGTATTCCCGACTTATTAAAAAGCACCTCCCCAACTGTGAGATCTCTGCTGCCTAGGCATGGAAATGGACTGGGGCTCTCTAGAGACGCATTCAGAGCGAAACCCACGAAGTCGAAGAGGAAGGAAGGAAGTTCGTCACTGCCTACTCCACCCAAAACTGGTGGCATGTAAGACATAAGACGCGCTGTCTCTAGCGCAACACTTGTAGAGGAATGAGCTGAAGGGGAGGGTGCCGATGCTGCTTTCTTTCTTTTGCTGTGTGGCTCCTTCCCCTCCCGTCTTTCTTTCTTTCTTTTTTCTTTCTTTTATCGGTCTCTCCCTCTCTCCCCCTCCTTCCCTACCCTTTCGGCAGCCGGGGAAGACTAGCAAGCAACGCGGCTGAACTGCCGGCCTTATATACCGCTCTATTTTTAGCCACTCACGGGCCCAACTATTTTTAACCAATATGAGCTCATTGCCTAGTCCGCCTGTCCAATGAGATAAGAGGAAGAAGAAGGGAGTCGTCCAATAGGTGCTAGGAAAAAAGAGAAGAGGGCGGGTTACACAAGAGCGTGTTATCTGCAGTGAAACGGTCGGCTTGTGAGGGAGGCAGCATGGAAAAAGGAAAGACCTCTCACTTTGCTGCATTTCCAAAGGATCTTTTTGAAGTTCATCATTTTTCAGACTCACTGTTCTACAGCCCAAGGGCGGATCTGCATGGAGGCAACATTTTTTTTTGTCTAATTATGCACCTAAAATTGTCTTTGTTTTCTTAGAAGCAATAACGATACAATACATAGTTTTAAATTGTTTTTAAAAAATATTTTGTTGATCCCATTTACATAGAGGAGACTTTCGAAGAGAAGTGTGTGAAAATGCAATTAACCCTGCCTAAACCTCTTGTTCCTTCCTTGCAGAAGTTTTCACATTATGTTTTACATTAGCATTAGCTAGCATTTGTTTTTTTAAAAATGTAAAAAAAAAATAGTTAGTGATAATCTTTCAGTACAAGCTAACCCCAAACCAAGCCCCTGGCTTGAATTTGTAGGCCATAACATTGTGTTTGAGGTCCATCCATCCAAACCCTGCTGTCACAGGCCATCCTGGGAAGGCCGTCTATTGTAGGGTGAACACAGACAACCATTCACACTGACACTTACGGCAAATTTATATTCTCCAATTAACTAAATCCCATGAATGCCTTTGAACGTCACACTGAAGCCGAGGTACCCAGAGACAACCCGCGTAGACATAGGGAAACTCCACAGAGGGTTCAAACCCAGGACCTCCTTGCTGTGAGTCAACAGTGCTGACCAGTGTACCACCCTCTTCCATCCAGATCCACTGAACACAATCAGCCAAGGGTAATTTAAGATGATTCTCATAAGACTGAAAAAACAAACAAAACAAAAACCATCTCGTCAACTTCCTGACAGGAAAAGATCTCATTTCATGTGAGCATCACTGCAATTTAAATCTGGCCCAAGATACATGACTACAACAGTGTTGACGTCAAAAATGTCTGGCCCCTCAGTCTGGAACTATTTTTACTCACAAGAGAAGCATTTAATTTTCACAACAATGTTGTCTCGGCAGTGAATAAACAACTATGGATTAAACTACTGCAGTACTATTAGTTTGCTGTGTATGCTACTGCCTTCATTTTATATTTGCCCTTATAATCTGCCAGTGTTAGATCATATTACTAGATTATAATTACAGATTCATTATTATAATTACTATTTTGTTTATTAAATTGTTTATTTATTTATTAATTGTTTGTTTATTATTACTTTGATGTGAGCTAGTTTTAAGTAATTATATGATGCTAGGTAACTTTATCTTTATCATAATAGATTTGGCTTTTATCCATAGAATAATTAAAGGTTTTAAATAAATGGTGTTGACTATGTAATAACAATGTAAAATATTTGCGTGGCTAGGGTTGTGGTTATATAACCTGTTTAAAACAACTTCATTTCATTCTTAAAAAAAACATTTCCCCTTTAATCAGCATTCATGAACAGTGTTGAGGTTTTCTAAAAACCAATACTGGCTGAAACTGACTGAGTGGTTTCACGTATACATCATCCAAACAAGCCTACAGTGAATCATAAAATGACGAGACTCGTAACAATTCCTATTTCCTTATTCTTAATTAGCAGAGCCATCCATGCGGCAGCTGCTGCCCAGATTTGCCTGTCACACCCTTTTACTTTCCCGATAGTCATCTTTCAATTAGACGATCTTCGGTGGTGGCTTTGGACTGGTAGGACTGGCTGCTCGGTCCTCAGTGTGTGTGTGTGTGTGTGTGTGTGTGTGAGAGAGAGAGACTGGTGTGTAGTTTTTGTTATGACTTTGGACGGAGGGTATGACAAGGATTTCCCCGTGATTGTGACTCATCGATACACCCACCTATTCTTGTTGTTTCCAAAAGTTTTATTTTTAAACGCTGGGTGTCCTGTCACCAGTGGTCTCTGTTTCTCCGGTAGAACAAGAATTGCGATTCACGACACAGTTAAAAAATAAATAAATAAATAAATAAATGAATAATAAAAACAGAAGAAGAATAAAGCTGCCAGTTGTGTGTCTTAGCTGTTACTTCATAAAAATGCTAATGTTTTGGATCTACTTTTAATTCACTAACAGCTGCCGCTCATCCCCCAACAAAGCGCGCTCACGACAGCCGCGCCCCCGCACAAAAGGTTCCAACACATCATGATGGGAGCGCGGAGGACGAGAACGGTCAAGTCCACTCCCTCCAAAACACCCTCCACCCTGCCATATACTCCATATCATCTGCTAAAGAATTTAAATCCCGACCTCACCGTGGGATTAAACCAGACTGGCTAATTTAAAAAATATATTTAGCCTAATTTAAAATAGCCAAAAACCAAATAACGGCAGTCGTAAATGAAAGTTGAACCATTCATGAGGATACAACCACAGTAATAACTTTTAGCTATGTAAGCGCTCTATGTTTTATTCTAACATCTGAATTACTCCACTCTGAGATGACTATTATCATATTCTTACTATATTCTTACATATTCGCTGTAAGAGTTCAGGCCACACAATGTCAGACTGACCTCTAGCGGTACAAAGTCGTCATTACAACTGTGCTGGTGAAACGCCAGAGATTACGGTTAGTCCAGAGTCTCGCGGGATTACGAGATCACATTCAGGTAAACGGTAAGAAGAAACGTAAGGTGGCAGCATAGTCCTACCCCTCTGATGTAAGTGCACTATAACCAGTGTACTGAATAGGTTTAAGGCACAGACAGGGTTACACTTTAGCACCGTGACTAAATTATGATCAACTTTTCTTTCTTTCCAGATGTTTATAGTTTCGATTCGGGCAGTTTATGCTAATATGAAAGTCACACAAGCACGCTAAAACTTTTCTTATAGGACAAATGTGGCACATAACCTGTATATAAAGGAGTTAAATACACACTGCTATCATTGAAAGCAATAATTAAGCAAGCAGTAATATAACATTTGAAGTGACCTAGCTTGGAATAATGGTTCAAGCTAATTATGACTTTATGACTCTAATTACTCCCAGCCCCATTATATCCCATAGTGCAGTAAATAAACATGGCTACAGTTTGTAACGTTTGACCCTTCAGAGCTCTGGTGTTGATTCTCAGTCTGTGATTATTTGCATCAAAAAGCCACTTAAATGAAGCTGATGCTCGTTTGTTTTTACATCACTTACACTGGCTTGTGAACCATTACTGTCATTTACAATTACTGGCATCAGGGTTCATGTCATGTCTGCCTTATAGGGGTCCATAAGCCAAACAGAAGAACACGACGACAATGAGCTGCTCATTAACTGCTGCACTCTCACTCCACGAAACACGGGGAATGTGCATGAGTTAATGGACGTGTGTCTGTGTGTGCCTGGTTTGCAGAGAATAGCTGCGGTGGGATCCAAGACCACTAACAATTGGTCTTAGCAGCCAGAGCTCGGATGCTAATTGACAAATGACGTAACGTGTCAAAGAGAAATCAGAGGCTTTTTGTTCAGGCTGACTGGGAGGTCATTAGTTGCAATTAACAAGCAGACTGACTCTGGCAGGATTAGCAACGAGCTTCTAATTATCCTGTCTTAATGACCTGAGGGTTTAGAAGGTTCCGGTAAGAGATGGATGCAACATTAATGTTTTTAAGCTTTTCATTTTACACATTTTCTCTTTAGGTATTAGAAATTATGGAATGGCTTATACTTCCCTTCTTACATCGGGTGTACATCTACGTTTTAGGGGTACAGATGACATTATGGAGAAGCTTAACCTTCCCATTTTACATTGTATGCACAACGGACCTTTTTAGGGATGTGGGCCAAAGTATGGAGTGGTTTTAATCTCCCCATCGTATATTGTATGCTTACATTACTTTGAGGGGTCACTTATAACACTTAACCTTGCCTTTTGAAGATAAGGCCATAGCAACAGTTGTAGTATTGAAAGTAGAGTAAAAAATTTTTTTGAATTCTTTCTAAAAAATTGTATTGTTACCTCCTTATTCTAGTGTACTATCTGCTAAGTTTTTTTTTTTTATTATTTATTTATTTATTTATTTTTTTAGGTATGATTATACCCTAAATTCAAATAAAAGACTTTGTAAATGAATGCTAAATCTGGAGGGCAGTATTATAAAGTGCTATGCAATTTTTTTTAAACCAAAACACAAGTGATACAACACGTCCAAACATAACACATTTGCATATCTATTGCATAGGATCTTTCTGTCCTGCGTTACCTGTTTGTCGAAAACACAAAACTAGCCCGGGCAGTTGGTGTAGGACATGATAACAGTATAAAAGCAACACTATATGCACTGTTTTACTTGCAGGTGATCTCAGCATGGGTGAAAAAAGGACTGACACTGCTATAATGAGAGGTAAGCAGTAGTACTGCTGGCTGTACTGTAACTGCAGAAATAATCATGCATTGTTTCTAAGTGATACAAAACAGCACATGAATATATCTGAAGTTCAGTTATGCTTATTTTCCTTGATCACAGCCCCAAAGAATCACTTAATTACCAAGAGATGCATTTGCAGTGACGTCTTGCCCAAGGTCACTTTAGTAGTGCATAGTGTCATCACAAGGGGAGTCTCTATAGATACAGAGTTTTTCTCCTTCACTAATTGAATAACTTAATTAATGAGCGGGTTTGACCAGATTTGACCTCCACGAACTGTAAGCTTTATGAGGTTGTGTAAACACCAAGACAGAGGACATCTAATCACATAATTAAACCGCTGGGTCATATTTAAAGAAAAACCTGCACTAATTATGCAATAACAAACAAGCTCGGAGAATAAATCATTTACAAAGCAGAAATCCTCTGAGGGAGCATATACTTGTTCATTTGCACGTAACCTAAATTCATTATTTATCCCGGAGAATGAATAAATCGTCCCCGCTAGCCTGTGATTGAACTTGAGCTGGTGAAAAATTCAGCCCGGCGCAGCTGTACTCCAGTGAGTCGGTATCTAATGAAAATAACAGAGCAGGAGAGAAGGCACGGGCTCGGTAATGATTGCATTTGGGTTAGGAGTGGAAAAAGAGAAAATAATGAGGATAAGGAAAGAGACTGAGGGGTAGAGTTTGGTGTTTTGCGTGGGTTGTTTTGGAACTGATTGTAAGATCTCACTCGTTTACTTTTAGTGCACCTCTTGGCTCGGCCCCTGATTGTGTTTCATGAGTTGGTCTCACCTGAACGCAGTCCTGAGACTGGAACCTGCCGGCTTTTAGTTCATAGAAACGCTAAAAAGCTTTTTTCACGTCTCATAAAAAGTAGATTTATTCTTAATCGATTCTCAAAACCTACTTTCATTGAGTGGTTAACCCAATAAACATGTGTCTATACCTGTTGCTTTAAAGAAAAATCCGTTTCCATAATCTTTTATCAGCCACTTTTTCTCATTTAAATTTTTTTTTGATAAGTATAAAGCCATCAGAAGAAAAGAAAAAGAGTGAGCGAGAGAGTAAGCGCAATAAGGAAAGGTCGGGAGAGAGACTAAGGGAATGGTGAATAAAGATGAAAGCTGATTTCTTTCTCAGTTCCACTTTAACAAGGTTTTCCCGGAGCGGAGTGAATAGGCGAGCACGTCTGCATATGTGTGGCCACAAAGATCTCAGATTTTTTCCTTCTCCCTGAGAGAGAGCGAGAGAGAGAGAGAGAGAGAGAGAGAGAGAGGGAGGGAGGGAGACAGCGAGCACATGTAGCGAGGAGCCGGGATGAGAGACAGAACAGTAGAGAGCTGTCAAGCTGCGAGAAGGCAGCAGAGAGACGACTCACTCATTTTCTTGGAGTACGTTTTGCCTCCATCTCTGACGCGTGCGTGCACAGATAGCATCGCAGAGACAAAGATGGTAAAGTTTGAGCGTGAGTGCTACTTCTTACCTTCCTGTGAAAAACTGTGAAATATTTTAAGGATCTGGACTTGAGCCTGACACACTTGGACATCACTGACTGGGACTTAACAGTTTACTTTGGCAGGCAGGTTAGCCCTTTCCCTGAGTACTACACTGAGTTAGTGTGTCAGTTGCCAGAATTCAGTAGATTTGAACCTGGACTTGGACTCCCCGTGTGCGATGAGGAGGATGTATTTGCTGGTGGCGGCGGTCCTGTTTGCCCACCTCGGTGCCACCTTGACAGGAGCGTGGAGAGCATCTCAACCCAGACTGCAGTTCACACACTCTGGTAAGAAGCAGCACGTCCTTTTCTGAGCTTTCCTCTTCATGTTTCCTTTAGTGTTTCAGGTCTTGGTTCCCCACACGTACATGCAGGTGGCTGGAATCATGTACCGCTTCACGTTTTTTTCCCCCACTTTTCTTTCTTTGTTCTTCTATTAATGCCCACACACTGTTATGCAATTCATGTATAAATTATAGAAAGCCTTTCTGTTCATGTACCTGTCTCCATCAGCCCTTTTCTTTCCTGTATTGTCCTCCATCTCTCTAACCACCTGTATTTAATCAATCATCCTCCAGTAGTCAGGTTCAGAGTGTGACAGCCGTATCTTTAGCCCCACCTTGCTTCCTCCTCTCACTGTGAGGTCTGACACTTTAAGTGAAAAGTAGCGCTTTTGTCCTTGTGTCACTTTTGAATAATAACAGCATATTCTTGAAAGTTAAGAGTCTTTGTAAAACCACATGTCAGACGTGGCAAATGACATAAAAAACAAAAGTCCGGAAGAGAAAAGAAGAAAAGAAAGAACTGATCTAAATGCAGCACTCATAAGAGTATTTCAGATAAGCTCTTATTGCACAAGAAAATAGTATGAAAGTGTACCTGTAGAAGGCACGGCAGGTTGAGATGAACCAGCCAATCAAGTGGGATAGTGTGGAGGATGTTTGCTGCTGGCAGTTTGGGTAATTATTTTAGTGTTTGTCTCTGATTTCTCTTGGCTAAACTGGGACTTTGTCAGACAAAAAGTCATGCTGCTTCTTCTTCCCGTTGTATTTTGGTTTCTACTCGGAGTAACGAACAGCTTTATGAGAAGACCTGTACATGCTGCTTCTTTGGCAGACGACAGTCAGCGGAAAAAATACCCAATTACAGTCTTATCCTTATCAATAGAGAAGTTTTTCTAAAACATAACGAAAGCATGGAGAATTCATGTGCAAAGCCTACTTTATCGACTCGAGATTAATTTCCTGTCAAGCTCAAATCTTTTGCCAGCCCCTTTGAAGCACTTCGTTAATGAAGTTTCAAACTCGAAAGACCTTCTCCGTGACAGCGCCTCAAACCTCCCGTCACCCCACCTCGCCCCCTCCTCCAGGATTTGGAAATGTGTCCTTGTCTGTTAGTTTCAGTTATGGCTAACAAAGAAATAATTATCTCATGGCAGAAATCCCAGATTCAGATCATCAGTGAATTAATTATTTCTTGGCCCCGGGCCGATCTGTCCGCTGTAGTGAGGTCCACGCAGCGGTGGAAGGACACACATAACACAACCTCCTTATAAAAAAAGGGAAAGGACAGCTGTAGCCACTTGAAGTTTCAGCTGTTTATCGGTGGAGAACTGCATTGTGCTTCTGCGTGCATTACACTATTTTTTCTCTTTCTCCATGCACTTGTATCACTGTGCAGCATGTCGCATGAACTATGCGGTTACAGGCTGATGCGTTGGTGAACCGGAGTTGATTTTGGCTACTACAAGGTGGTGCTGTTCTGCATCAGCTGCTCCAGTTTTACTGTTTACCTTACCCTCGTGGATGCAGCAGTTGGGTGGGGTCTGCCTCACTGAAGAAACAAGGGGACTCAAGGATGATGTGTGCGTAACAAACACTGTAGCTATAGATGCTCTTGTCACCACTGAATAGAACAGGACTTAATACTTTGACCCGTTTTGGGGTTTTGCTGTTTGAGGATAACAAACGTGACGGTCAAAAGTTTTGTGGAAGCAAAATCCTGTAATTAAAACAGGATTTGGATTTCAGCATTTGCCCTCGCGGCTCTGGCGAATCCCTTTCAAATGAAAAGGATTTTTGAGGCCTTTAGTTACAGCGAGGTAAACTCAACTCCCTTTAATCATGTTTACCGGAGCCACCGTTGATTACAACAGCAGCTGATTACACATCCTTGCATAAGCCGAAAGATGCTGTAGAATCCGTACTTTAATTCTGGAGTCGACCAATTGTGACCTAGAAAGTAAAGAGAGAGGGAGAAGGGGAATCTTTTTGGATTCTCCCAGGGGGGAGTTTGGCTCTAATGGAATCTGGAGTAGCTTTGATTGAGTGATTGTGATACAATAGGTGCCTACATGTCCTTGAATATATATGGCTGCATGTTCTTGGACAGGAATATGGCGTGTGTGAGTGTTGGCGTGTTGGTGCATGTGTTTAAAGGCTTCTGCATATGTACCTAAATAGAGCAGCTTCATTTCCCGGATCTCTGCCCATTTTACTTTTTGTTGTGTATTGTGTTGAGACGAATCCTCGCATCTTTGAACAGCAGCGGTGTAGGTGTGGGCGTGCGTATGTATATATGTGTCTGTGTGTGTGTTTCCTATCTACAGTGGTCAATATGCTCGTCTCTGGAAAGAGAACAAAAAGAAAAGTATGATGTGTTTACTGTGGTGCCCACCATCATGCTGTTGTACACATTTGTTTGTGTTTGTGTGTGCGCGTGCACGCTCTTTCTGCCTCTCTGTGGGAGCTCTATACTGTGGTCATTTCCCTTCTCATCACCACAGAGGTTTTCCTCAGACACAGGGAGGAGATTTTTTTTTTTTGTCATGGAATTGCTGTAATTACTCGAAATATTTTTTGGCCGCTTAGAGACACTGTACAAAAAACTGTAAAAAACAGTAGAGGCTGACATTTAAGTGAAGTATTTCACCCTATCACTGGAGAAAATTGGCTACTACAAAGAGCTTTGAAGCAGAAACCAAAAGCATCCCTCAGACTTAAGTGAGTGGTACAGCAGCAGTAAATTGATGATGAAGTAATAGAAGGAAAATAGACGACTGAAGGAAAAGGTACAGGAGACAAAAAAAAACAAAAACAAAAAAATTGTATCCACTGGGTTGGTGCCTCAGTAGCAGCACTGCTGATGAGACAGTTCAGAATGTAAAAGGGTGTACAACATTGGGACCATGGGACAAAAGCAGTGACGTAGTAAAGCAACAATGCTAGCGCTCACTAGCCTTATTGACCCCTGGATCATTGAACTAGCATGCTTCCTCTGCTGTCAGTCATGCCTGCTGTTCACAATCCCGAGTCTGTGTCTAGAATAATGACTGGATAAGCTGATGTGTGTTTTCTTAGATTTCAAGGAAAAAACAGTATTGGTTAATTCAGCAAATGCCCCAAAAAGTCACTGTAATAATTTTACAGCAGCAAGAAAAGATGTTAGTTATTATAAAGTTGCCAAGGCAGTGTAGGAGGAGATTGTGGTGGATAGAGCATGTGAGATAATTATTTCCAACTGACAGTGAATGTTACTTTGTTCTTTTTTTTAACTACAACCACAAGCCTTGTCTGAGCTACTTTAAAAAGCTCCACACATTCACCCCAGATGGGACTCGAACCCACAATCCCTGGCTTAGGAGGCCAGTGCCTTATCCATTAGGCCACTGGGGCGCTGGCTGGATGTATATGTGGAGACAGTTTGTGTTATCAACTTTGCTATCAACCACAACCGATGTGACTTGAATTCTCAGTCACTGGGTTCGGAGGCATGTAGTATCCTGCAGTATCTCTGAAAACTGCAGTGATATATATATGTATGTATATATATATATATATCTATGTATATATATATATATATATATATATATATATATACATAACTGACCAAACAGCTTTGTGTGTGTCTCAGAATTAAAAAAAAAACAAAACAGCTTTAAATACTTAAATACACGCTTGATTACCTCCTAACCCCCACCTATCTCTTAATGGCTAAATGATCCCAGTTATTCACTCGCCAATACACACACAGACACACTTGTGTATAATGAGTCCATTATCCCGGCCATTCATTCAGCGATAGTGCGCATTTCTTGAGGGAAAATGGCAGTTATAGATACGATCTGTGTACCCCGCACACATGCAGACGTACACATTTGCTTAGGAATGTGTTGGGTGAAACCTGTTTGGTGGATTGCTGCATGAAGACCCTATAAAATAATTACTCTGGATGCAGCATGTGAGACTTCACGCACACAGTAACGCTGCATACCCGACTGCAGCTACACGAATGTGTATGTGTACAAAAACACAATCATTACAAGTTCCTAAAGAAGAAATCAGTCCCTTATAGCTGCATCAGCACCAACCACCTTTCCAACTGTGAAACTAAAGGAAGCATCACGATGATGTGGTGAGGATGAGAATATCATCATCGCCACATTACCACAGCAAAACTTCATAAAAGCCTCAGAGGAGCTGTGGCTGGCTTATCTAAGTGAATTCGAACCTATTAACTCACACAGAGGCTGAGTCATGTTTTATTCATGTGGCATTCACTTCATCAATTGGTTTGCCATAGACATTTAATAGCAGTCAGTCTCTGTAGTGAATTGGAATGAAGTCAGAGTTTGCTTGGTGTGAATGGAGACACTGGCTTTGATGGCTCACCTCTAAACTGCTGATTCCTTGTGATGGGGCGTAATCCGGGCATTTTACACTCATCCCGCTGTTTCTCTCTGGACAAATGCCCACATTGTAATGTGAACGTAATGAGTCGTTTTAAATCGCATGCTATTAAAATGCAAATTGCGTGGTTATTATACGCAGTAGATTAGTTCATCAGCGTCCAGATGCATGTTTGCTCGTGCGCTTGTCCGCGGGACTCAATCTGGGTTTTCTAAGAGAGAAAATGTTGCTACAGAAAAAGCTATAGTTAAGATAAATCCTTAAATAGTTTCATTTGTATCTGTGTGATATTTAAGGACAGTTAAAGCCCTGGCATTGCCCATCCGTGAGCTGACTGGTTTTGATAACGCAGAAGGACATTTATTATGCAGCTGTGTTGTCTGTGAGACACACAAACCAGCAGCTGTCAGCATATGTGCCTACTGTTTGCCTTAAATGAATAGAGAGAGATTGTAAAAAGAAAATGCAGGCTGTTCCAAAAAGATAGGACGGTTTATTGGTTTTAAACTTGATGTTCTCACCTCACAGTTCAGCATGGATTTTTATTTCCAGATTTTAGTGCTATTCAGGCTCGTTAGCTTAATCTGTAGCTTAATGGATTACCATTAAGTATAAATATATCTTAGCGTGTTTTCCAGCTCAGAGAAGCAGATAAACAGTTAGCACTCGACCTCGGCTTACTTTTACTTCACTGCTGTGCTGAGATTCCAGGTTAGGAACAGATATCTGTTTTGTTCCTTGTTCGCTTGACTGGCGTGCACAAGTTCGTCCCCTCTCTCCAGCCTCACCTTTCTCTTTTCCGTGTGTCCCAATAAAGCACAAAAGCCTTCAGAGGGATATTAAAATCAAGAGATATTTCATTATTCATTTATTCTTTCAGATCTGTTTCTATCTAGGCCAGTGCTTTCCAGGCTCTGGGCTGAGGATGTTGCTGAGACTTGGATTTCACTGGGATGGGTATCTGGCACAGAATCCGGATATTCTCTGTTATTAATTTTAATGGTACCAGGCCCCAATGGTGGCGCAACCATTGCCTGTCACTGCTGAAGTCAAACGGCAGCTGTTTGCTCATCCCACGCTTCATAAAAGACTCAACTAAGACTGCCTTTTCTCTGGAAGAAGGCCTTAATTTACTAGCTGCTTGCAGACTGATTTGAAAAGTATAGCTGCTAGGCTCTTGAATAGACTTCACGCTCCTCTGCTCTTTAACATGATTCCTCCAGAATATTTGGAAGACCTACACTAAACTTTAAGTACTTGCTAAGACTTAAAAAACCCCTGATTAAGGGACTCTGAGGTTGAGGGGTTTCTCCTGCTTCTGGACAGAGACGGTGAACAGAGTCTAATTACACCCTTGCTTTGGCAACAGCAACCCATGACAACAGTGGACATGCTGTAAATTTACCCTCCGGAGGTTTCTGGTGTTAATATGTGAGCGCTATCTTTAGCCAGTCATTAAGTAAAAAATCCACAAGCTTCATATTTCTTCAATTTCCCTCAAGTATTAATTTGCTCCAATCTGACCTGCTGTCAATAAGCTAGAGCTGAGTTTCCAACCATTCCTCTGTGGTTCTTTCTGTGTGTCAGCAAGTCTTTTCAAGCGGTGTGAGACTGAATTTTTACTCCCATTATTCAGGTGTTGTTTAGGGAGTTTAACTTTGTTCTGCTGTGTACTGAAAGCCAGACAGGGGGAAACTCAGTAAAGACGCAAACAACAAAAGAAGCTCAATATTTTTTAATGAGCTGACACTTCAGAGTCATGAATGGAGGGGGAAAAGTTTTATTGGGCTGTTTTCTGTGATTTTGGTCTTCATCTTTGTCCAGATGTATATTTCTCACAGCTTTCCTTCACGTTAGCAGTATTTTTGTGGTATTGTGGGATTTTAATCCACAAAACACACTTGAGGTCTTCAGCAGCTGCAAGCCAGAAGCAGATGGGATCAATAGTGCTAAGATCTACTCTGACCATTAGTTTACCTCATTAGGTGTAGTTTAGGCCAAGCTGGAGATGGAGGATATGAGTGTAAATGTAGAGGATAGAGAGGTATATTAACAGGAAGTGGCTGGAAATGTATATTTATGTTTAAACTAAAGTTTTCTCTCTTAAAATCCATCTGTAATCGAGACTATAGTCTATGATTATGTCTGGATTTTACTTTCTGTTCTATGCCCATTATCATTAACAGCCTTTTTAAATTATTTTTCCCCATTTGAACGAAAGCATAGGACATCTACAATCATTCGACCACGTTTCCTCAGTCAGTTGTTGTGAGACTGACTGTGAAGGACTTCTAATTTGGACTTTTCGCTGAGATTAAGGTCGAGGCTCACTGAGGGTATTTTAAAAATGTTTGTGATTACAGCCGATCTTTAACCTCTCATGTTACCGATCTCACGTTCCCATGTCTCCGCAAAAGAAGCAGAAACCACAAGAATGAGATTCTCTCTGTTTTAGCAGCAGTGGAAAGATCAGACATGTGCCACAAAAGGTTGGAAGTCAGACTTCCTTTTCCTGTTTAAGAAGCAAGAGGATGCAGAGTAACAGATAATGCGTTTGATCATCTGGGCTGGCTTAACAGCAGAGATGATGAGAGTTTGACCCTCAAAGTTGCCTCTAAATCGCTGTAGACATCATGGCTGTCCATAACCGTCAGGGGACAGCTACTTGTTTTCATGGCTGCCCATTTAAAAAAATATCCATGAAGCACGCTATACATCTAGTAGCCATTTTTTACATTAACAGGTCAGTGTGGATGACGATTGTGCTGCAGAGCAACCTCATCTGCAGTGATGTGTTGCCTCACAGTCTATGAAACAACACAGTGGTGATTTTATTTAAGACTCTGTCACCAGTCCAGGCCACTAAGGGCGATTGTTTCCTCTTTGGACGAGCCCACTGCAGAGTCATGAACTTGAAGACTCAGAGTCAGCAGAATCACAGACAGATGTCACACTGACTCAACTGAATCTGAAGGAGGAAAAAAATTATCACGTCTTTTGGATTTTTGTCTATTTGCTCCAAATAGCTTATAATCTATACTTCTCCACTATTAACAGATTACAAAACTGTTCTTTTTTTTTAAGAAACAGGAGCTAAGCATTAACTTCAGCAGTCCTAAATGTCTTTTAAGGTCCTTTGTGTTTCAGATTGTGAAGCTCAGGGTGGGAAAATAGACCAACTTCAGCTGTCCAATGCAAAAGATTTGTTTTTGTTGCCATTAGCAAATGAGTTAACCCAGAACATTGGTCTGCACTGGGCAGCTCCCCACACTAGGCTGCGTATAACTGTGAGAATATGAAGCAAAAGACGAAAACAATGAGTTCTCAGTGATCCTTCATTTACATTAATTAGAATTTAAAAAAACAAATTAGGGTAAAAGTAAACAGCGGATGGACTCCAGTGTGTGCGCGTAGCGGCACAGCGACCTAAACGAACAGTCTGGTGATGATGATGATGAATAATCGTTCCCTCTAGGGTCAAAGGTCAAGCTATCCACGTGGGTCTGGTCTCTTGGTGACACAGTCCAGATATAGTGTGTGTCTGTGTGTTTGGCTATAATTCCGCTCTGGTATGTATGCGTGTATGTGTGTGGGCGCATATGTTTCGATGTGAGAGAAGAGTTGAGCCTGTGCGGAACAGTAAGAAAAATTAAGAAGGGAATATTGGCCCCTCAAAGGAGAGGATACTCTTATTAAACAAAAAGATTTAAAAAAAGACAAAGGTATGATTACTGAATGTCAGCCGAGTCTATGTGCAGTCTGGTTGAACAGTGCTCGGCATTCCAGATTCGTGTTGTGTACTGCGTGTTATTTTGCAGACGATTAATTCGGCATCTGGGACGCCTCACGTCGGACGTCAGAGTTTCATTCATCATTATTGCTCATTGTGGATTCTGACACTCAGCGGGAGCTTAAGGCGGCGCGATCACCCTCTCTAACACAGTCGGGCTTTGTGAGAGATGTAAAGTAGCGAGAACTTGGCATGAAAGGGAGAAAAAACAAGGAGACAATTAGATTTTATTGCGAGCTAGAAAAGATTTTGTGTGCGCACATACTGCTCGTGCGTGTCCCCACATCGAGTGCCCATCTGTGTGCCTATGGGCTTTGTTCCCAGGCTTCTGCAGGCCTCCCACTGTAATTGCACCAGTAATTGGTGAAGTGATAACCCCATTTCCACAGGAAATGTGCCCCGGTTTCCTCGCCCCCACCAAGACTACCCCCTCCCCGATGGCGCAGCTAACAAAGTCCTCCCCCTGGGAACGCCGCACCAGACAGCTAAAGTTCCCCGGGGCTCAGCGGGTAGACGAACAGACAGACAAAGGCAGTCGCACAAAACTACACACACACACTGTATGCAGCTTATAAATGGACAATGGTTTAGGCCGTGAGATAATAATTGGATAGATTAATGATAAGTGTCGCTTGTGTGTGCACGCAGCTATAAGTGGAGTGTCTGGATGTGGAAGAGATTGCAATAAGACACCAGGAAAATAACAAAGCTGGACTCCCGGGAGTGAGATAATGATTGAAATAGCAACTAGATTCTTTCATCATCTTTTTCTTTCAATTTTCTCTTGTATGCCACTCACTTTTCAAACGTGTCAGTACCAACTTTTGAAAGAGTTACAGACATCTTCTGTTCTTCTTGAAATAGCTTGCAAGTTCCTCACTCAGCAGGGAAAGTTTCCGTTCTTGAAACCTCCTGCTCGCTAATGAAATCAGCTCACCTGTCCAGAGGTGCACATAGTCACGTACTCATGATCTGTTCCTCTGATACTGGCATGGAAAAGCTGTGCTGACATTCGCTGTACCGTGTGTCAAATTGATGCTTCTCAGTGTCATCCCTGCACCTTGGCTGCCAGCCTCACCTTGACAGTCCACCTGAGCTCAGAGCACAGAGCACGTCCATAAGAGGAAATCTCAAACATCAAACAAAATAAGTCATAAAGTTAGAGCTGCAGAGAATATGTAAAAAAAAAAAGAAAGAAAGAAAAAAAAATTGAAGTACCTACCATGATGTCACCCATTGGTTTGTGGGCCAGGCCCTTCTGAAGACTTGGTTTTAGCACTGCGTCTTCTCTTTGGAGCCGGCAGTGACCCATATTTAGATCAGAGAGCTAAGTTATCATCTGGCACCAGCAAATTTGGTTAGCAAGCTGCATCCATAAATAGTAGGAGTGTTACACACATACCTGGTAATTAGTGTTAAGAGACTTTTGTACTTTCTAACACTCACACTCCGATGAGTGAATTAGGAGCAACTCAGGGTTCAGTATCTTGCCCAAGGTTACTTTGGCATGGAGACTGAAGCATCCAAGGATCAAACCACCAAGCTTCAGAGGACGCCATAAAGTAGTACTTCACTGACTCACATTAGTGGAGGTGAGGCCTAGCAGACAGGAAATCAAACAGCCACCTGTGCTGGCTTCCACCTGCAGTCAAAATGAGCTGTTAAAGCTGTCATGAATTGAAATATTGTCTATAGTATAGATGCTGTTGTTGTTTTTTTGTACCAGGCTGTAAATTCCAGCAATTTATTTCAGCTCTGAAGTTTGGCATTACAATGTGTGGGCATATGGGGAATTAGTTCAAGATTGTTTTATTTATATAGCACATTTAATTACAACAGCAACGTTGACCAAAGTGCTTTACAGAAGTACAAAATAACTAGTACCAAATAACTTATAATTAATAATATTAGTACCAAATAACTCTCATACTGTAGAATACAAATGTCTTTTGTATTCACTGGCATATAAATTACTTCCTTTTGGATCTAGCCTTAAGTGACCATTTGAGGAACTGCAGTTTCTTTTTTATCCATGTTTCCCTTCTGTTCTTCCTCCTCCTGATGTAGCTGTTGGGGTGGAACGCCAAAGTGGATGGATAAACCCACACAGAAATCTCTACGGGCCACTTATCTGTTCATTTTTGAAGTTATGCCTTTTTTTTCTTCTCATGTAACAAGCAGCGCTTCTGACCGTCTACTAAATTTGTTATGAAAGGTACTTCCAGAAGACAGATGCCAAGACAAATACTCTCTGCACAAGAAAATTAGCTCCGAACAGAGCTCCTGACAGGCTGTAACTAGTACCAGTAACCATCCTCTGTAAGAGGAGGTGTCATGAAAACTTAAGTTTTACACTTATTTGTTTCTTCAGTGATTTTTCATTCTTTGCCGTAAGCTGCACACGTACACGGCAGGTTACCTCTGCTGCAGAGTGCAGACCAGTCACTGCACTGTGTCTGAATCAATCCCTATAGTGTAGTCCTGACATCTATAGCCGAGCTATTTATAGAAAGTAAATTAGAACTCATTTCGAAGTCTCTATTTAGTGTCATATGAATGTCGTCTGTGAACTATGTAGCAAATGACATAATGCATACAGAGCCTATGAGTAGCATAGTTTGCTGCGTCAGGGCTTGTAAAACAGAGAGACTGACAAACATACTTAACGTTTTCTGCCTTAAACGTCTTAAACAAACACCATCGAGTTAAATTGGATTTGAAAACAGCTTGATCGGCAAAAAAATCATGTTCGTTTGATCATAATATGCAATGTTTTGTGCGCGCATATGATGTACGCGTGCGTGTGAGTCAGATATGTGCAATGCAGGAATGTTCTTAGCCGGATCACACGCTGCACATTTGCTCTAATCATATCAAGGTCCATCAGAGCTCCCATGACCAGCAACCTTTAATCTAATGTTCACCATGGACAAAAATATCCAGCCACTCACACATAGAAACACACACACAGACCCTCAAAATGAATAGTATGTAAATGATAACACTCACAGAAGGCGAATAAGGACGGGCAGACTGTTGCACTAATATAAAAGAACCATTCACGCAGAGACAAAATCTGTGTGTCTGTGTGTGTGCGTCTGGACTGACCTGTAGGCTTATGTCTTAGCGTGTCTGTTCTTTTACATCTTAACCTTTTCCGTCTTTGATTCCAAGTGACAGGAGTCAGAGGCCAATTGGCTCCGATCAGAGGTCACGACCCTCATTGACCTGCCTGTCAGTTTGATGCTGATAAGAGTGGTTGAACTCTGCAAGAGCTTGCACTGGCAAGTGTGCATTTGTGTGTGTTTGAGTGTGTGGCAAAAGAGCAGATTGTAGTGCTTTGATGGATCAGAAGTAGTTGGTTCTGTTTTTATATATTAGAGTTACACTTTTAATTTTATCTGCTTTGTCTTGTCTCTTCAGTGGGACGGCTTTTGATAACACTATACAGGTGTATACAGGTGTATGCAGGGTTGAGGGAAGTAATGCAGTTTTTAGCACGTCTCTCCCTCTATAGTGCCATAACTACTATAATCCATCAGATTTCTGTGATCAATGGTTTGCTTGGTAGACTTAGAATAGTGAGAATAGTAGAACATGGTCAAAGAGTAAGTAAGTCTTTTATTATGAAACGTCACTACAAAGAAAGGTTAAAGAGAGGGAGAAAACAGTAATTACCTTCACTCTCTACTTTACGCCCTGCTATCCACATCTGATGTATTTCTCACCTTGCTCGTCTTTGTGTGCCACATGACAACTCCCTATCAATATCAGATGGTTCTTCCAGCTTTCAGTTTGATTTGAAGGGAGCAGAGAATCCGTTTAACAACAACAACAACAACAAAAAAGAAAGAAATCAATTGTAATTCCGAGTTTCTGAAAAGACCGCTGTCTCGAAAAGCGTATTGCCTCTGGGTCGATAAACTCTTCACTAACTGCCACGGACAAAACTTTCGTGATTCTCTTGCGCTCTGACTGCGACTTTTCAGATGCCTCCATTCAGGAGCTTTATGGGGGTGTGAGGTGAAATTGGTTGACTTTCCATCACCGCGCTTTGCTGATAATGGCCAGAGATTCTGGTCATGGTGGGTGTCTGTGTGTAAACATCCTGCTGAATGTTGTCAGGGGCAGACAAACAGGCGGACAGGGTCACAGACGATGCTTGCTGCATTGTGAAATATCTGTGAATGCATGTGGTCAGTGGTATGCATGAAAGCTTGTCTGTGTTTGTTTGCCCTCCCACTACCTAAATGGCTTGATGTCTTGGAACAACACTCCATCATTCCAGACTTCGCTGTGTGTTTTAGCCAAAGCGTTGATGAGAGGTGTGGACCAGATTATTCATCTGTGTGTGTGTGTATAAGAGACCTGGGTGGTAGGGGGGTGTAGAGTCCAAGAGACACCCCTCAACACAACACAGACCCAACCCCCCCAGCTTTGAAATTATGTCGGCATGGTTGCCGTTACCAAGGCAACTGTCCCATGAGTAAGGGTGGGGTGGGTGCAGCTGGTGCTTCATGACTGAGTCAAGGGTGTGTGTGTCTGTGTGTGTGTGTGTGTGTGTGTGTGTGTGTGTGTGTGTGTGTGTGTGTGTGTGTGTGTGTGTGTGTGTGTGTGTGTGTATGGTGGAGAAAGAATGTGTTTTTTTTTTCTCCATATTGAATAAGAGCCATTCATCGTGGTGAGGTCAAGATGGTCGATGTCTGAATGGTGCAAAGTTTTCCTGGGTGTGTGTGTGTGTGTGTATGTGTGTGCGTGTGTGGGTGGGTGGATGTTGTAACCAATCTGAGAGAATGGGTCGGTACGTGTTTGTGTGGATGCAAAGATCTAAATTTGTTTCAGCATTAAACATGTGCTGCTGACTCACCCACTGCACCCACTTTCCATCTTTGCACACACACAACCATATATATGTGTGTGTGTGTGTGTGTGTGTGTGTGTGTGTGTGTGTGTGTGTGTGCGCGCGCGTGCGTGCATGTGTGTTCTGGTACATCCACTCTCAGTTCCCATCTTGGAGTGTCATCCTCCTTGTTATAATGCTGATTTAATGAACTCCAAACTATGAGCTGTACTTTTCAGCCTGTCTTACCCAATAGGATCTTGTGATGCTGAATGATATTTTTTACTGCAGAGGTGGTTTCACATTCAATTAGGCTGAGTTTTTTTTTTAACCCCCCCCCTTCATATTGAATTAAGCAAGGTCATGCTGCTCTTGTGGCGCACACGCTGTAATTCAAATGAAGTGCTGGATGCTTGAATAGGCAGAGCAAGGCATGAAATCCACCAGGCTTTGATTGCCTTGAAGAAGAAACACCATTCTGTTAAATATAAGCTGTGAAGTTGAGTACGCATACTTCAAATTCAATATTCAACATAAATAGACCACTTTTAAAAAACAGTGAATGTCTTCTTATCATTATTATTTTGAAATTCGGTAGGGTTGGAGACACAAATCCCTTCGGGGTTGCATCAGGAAGTGCATCCGGCGTGAAAAATCTGCCAAATCAAACATGCAGCGCTACCCGCTGTGGCGACCCCTCGTGAATAAGGAAGCAGCCCAAAGTAGCTCTTTTAGGAATGTGTAAAGAAAAGAGACTATAAGCTGAAAATTAACGAGTGCCAATCCCAGAAAGTTGACGATCAACTGGCTAATTGAGCATGCATCAAGAAATGAGTGCCATCACGAATAGCACATTCAAATGTAAACACGGCCCCACTTGAAAGTGCCGCAAAGCTTCTCCAAGATGTGCATCTTTCCGTTCTGGTGTTTTGATGAATGTTGCACGCTAT
The DNA here is from genome assembly GCF_013358895.1 of Oreochromis aureus. Classification (NCBI taxonomy): domain Eukaryota; kingdom Metazoa; phylum Chordata; class Actinopteri; order Cichliformes; family Cichlidae; genus Oreochromis; species Oreochromis aureus. The sequence continues at coordinate 26,038,641 of NC_052961.1, read as the reverse complement.
TTTTGGGTAGAGCTACTCAGTTCTATTTTCATTTTCATTGTCAGATGTAATAGAAGACAAATAGCAGTAGAAGAGTTCAAGTCAATCGAAGCTGATGGCAGTGCACTACTCACCATTCATTTGCTGATTAAGGGGAAAACACTTCACTGTTTGCCCAGTGAATAAAAACAGAATGGCAGTGATGAATGGAGTGGTATAAAAAATAGGGGCATGTTTTCATTAGCACTGATTACAACAGATTTTCTTCTCTTTCTTTTTCTTTTTTTTGCATAATTTGCATGAATCATTTCAATGTTTCACAGAACCTTCAGCTTTCAGTTCCTTCCACTGTGGAACCAGCTCCCAGTTTGGGTTCAGGAGACAGACACCCACTCTACTTTAAGATTATTCTTAAAATGTTCGTTTTTGATAAAGCATAGAGTAAGGATTGGATCAGGTGGCCTTGAATCCTCTGTTAGTTACGCTGTAATTGGGCTGGGCTGATGATGGCTTCCCATGATGCACTTGGTGTTTTGTCTCCCTGAGCCTGGTTCTGCCGGAGGTTTCTTCCTGTTAAAAGGGAGTTTTTCCTTCTCACTCTTGCCAAGGGCTTGCTCATAGGGGTTTGTCTGATTGTTGTAGTTTTTAGTTATGAAAGCTATGAAGCACCATGAGGAGATTGTTGTTGTGAATTGGAACTATATAGATAAAACTGAATTGAATTGAAATCTGTTGTTAGGATGCAGGTGGTGGGTTAGGTGGCAGTCATCTGTTACTATAACCTTGGTCAAGGCTTTTTAAGGACTTTCGTCTGCATCTTTTGTCAGCAGCAACTACGTCAAACACTTTGAGCACAACAAACTAAAAGTCCCGATTGTGTTGCACTCTTTGTGTTGCTGATGCTCCTTCTGGGATTAATGAAGCTCAGATCAGTGTGAAGCAAAACAATTTACCTCTCTGACCGTTTGCTGAATATTAACAAAGTACCCGGGGAGATTTCACACTGAGCTCAAGTATAAGTTTCTGCTGTCTACCTTTAGTGTGCAAGGCCATTCCTCTCCTACTGCGGCTCTCTGCTTCGCATTATCTTCCCATTTCCATTGAGTCATGTCTTCTTCTCTTTTTCTACCCTAATTTCCTTTCTGCTCATCCATCTCTTGTGTTTTTTTGCCTGACTGTCAGCATGTTGTGCTTCCTCTCATTTCTGTCTTCAGCATTTTTCTTGCATTCCTTCTGTCACCCCCTCCTTCTCCTTCTCTTTTCCCTCATCACCTGTTCTTTGCCTTTTTCTCTTGTCTGTATTTTTCATCCTTCTTGCCATTGTTTTCCTCTTTTCTCTCACAGTCACTGTCTTCCCTGCTCTTTCCCCCACCTGTCATCCATCCAATCACCATTTTTCATCTTGTCATCATAGCAGTGTTGCTGTCTCCCATCTTGCCTTTTTGCCGTTCTCCCCTTCTATCTACTTATTTATCCATCATTTTTCACTTTTTTATTGGATAGTTTTCTGTAACACTTACGGCTGCTCTCTTCCCCCACCTAGTCCTGCTTTCTCCCCTGATTTCACTTCTTCCTCAATCCTTCCGTACGTCCATCATTTGCCCCACCACATCATTGCAGTATTATTTTTACAGGCACACTCTTTCAATTGCTCTCATCGACCGTCCTCGTCATCATTACCCATCAGTATTTGTTAATCTCTCAGACCAGGATTTCTGTTCCTGCCCTTTTGCCTCATCCCGCCCCCTCCTTTTCTCAACTGTCTGTCATCGTGTTGTGCTTTGACATTTTTCTCATTTTCATCTCCGAACTGTCTCCACCCATCAGACCGTTTTCATCTTGCTGTCACTTTGCCGTGTCATTTTTCTCATCTTCCCTCCTCGCTGTCGCTCTTCTCCCGTCTCCCCTCCCTCTTCCTTTCCTCTGACTTCGTTCACCTTTGCTGTTTTACCCTCTCACTTTCATTTCAGGGTTTCACTGCACTTTGAACGTCACAGGTCTCAGGTGGTAACACAGTGAACACAACATTGCAACAATTACCTTTTTATGCAAAAAAGATGCACTTACAGAAAATATATTTGGAAAGAACGCCTCAAGGCAGTCTGTTTTTTAGTAATTTGTTCAATAAATAGATTAACAACTGGAATATTCTGGAGGGTTCTCATGTGCTACTCTTTGGATTGAAAGGCTAGTTTTTTCTGCTTACTTCTTGTGTGTCGTTTTGCATAACTCTGATGTCAGAATTCCTTCAGCTGCAAGTAGGTTTTTCAATTTGATTTTAAATCCTCCCACAAAATGTCAGTATGATTCAAATCTGGGCTTTGAAGAGGCCATGCCATAAACCTTCATGGTTGATCGGCTTGTGCTCCTATTCTGTTGAAAGGCCTGATTTTGATTGAGTTTAAACTTTTGGACAGATGGCCTCACATTATTCTATCCTGTTATCACAGTTGAATTAATGACTGCAAGCTGCCAAGTCCCAGTGGCAGTGAAGCATCCCAGAAATATTTCCCCTCTAACACACTTTACAATTTGTGGGCGATGCTTGTCTAAAAAACGTCTGCTGATACTGTGGCCTGATAATCTTAGATTCATCTGTTCAGACCACAATCTTCCAGCAGACCTAGTTTTGGCAAACTGTAGTTTTGATCTTTTTTGGACCGCTTGGACTTTTTCCTGGCACGATAGCAGTGAAGGTCAAATGTGTGTAATTCTTTGCTGATCACCTCTGTTAATAGTCGGTGTTTCGAAAAAGGAACAAATATTTGCTTGCTCGAATAGGTCAAGAAAGTCGATGACTGTACACGCCAACTGGGAACAAAAGTCACACGGGCTCACAGCAGGAAACTTCTTAATTGGACACAGTTGTGGGAGCCTGTCATTCCGCCGTGTTAGACATTTTGATGAATTTGGACATGGCCCAAATAGATCTGATTCGAGTTTCTGTAAAATTACTTGAGCGTGATGGACTCGCACACTCTTTGTTGCCTGTTAGATGTTAAAAACACATCAAGAAATGGTTGAACAGGAACTTCAGACTGCACATGTATGCTTCTGAAGACTTTTCCAAAGCCTGCTTAACAGCAGTGAGAAAACCCACTTCTAATGTTCAGTATAAATAGCAGCTGTATTGCGTGAATGTTAGCGTTTAAGGCACCTTAACTGAGCCGCCCACTTACAGTCAGCCCTACAGAATGCTCCCTCTATGCAACACTGGGGCTCTCATTCTTAAGGAATTTCACCTTCTGTGCTCAACACTTTGCTATCTGTTTTATTGCAAATGATTTGATTTATGCTGGTTTTAGGGTATTATACAGTTAATAGGTGTTTCCAAGTGTTTCTGTCAGTACTGGCATTGTGAACCCCAGTGGGTAGGTATAGGCTGGGCCAAATAGCATAGACATCACCCAGCCACATTGTTTGACCACTTCTGGGAAATGCACAGACATTTCCAGATCAGGCTAAATGTGTAATTTCCCTCGTTTGTGTACCAAAGGTTGATCTGAAAGCTGCTCAGAATACCTGTAGAGGAGTCTTCCAGTTCAAAATCTGGTCTAAATGCAAAGTTTTCTTTGAAGCTGCACTTTAGAGCCGCTTAATGAAAGTGAAGTTGTTTGAATTCTAGTGCAAACTGAGACTTTTGTTCAGCTATTTGCATTTCTGCAGCTCATCAATCTGAACAAAGAGGAAGTAAACTTAAACAAAAACGTATCAGCAGCTCACTGTGGCTAGTTAGTATCACCAGATTTAAACACTCTTATTGTTACCTGAACAAACAAGTGTTAACTTCAGCTGTGACAAATACCTTTGGCCCCAGTTTGCTGCTTACCACTTCTTTGTTTTTGAATGTTATCCAGTGTCCTTTACACAGTATGGCAGTTTCGGGGATTTTCGCCTTCTGTCACTTGCTTTTTCTGTCCTCCTTCTTATTTTTGAGCTCTACAAACCAGCGTTTGCTTGCTTGCTCAAACTTGAGAATGGCACAAATTGGCAAAACGGACAAAAAGTTAAGCAGGTTTCAGCTTTATCAGATTACACTGAAATCTGATCGAGACCGTGTCTGTACAAACAGAAAAATAATTCAGTTAGCTTCCTGTTACAACTCTGCATTTGCTTTGTACAAAGTTAGTTTACATTGGTAGTAAAACTATGAATACATATTCACACTCCTGCCACACTAGGAAACATTGTATTAACCGTGCCTCCATCAGGTCATTTCCCACGGGATCTACCAACTTTTTAGGAAGTTTTTTTCCCACTACAGCGACTGTTATTTTGCTCCCCCAAAACCCCTGCTTTGAGTGGAAATACAACTGTTGTGTATAATGCATCTCAATGCGCAATGTTAGGCCAGATTTAACTGCTTGAAGAAAGAAAAATACTGTGGTTCACCAACTGCACCACATATACGCTTACAGCTCAAACAATCCAAAGTTCTGCATTATGGTTTTAATAAAGTCGTGCTCTCTGCCAACGAGACAAAGGGAAGTTGAATTGTTCTTTTTTCATTTACACCAATCCATCTTTGGGTTCGGTTTGAACATTTAGTTTGGAAATTTGCTTTTGTGCATCCCTTCTCAGTTTGGTTTAAAGCACTGCAGGAGAGCCTGGTTGATAAATAAGAGTATGCAGTTTGCTCTCACTGTGGGCCAAATTTTGGGGGTTTTAAGTTTAAACAAGTTTTATAAGCTCTTTCTACTCCTCACTGCTATGTAGAGCTGCCAATGTGTGAAGCCATGCCCGCCTGCCGCTGTAAAGCCTATATGTTTATGCTTTAGTTTTGCGAGCCAAATCCGATCTACAAAAGAAGACTTGGCAGATAAAATATGAAAGTTAGCACGAGACAGACAGACGTGCAATTTCTGTCCTTGTTCGTAAATCGGTCGATCTCCCCACACCATACTTCTCATAGTTTACATGGTGCAGTAGTGCAATCACTGAAAAAAAATGCACTCTGTGCTCTCATTATCTGAGGTTTCAGATCCGGTTGTTATCATCCAGTCTGTCTAGAGATGTGCAAGTATTGTTTGTCTACGTTTGTTTATTCACGAGAGATACATTTCAGTATTCTTTGTTTGAACCGAGTGACCAGCCTGCTAAGAAAAAATGAGGGAGCAAAACAAACAACTGCCAGTTCCGTTTGTGATTGGTGCTGCAGGTGTGCGACAGTCTGTGTCTTTGCGCAACACGTCACTTTATCTCAAAGATGATCCGAGTGATGATCTGTCAAGAGAAAATTTGCGTCTTAGTTAGGTTTAATAATTCTCACAGTCTGTTACTTTGTGCTGTATGAAATTCTCCTCGAGATTGCTTTGGTTGCTAGCACATTGGTCATCAGCAGTTTACAGACATGTCTGCAAACACTTAAAAACTATTTGTCATGTATTAGTAAAACTGTAAAAAGCACGGAGGCTGTTGCACCTTTTCTATGGTGGAAACACTTCTTCATACAATGCCTAATGAATAAGACAAAGTAATTTGTATTGCAAACAACAGATTTCTTTCAGTTTAATGCCATTTTTGTCCCAGATTCCCTTGAATATTTTTAAAAACTGATAAGAATGGAGACCCTTATTTTGTGTTTTTTCCCTCCTTTTTCTTCTTCTCAGAGCTGATCCAGAATGGCCGGCTGCTCACGCTACCCCTGATGGCAGGAGACCTGCACTCCCTGCTGCCCGATGAAGACAGGAGACGTCTTTATGTGGCCATGAAAGATGGCCTTCTGTCTACCAGTATGGATGACATAACGCAAAACCCACGCAAGGTTAGAACCGCAGGACGCGAGCACACATTTGCTTACCATTTAAGGAAAGGTAGACTCAAGAGATGTAACACAAAATACACACATAAAACACACAGTCAGATGACAGCAGATGAGATAGCTGATGTGTCAGAGACTTAATAGGGCTAATTGCTGATGGTTTAAGAGGAAAGTCACACCCTTCTAATATCCCCTCTAATCTCTTATCTTTGTCAAATTCCTTACTTGTGCTGCACAAAAGCTCCGCTTTTCTTCCTCTGACCCTGTTTTGTGGTTCTTAGCTCAACAAACAATTCACTTACCATTCATTTCCATTTAGCATGGAGACAGAAACAGTGTTCAAAAAGCAGAAAGAGGCTGTGCCACATTTCCACCTCTATTCAGCTTTCTCCTTTGGCAGCCAAGCTGTCCACCTTTTGAGCAGAAGGTGATTTTTTTGACCTGATCACTTAGTATTATTTAGTTTAGCCACTGGTAAATGGAAGAAAGTACAGAAGTTGGGAATGTACACTTAAAGAAGGGGCTACGCTTTAAAAAAACAAGGGGGGAGAAGACTTTAAAAAAAGAAGACACAAGCAGATATGACTGTAATGGATTCCATTCAAGCCAAAATTATTTTATGCACGTTTCTTACATCCTAACTTCCTCTGCTTTCCACATTTACTGCTCAAAGGCACGATTGCCTCTGTTGGCACCAAAACGGAGGTATTATGCTTCAGACGAGAACAGCTAAACTTCAGATGAAAAACGACTGCACGAGGTCAGCTGCACACCACATTTTTGCTGTGCCAAGACTGCACAAGCGCATCTCTAGATTTTATACACTACTGAACGGGTCAATATTTGATTTGATGAGCTTTTTCACGTATCAGTAAAGTGAAATGTAAAGTAAAGTGACTCTGCCCAGCACATAAGCAATACACAGGAATGTGGAAGTGTCACAATAATATTCAGACCAACCCAAGATTTGCTGCGAGACGCGGCGCTCCTTTGTGGTGGCTGTTAGACGTGGAAGTTTTGTTACAGTATCTAGTTTCATTCTGCAGCTTTAGCACGGTATCGAGACAGCCAGACAGCCACGTTAATGGCTCGCCAGCCAGTCAGGTAGAGTTCAGGGTCACAGCAAGGACACAGAACAGTGCTGGCTTTCTTAACCCTGCCCAGCCGGATCAAATCAATACCCTCATCAGTCAGACGTGCATGGAAGCTGTCAGAGAGCCAAACAGGTAGAACAGCAGACAAACAACCAGCGAAACTGACAGACAGCCATCAGTTGCGCTGGCCAGCCACCCACTCAGTCAGGCATTCAGCCAGCATAAGGATAGATCGTCACAGTCAAATCATAACTCAGCTCTGTGCGGGCTGTTAAGTTACATATTTGTACATCCAGTATTTATAGGCTGTTTGTACCTTTCCAGCCTGTGTGCAGTCCCCCCCCCCCCCGGTGTTAAAATCACTCAGTGCCATGTTCTGAAGATTTCTGTTTATTTTCTCAGAGCTTCTTATCAATGCTGCCTGAGGCAATCTGGATCCTGTTTTTATTTATATTATCTCCTCCCGACTTTAACCACACTTATGCATAGTGGACGTGCGGTTTTTCTGTTATATAAAAATCAGTGTGAGAGACGATCTTATAATTTATTATAACAATTAAATCACATTTTTCTTCGATCGGGGGAAAAAACCAAACAAAAAAAACTCGGGGCATTCTTTCTGTGTGAGTCAACAGCTTGCAGCGGCTGTAACACAAAGGGTCACCAGGGGTTTGAGTGTTTGTTTGCGGCTTTTTGTTTGCATACAGTATTTGTTCTTCTCTCCTTTCATTTTCTCTGTTTTCAATCTTCTCTCGGCCCTGAAAACGACTCTAAAAGTACTGAAATTTTGCATTTTTTCTAGCTTTTTTCCCCTTGTTCCTTTTTCTTTTTAAAATTTCTTCCCTTTTTACAAAAACCCACATTTACATCTTCTGTTTCGTATAAACTGACAACCAGCATGTTTTTCACCGAGGGGTAAAATCCCATTAACCGCAGCCTTTACCTGTTGAGACTCCCTTAGTGGTGGTCCGTGTTCCTGTCAGTGTGTGGTATTCGGAGATAAACGGGGTCTGCGGTCTCTAATCTAATCTGATGGTCTCAGCTCTGCACCAGCCTCTGTGGGAATGACTGCATCGTGGAACAATTAGTGTACATCCAAAAATTGTTTCCTGAAACCACCGCCATTTGTCATCAATCACTTTCTACAAGCTCCTGTCACTTCTTCACTTCTTCATTCACCCCAAATACAAAAAAGAGAGATAAAAACTACAATCAGTGCACAGATGTGTTTTTTTAATTAATAAAGTGCACTTGTTACAATTTATATATACATTTAGTTTTTTTAATGCAGTGTGAAGTTGAGGTCTTAAATTTAATTCTGACACCCGAACAGCAGTTTGCGTATCACGTACTTAGTGGCGAGTGCAGACGTTCGCTTATCGTATCGATTACATCTCGGTCTCACCGTTCTGCTCTCCAGGGGAATGACTGTCTCAGGGAAATATTTAGATTAGTCATGTAGAAGCCATTTGACACTAAGGCTCACCTCATTCTCGCTCTCGCACTCTCTCCCTCACTGCACACCATCCCAGCCTCTGTTGTTTCCTCCCTTACTGGCTTTACATGAAAGCATTCTCCATTATAGAGTTTTTATTATACGCTGATTAAGTTTACACTGAAGCAAACAGTGTGGTTTAATGTGATTAAGCTAGCAAGTGCAAGACAAACACTTCTCTGATTGCTTTAGTTTGTTACAGGGTGAAGTCATTCATTTTTCACGTTACAAATGTACCTTTTCATGTGTGATTATCTTACCTGAACCCAGGATGACCTCACACAACCAAACCTAAACAGACCCAAAGAAAAAAACAGGAACCTGAGGGGTTTATTACACCACACTGATTCTCACAGCTTAAACAACAACAACGGAAAAAAAAGAGACATCGACATGTAGATCTCGATTATTCTCTGACTCTTCACAAAAGGCACAGATCTCTCTCATTTGTGCATTACACAGTGTGGAAAGATTTTTTGGAGCAATGTCATTTATTTTCTTCTTGAAGCCCTTATCAAAGAGCTCACATACAAAGTGAAGTAAATACCATATATCTTCCTCTGAGCCAGGGTCTTCAAAATCCATCGTGTGGGCTTTATGGCAGCCCACACGATGCAAGAAAGGAATGCACGACTGTATTTCATTCATCTCCGGTTCATATCATGATATAACAGCAAAGGATGAGACTGTGAGAGCTATTCTTCTTTTAGTCATCACAGCAGACTACAGGTCTGTGAGAAAAATATGAAGTGAAACTAAAGTGAATGAATATGATTTGTTTTGGGGGGGTTTTTAGGGAACTTCATAAAGGCTTTGCTGATGCTGCTGCACTGATAACCTTCACCTTTGTTTAAGTAAAATCCAACATGGAGTCTTTATGATTGTTATCAATAAAAAAATGTGGGGCATGGGTCATGAGTTTTTTCGATCTTCAGAAAAAGTCTGAGAACCGCTGCGCTGACACAGGTTAATGTGGCCTAAGTCATAAACTTCCTGAACTGGAACTCGGTCACCGAAAGTTTGATTCCCTGTCTTAGAGCCTGTCGTGTCCAATAAGAACTGCTGGTTAAAGAAGAAACTACCTGTGACCACAACAGAGAGGAAATTGTGGAGCCAGAACCCCGTTTGGTTCATCTTGGACCTTTTACAGTGGCTGCTTTAGTTGTTCTGTTGATGCAAGATAACATAATAACATCATGTTATAACTGCACAAATCAAATAATAACACGATGTTTAGCGTTTACAGTCAGACTAAATACTGTCAGCCATGTATAATTTTAATGAACAGTCATTTAGTCATTTAGATGAGTGATAATAGCTGCATTGCAGTGCACATTCACAGTGTGTAGGCATGGCCAGGATTGTATGTCAGTTAGTCATACTTGTAGTCATCTACTCTGCTCTGGCAGTTTGGCCCATTATCAGAAGTCAGCAATGCTGCCAGTTGGCTTTTTCTTTTCTCCTCCCTAAAGCTGACTATCTGTTTGGAGCTAAGAGGTATGAAAATCATCTCCTTCTTTCTTCTAGATTAGTCATGTTCTGCTGACTATCCCTGCCACGCTCCCTCACAAAGCACCTGCCAATCCCCCGAAGCCCTTTATCGGAAATGTAGAGTGAGCAATAAAAACATTTCTGAAATCTCTTTGTCCCTCTCTTTTTTCTCTCCCCCTCTCTTCGTTCTGTAGCTGTATTGGCCAGCCAGTCCGGACCGCGTCCAAGAATGTCTCATGGCTGGGAAGGATCCAGAGGTAATCAAATGCACACTCGCAGATGCACACGCAAACACGCTAAGATTGGGTAAGTACCGGCATTACCCTGACTTAAGCAACGCAGGGAAAAGAATTACATTCGGACACATTTGCGTGCAGATATGAATCAGTGACTTGCCGGTCAAACCACATCAGCCGTTTTCATCCTTTCTCTACTTCCTACTGCTGTTTGATAATACTATACAAGAACTGTCTAGAGTTATGAAGCAATAAAGCAATACAGTAGGATGATAGATTACCATCAAGGGCAGAACTAAAGCTGAATGTATCGTATTCATTTGGGAACTGTAAACAAACAAGACAGTTTTCATGCAGGCAGGCATATCAAGATTCAGTTGATCCAAGTACTGGCAGACGTCTGGTGGGGCGTGCTGAACAATCAGTCACATCTGAAGTTTTAGGACTACTTTTCTGCTTCTTGACTTCACAATGAGCTCAATATGAAAGGTGTGAAAATTTGTCAGAGTTAAATGAGTGCAAGTCATATTGTTGTTTGATATTCAAACAAGTAATAGGAAACAGTTAAGCATCAGTGCAAAATAATGTGTGTCATCCATCATTCCTCACTTTATGGTCCCTGTTTCTCCGTGTCCAGCTGGAGTGTGCGAACTTCCTGCGCGTTCTGCAGCCTTTTAACCAGACTCACCTGTATGTGTGCGGCACCGGGGCCTTCAACCCCCGCTGTGCTTTCATAGCCACCAGCCTCTTCCATCAGGTAATACTACAGAAACATTTACATACACTATACAGATAATATATGCAGGTGGAAAATATGTATTATTATTTTCTTTTGCGACTTTGCTGGATGGAAAATGGTATCTGTAGAGGCGTGAGCTCTACCAGACTTAAATCTACTGCTCCTAAAAATAATAAAGCTGAAGAATGGGTTGTGCTTAAAAGACTGCTAGCTTTCTGGTCTGGTAAAAATGAACCAGACCATCAAAACCCGATATTCACTGAAGCCCTGCTATCAAATCCCTCTCCGTGAAATCTGAAGAAGCTCCTCTTTTTGTTCCTCGCATTTTTCCTTACCTATCACACTAATTCAAAACCATCACGGTCATCACGTGTACAGTCGATTGTAATTTCCAAACTGTCTGCTGATGTAGTTCCCACATTTATGCCACTTTACTCGCTTATTCTTCTGAAATAGCAGCCAGTCGAGCAATTTTTGTGCCTGAAGCCATCTGTCCAACAACAGTTACCCCTTCTTTCAAAGTCACATAGATTACTTGTTCCATTTTGATCCAAAATCAGAATCAGTTGGATTATTCTCTGCAATTTTATACAAGCAGCACTTTGATGTTAACTGTAGTGCTGCCCATGGATGCATAGGCTCTAGCATTTGCCCACATATCCACCAGTGTTCAGTCTGCGATATGTTAAATTAACGTTCATCAATGATGCTCTACTCATTTATCCAGGTTTTGAGGGCTGTCTGCATTAAAAAAAATAGAAATATATGTATTGGATGCCTTGATTTTCCTACCACCCACCAATATGTCTGTGTTTTCAGACTTCGAGTTCCAGCCCCTATACGCTTGCCTACGAGCAGCTGAAATGTCATGTGGTGTCTGCCCCTATGCCCACATATCCACCAGGGTTCACCTTGTGATATGTCAAATTTCCTTTCGTCACTGATGCTGCACTGTGTGGGCTACCAGACACCTTAGCTATGTTATTTGACATTTTAATGTCAAATGCAATGGATGGTGAATGAAACTGTAGAGGTCAAACCTGCCTGCTGTTGTCGGTGTATAATTTCTCATCATAATGACACATGTGGGTTATCGTTTTTTCCCAAAAATAGGCTGCTGGTTCTGAAGTTTCTCACTCATCTCACTTAGTTGTGTGTGTGTCTGTATGTGTGTGTGTCAGAAAACAGTTAATCCCATGAAAGACCATGTGAGGTCAGAGCAGAGGTTCAGACATGGTTCTTAGAGGTGCCGATGGTGCTGACTGGTTTAACATTGAGCTTCACACATTTTAAAATCCCTCCACTTAGCCCGATTAGCCTCAATTAGGTGCTCACTGAGTGCATGTGTGGCTGGGTAGTTGGGCTCACTTAAATGGTGCTATATATGCACTGGTACTTTTTATGCATGTATGTAGGTTTTTTTATGTTGCTGTGTCTTTTTTTTAGTTTTAGTCAGATTATATGTATTTATTTTGTTTGTTTTTGTGTTTTATTCTGTTGTATCTATTTTCTTGATCTATGGTTTTATCTTGAAAAGCACTGGTCTGCTTTGTTGCTTACACATGCTGTAGAAATAAAACTGACATTGACATCAGGCTCAACTCGGGGTTCAGTATCCTGCCTGAGGATGCTCTGACACATGGACAGGTGGAGGTGGGGATTAATCCACCTTCCGACTGGTTGATGACTCGCTCTACCACCGCTTCTGGATGATTTGCTGCATCAGTGGATAAACTACTTGAGATTGCAATATAAATTAGGGCAGCTTTCTGATCTGTCTTCTTTCTGTATGAGTGACATCTGTGATTTCTTTGACAGTCAGAGCATCAGACTCTCTCCTACGGCCAGACAGAGTGCGGGAAAGGCAAATGTCCCTACGATCCATTCCAGAAAACAGCCTCTGCAGTCGTTGGTAAGTTAACTGTTTCTTTAAACCTCACCTTTAATAAACAATACACGCACCATCATGCACTTTATTTTCTCAACAACAAAATATAACCTGTAGGTGGAAATGAATCATCTGAATATGCATAATTAGGTGTTTTATCAAAGAAAAACTAGATTGAAAATGGGTTTGTGTTTAAAGCGTTCTTAGCAAAAGTGATGCTTTGCTGTTATAAAACCCATCAAACTGTGGAAGTTATATATAATTTCTAGAGGATGTCTAAAACAGGAGAGCCATGACTTGGATGTCTTTCAATGACTATTGATGAGAATCCTGTTGTGTATTCTGTGTAGATGGAGAGCTGTATGCCGGCATCACCTCAGACTTCATGAGCCGGGACTCTGCCTTCTTCCGTAGTCTTGGCAGCCGTCGTGTCATCCGCACTGAGCAGTACGATTCCACCTGGCTGCAGGGTAAGTGCAGAAAAGCACCACTTCCTTTTTGAAGTCTTCCTTTGTGTCGAACAACTCAAAACTGTGTCTGACATTAGAAGTTAGTTGAGAATGTGCTCCTTACGATAACAGAATCTTTTTCAGCTATTTTCAGCAGACAGCTTCAGCGTTACGGCATCCACACAGCATTTTAGCAGGAAATGCAAATTTTACTAGTTCTTTATTATTCTGGTTGCTTCCGTACGTTTTTCGCCGCTTAACTACTCCCTCAGTTTTTGTGCTATTTTCACTGTTCAAATCTTAAAAAATTCTGCTCTTTCTGCTCTTTCCTGATTTTGGTGCTCATAACTTCTATACTTTTTGAGATATTGAATTTTTTATGCAATATTTTTTGCCCATTTCTTCCACATTATCCATGGGGTGACTGATTTTGCTCGCCGAGATGAGCTGTGTTTTAGCTCAGTGAGATGAGCAGCCGTTCTCAGACTGGAAGGGTTCAAATCCTGCTTATGGCAATAATTTTTTTCAGTTCACAGTTAAACTTTTTTAACTCTATTCAACACAAATTTAAGCATCTTTACCCCCTTTCAGCAAAATTTTAAGTTTTTTCTGCTGTTTTCAGAAAAAAACTCTTTTCAGCAGAAATTCTACTCATTCACCTCTTTTCAGCGCAATGTTCTGCTTCTTTCAGGTTCAAATCCCGCTTGGGGCAACAATATTTTCAGTACTCAGTTGAACTTTTTTAACTCTTTTCAACACAGATTTCAGCTGCTTCACCACTTTTCAGCACAAATTCCAGCTCTTTCAGCTGTTTTCAGCAAAAACCTCTTTACAGTAGAAATTCTGCTGATTCACCTCTTTTCAGTGCAACGTTCTGCTTCTTTACCACTTTTCAGCAGAAATTCTGCTGATTTACCTCTTTTCTGCAGAATTTTCAACCATTTCACCTCTTATCAGCATAATTCTCAGCAGCTTCTGCTCATTTCAGCAGAATTGTCAGTCTCTCCATCTCCTTTCTTGTTAGCATGATTTTGCCTCAGTGAGATGACTAGCTGCCTTGAGACCAGGAGAGCCGGGTTCGAATCCTGCTCATGGCAAAATTTCTTTTCACCTCTTTTCAGTACAAATTTCAGCTTCTTTAACCCTTTTCAGTAGAATTTTTTGCTTTTCACCACTTTTCAGCAAAAAACTTCTGCTTCTTCACCTGTTTTCAGCAGAATTTTCAGTTTCTTCACCGCCATACAACTTTTTGCAAGTTTTCAACTTTTTCAGCTTTTTTCAGCAGACAGCTTCAGCATTAAGGCATCCACACAGCATTTTCGCAGGAAATGCAAATTTTTCTAGTTACATTTGTATCAGTGTAGCCGGACTGTAACCGGACTTATATTTGATTTCTTATAATTTGCCTGTGTGTGTGTTTGTGTGTGTTTGTGTGTGTGTGTGTGTGTGTGTGTGTGGGACTTTCCTCCAGATGCCCACTTTGTGCGGGTAGCGCCGCTGTCTGAAACTGATAATCCAGAAGATGATAAGGTTTACGTGTTCTTCACCGAGCGCGCTCAGGAGGCGGAAGGTGCTGCTGGCAAGGTGCTCTACTCCAGAGTGGCACGTGTGTGCAAGGTATGCGACATGTTTGTTTGGCATAGATAGGGTATGTGTAGTTTGGACACTCTCATCAGAACACGTCTGCATGTAGCTTACATAAATATGTTTACCTCCATGGGAAAGTATGTACGTGCTGTTTGGTCAGTGTGTGTGTTAGAGCAGGCAACTGTGTATCTGTGTATCACTGAAATGTGTGAGGGACTGTTTATGCTTGTCGCAATCACTGCGTCTTCCACTGTTGTGTGTTTGCACATTCATGACTTTGTTAGAATCAGAATCAGAATCAGAATCAGAGAGACTTTATAAAGCCCAGAGGGAAATTGAGTTGTCATAGCAGCAAATATACAATAAACATCAAACACTCGTATAAAAAGAGTGTAGAAACAGAGATATTGATAGATAAATATTAAGATAAATAGATAAATATAGAGATAAGGTATAAATATCAAAGGACAAGCATGTGCTCAAATATATGTCATCATGTACAAAAGTGACAGGGTGCGGTGAGGTGTGCTTAATTCTGTTCCACATGTGTGGATCTGACCCAAGTGGATGAATTAAAGAGCCCGATAGCTGCGGGAAGGAACAACCTCCTGTAACATCTCTCAGACAGCGAGGTTAAAGGAACCTGTTACTGAAACTGCTCTTCAGATTGTGTGTTATGGAGGGGGTGGGAGTCATTGTCCATAATTGCAAGCAGTCTTGGCAGCGTGGCGAGCTTCATGCAAATGTTACTGTGTGTGCGTGAATTTTTTTGCCAGCTTAAATATGCAAAGTTCGTATGTTTGTATGTTTGCTACCTCTGTAATCATAGTAGATCTAATTCAGTTCTTTGTAATGTTCATGTAGAACGACATCGGAGGCCAGAGGAGTTTAGTCAATAAGTGGAGCACTTTCCAGAAGGCTCGAATGGTCTGTTCAGTCCCAGGACCAGATGGCTTACAGACACATTTCGACCAGCTCCGTGAGTACACACATGAAAGCATCAAAAGGCAAAACACATCACATTCAAGCTAAAACAAAATCACATCCGACAGGTCTTAACCGCTGGTCATACAGCTGAAGGTCTGTCCCTGAATGTTTCCTAAAAGAGGAATTGAGTTCAAGCACTCAGCCAGTCTGTGTGTGTGTGTGTGTGTGTGTGTGTGTGTGTGTGTGTGTGTGTGTGTGTGTGTGTTTTCATGTGAGTTCGCAGACACTTAAGGAAACTTAAAAACCACTGCCTCAGTAAATGCCTGCATAGCTCCACTGTTACCACGGTGACCAACAGCCCTGTCGGTCACCTTGGGTTTGTCTTCGTGCCTCAGCCTTGGTTACCACGGCAACATTCATTGCAATGGGTTTATTCGTTATCGAGAATTTTCACATCAGAGTCCTCCGGTCAGCTCTGAGTGTGGGTGCGTGCAGCAGCAGGTCTGTGAGAGGTGCGAGATGCTGAATTTGTGAACTTGGACGCTGCCGGTGTGAATTTGTTGCTCACAGATGTGCAGATGCACAACTCTGAGTTTCTCTTAAAAAACGGTGGCATTAATGTTAATGGGTAATCAGCAAGCTTTAAAACACCAATAAAAGGCACCACCACAGTAATTGGGTTGATTCATCAGAATCAGAATACTTTATTGATCCCTAAGGAAATGATGTTTAGCCGAATTCGGAGCTACAATATTAGCGATTTAAATATTTTACTACAGAAATCTTTATTCATTTATAGAAGACATCAACATTTCAACATCGATGTAACTGTGCCTTAGTAGAAAGCATTAGTAAATAACTGCAGTTGATGATACAGCCTGTTAATTCATTGCTACTGCTAGCCCCCCGCACACTATTTTATGCAGCAGTAGGTCCGATGCTTGCATCAGGGTATCTCTATCTTTACCATTGTAATTTGGTGGTGGAGAGTACAGAAACTGTGTAGAGGATGCCTTTTACAAATGAAGCTCCCTATTTTATTTGAGTGGAAACTTAATATTCATGTACTCCTACTTCACCTTTAGTCCTCTGTGGCGGGCGGTTGGGATTATGTTCTTTAAAGTTGCCTCTGCCCATACAGCTCAGAATTAGTCATTTCATATTTTGATTGGAAGTTATGAAAAGGAAAGGGTGGATGGCAGAAAGAGGAAAGCATGGTGATGTTTTAAAAAAAGGAAGGCGTAGGAGGATGAAGCAAATCGGTTTTGTTTTTACTGCAAATTTAGCACACATAAACCTCGCAGTGTGCTGCATAGACAAAATGAAATTAATTGTTGAATAAATAATATTTTTGAATTTCTGCTGCCATGGAATTACAGTGCCCATGGCTTTGGGTCTTCATTAAATGTCATCTAACACGGGTGTGTCTGCAATAACAGTCCAGATGAAGATCCTCGAGCCACGGACAGATGTTTGGATTCCTGAGGAAACTGAATGAGAGCTAGAACTTGCTTCCTTTATCTAACTTCCACCATCACAAAAGAAGTGGGCTTGTATGGAGTGTGAAACACTCCTCTGCAGAAAACTGTCTCCTCTTTGGCCCTGACTTCAGCCCACAAACCTAATGCTCTTGAGACTGCAAGGTTTTCGTGAAAAGTCTGCATTAAAAATTAGAGGCTTGGAGTTTGAAATTCATGGGTGTTCTTGGCAGGGAGAGTTTGCCCAAAGAACACTAAATTGCTAATGTAGTTCCTCGAGTGTTTGAAATCTCTAATCAACTGCCAAGACAAACAGTTAACAAAGAAATGTTTTGATCCATGAGTTACGAGCCCGGCGTGCTTTCACTGCACCACCCTGTTTTTGAGCAGATCATCTTTCTTATGAAGCCACTGTGTTTCCTGCTAGGCCCTTAGGGGATTAGGTATTTGTTAGGAAAAGAAAAAAGGTGTAAATTTGAGACAGGCAGTTAGACATATGGTAACAGTGGGACAGTGTGAGGTTGGGACTTGTCTCTGCTTAGGTTACTCGTCTCCGCTCTTTGTGTAAACAGAGCACACTTAGAGTAAACTAAGTGACTCACTCGGAGAGTTACCATTTGCGTGAATGTATACAGTACATTAACATATACAGTAAATTTTACACTCCTTCACATAGTCCAACCATTACACAAACACATGTTCAACAATAACAAACACCTGAAAGCACACACACTGTTTTTCAGCTGTTACCACACACACACAAAGACACTCAAGCCTCAGCCTGTCTGTGTATACAAAAGAGTTCAGACTTGTCAAGAGCATAAACATCTCTACCCAGCATGCCTCTGGCCATGTTTTAACCATCTGATAAGGCTGCATACAAATTTGTTTGTGAATACACTTCAGCAACACACACACACACAAAACCACGACCTGCATATACAGGAGATTAACCCATAGTG
Source organism: Oreochromis aureus (assembly GCF_013358895.1). NCBI lineage: Eukaryota > Metazoa > Chordata > Actinopteri > Cichliformes > Cichlidae > Oreochromis > Oreochromis aureus. The sequence goes on along the minus strand of NC_052961.1, from coordinate 26,020,555 downwards.
TTAAGAATGCTGTCAATGTTGTGTTTATGCCATGCTCTGCCACATAGAAACACTACAAATCCCATAAACTCGCGACGCTCTGCAGGTCCCTCCAGAGCAGCGCATGACACCCGACACATTTTTTTTGTTGAACATTTTTGCACTTTTGCTAATTCTGTAAGACACAAAAGAAATCTATTAACAACATTCAAACACCCATTAAGTTCAATCCAAATGTATTTATGTGGCACCAAATCACAAAACAGTCGTCTCAAGGTGCTTTATATTGTAAGGTAAAGACAATACAATATAGTCAGGCCCGTGTTGAGAAAGTGGGAAGGAAAAACTCCCTTTTAACAGGAAGAAACCTTCTGCAGAACCAACCTCAGAAGGCAGGGAGACAGGACAAAAACACACTGTGGAAGAGAGCCAGAGCTTAATAATAACCAATGATTAAATACAGAATGGTTTATAAACAATCCATAAAAACACCATTTTAAGTAACACTATGAGTACATAACCCTGTAAAGGCAATGAATAGATAAATAATAAGTGTTCGCACAATTCCAGATATTCCATTAAAAAAGAGAGACCCGAAAAATGATACTGTAGCATGACAAAGCTAAACCTCTAGTAGCTGTGATAATTTCACTAGCAAATGATCTCAGTCTAGCTCACGAGATAATTCCAGTCCAGTCTGTTTCATCACTGACCCTCCAGCATTGAAACAGATTAGACAAATGGGTGGAGATAGACTTATATAAATCTTGATACATATATATATATATATATATAGTTTAGATGGATTTTTTCATATTATTCATTGTGACCTGTTACCATGTTTCCACTGAGTTATCCAGAGTGTAGTTCTTAATTTACTTTATGGCCCATGTCTGTTACAGAGTGTCAAAATCAGCACAGGGAGGAGGTTGGGGTGGATGGATTGGCGGCCACTCTTCATTTACCATTTCCAATGTAAAGTAAATGTTTGCATTTCTGACCACAATCATTCTCTAACCTTGGCGCCTTTATTCTAAACACGATGATAAAGCTCTCCACACCTTTACTGAGGGGGATTAATTTGAACCTGAGCTCTGATACCACATTTTTGGATCTAAACTTAGCCCAGCTATAGAGAATCAATTTCCTTTTGTGTTCTTAGCAGTTCTGTAACGCATGTCATGTCACTCAACAGGCAGGGGAATCAGATCAAAGCTGCACATGTTGCTCTACAAGCTTGTCAGAGCACTTGTTGCAAATTGCTTATTCTCCTCTTGTTCCTTTAGCATATTTTTGTCGATATTGACTCACATGTTTTATGAGGGTTTTGAACACCCTCAGAGTCGGCTTTGTTTTGGGCTGTAATTGCCACGAGGACTGACTCACAGCACCGGACTGCTTTGAGTTTATTGTTCAGTTGTTTTGTGTCTGGAGCTGTAGGGCCTTTTGTTCACTTGTGTAAGTGTTAATGCTCAGCTCTTGTTGTCAACCACGCTAGTGTGAGAAAAACAAAAATCAGACCTCACTTAACCATAATTATTCAAAGAGTCAAACAGTCGAGTGGAAGCCGAGTCCCTCACAGGAAAGGACTCCGTGTCGTGCAGTGATGTTTTCCCCGTTGTTGTGGTTGTTGTTGTTGTGGAGGAGAGTCATGCTATGAGGTTTTAGAGCTGGAGACAGGCAACCCTCTGTGGCCGGATTCTGTGTCCTGACACTGGAGCTACTTCGATTTTCTCAGCCATTTTCCTCGTCTATTTTTGTCTGCGTGCGTAAGATTCAGTGCTTCAGACATAAGGCAGCACCCATACGCTTCCCACAGACAGGAAAAGTGCAGGGGAGGAAGAGCGTCACTGGGAGAGTTTGTGGATGGTATAAAAGCATGACAGTGACGAGAGACAGAGAAACACATCGGCCAGGCAAGCCTCTTGTTCAAGCTCAAATGTAGATTTAATTATTTTTTAAATCCACATATAATTTAAAATGAGTTTTAGATGATGGCGACGATGACCTTCTGAACAGTCAGCTGTTGTAAGCGATCCAAAAAACATCAGTGATGTATGAGAGCCACAACCCAGAAACAGCAAGTTTGACATTTCTGAGAGATTGATGTTTTATATATTGGACGTTTTTGAAATGACCTTAACCTTTCTTTGGGTCAGCCGTATCTTCTCCGGGTCTGTTTGCCCTCATCAGATGGAGAAAAAGGTCAGAAGATAAACTAGAGGGAAAGATTTGTCTCCCTCCGTATATGAAGTGACGGTTAAGCAGTTGCACATATTGCCAAGCCTTCCCAATCCTTTCAGGTTAATCTGACAAATGTGTTTCCACTATTTAATGCTTAATTGCCTTGTCGACAAACACCATTTGTTCAAACTGGTTAGGAAAACATGTTTTGTGATGCTGAGGCAGATTTGACTCCCCCGTTGAACCTTACTAATCCATCATCGCTTGACTGCAAACACTTGAAAGGAAGCCCAGTTTATCAGAGGGAGAAAAAAAAGAGGAGATGGACAGAAAGTGAGTGAAAGTGAGGAGCTGGGCTGATGGCCAAAAGGAGGGTAGGAGGAGGGGGATCTAGTAGGACAGGCAGGATGAGGGCAGAGGTTGTAGCACGTGGTGTTGACCAGACATGAGAAGGACAAAGAAAGATGGGCTGAGGGAGATGAGGAGGGATGTGGAAGCTGTCATCAATGCGTTATTGCTGCAACACTGTGCAAGAGAAGGTGAAGGAGGGGGAGGGAGCAGGAGAGAGGAATATCTGATTTAAGAGATCATTGGAAATAAATTTGGCTTCTGGGCAGGGCATATGAAGAAAACAGAGAGGGGATGAAGAAAGGAGTGGTAATCGCCAAAAGAAAAGCTTTTTATTTTCTTCTTACGACCAAACAAAAATGGGGAGAAACGAAAGGAATAGTTCCAAATTTAGCATTTCAAAAGGTTAAGACTTCCAAAGTGGAAATTGTAGAAGCATAGGCAGAAATTTACCCTCGCGCATTCAGATTTTTAGTGTTGCCATCAGTTCTCTGATCCCTCTTCACATTTTCACTACATTAGGAAGAACAGAATATTTTATTAAAGCATGTGTTGAGTGTAAAGTCCCGGGGTTAGTGTAACAGCCATCGCTACCAAGGTGTGGGGAAGAAAGGAAAAATATAGATTGATGTAAAGGACTGACAGAAGGGAAAGGATAATGGTCAGAGAGAGTTAGAATTGCTGCAGGCCATGCACAAATATATTTTCCCTCTAAGGACCAGGATTGGATGAGTGAGGTGAAGTGAATCTAAAAGGGTGTGAAGGCTGACTGAAGTGAGACAGAGAGAGAAGGAAGCAGGGAAATGGGGTTAATGGGGAAGGATGAAGCAGACTGAAGGTGGAGATGGAGGAGATTATAGATTTGCACTGTATATTTGACTTGTAGTAAACTCAGTGTAATTTACTGGATTTCAGATGTATATTTATTGGTGTGCAATTAGATCCTGAAGCGAAAAAAAAGAACAAAAACATTGTACGACACAGAGAGTGGTATCAAACGTCCTTTGTTACCACCGATGGAGAGCTGGCATCTTAGTCTGGCCATGGATGGCAAAACTGAGTTAACAGCTGTTGCTAGAGGCTAAAACATGTATCACAGTGAGAAATATGGAGTGTCAGAAGGAATAGGGTCAATAGCTGAGAGGGTTAAGGACCGGATAGGATGGAGGCAGGGCTATTATTGGCAAATTACTGTAAGATGGAGGGACGAGACAAGAGGAGTTGGCAGAAAGGTGACAAGCAAGAAGGACGCACGATCTAGGTGTTGGCATTCAGGGTGGCTGGATGAAGAGGAAGGGAAAGAAGAAACAGTGGAGAAATGAGGAGAATATGGGAGTTTGCCTGAGGGTGCACTGGCCAGACAATTAGGATGAGGGGTAAGAGGAGGAGGAAGAAGATAGGGGCTGGGGCTGCAGGTCTGCGGGCTAGACAAGACTATCTTCCCTCAGGGGGAAAACAGCCTCGTTTTGTTTAGAGAAGAAGACACAAGAACAATCCTCCAGAGAAAATAGGCCAGACAGACAGATGGACGGGGGGGACAGAGGGAAGAAGAGATAGCGGGAGGGAGGGTGGGGGACTGGGAGGGACAGCGAAAGTGAGAAACAAAGAGAATGACATACACCCAGAGGGCTCCCGGGATGTCCAGGTGGATTTGAGCAGAAAGGTGCACGGGATGAGAAAACTAATGAAAAGATAAAGAGATGGAAAGAAAAATGAGAGAAGATGATTCAGGAGGAGATAAAAAGAAAACATCTTAGAGTGTAAGATAGTGGTCGAGGCTGAAAGAGCGAAGAAGCTGTGCTTAAAAAAAAGATAAGAAGCCATGAATCTGTCGTCTTTAACTGCAACATGAGCAAAAACACCAAATCAGCACTCCTTCCTGCTTCAGTGGTCAAACACTCTCACCTGGTCAGCCCGTCTTGCAGATAGAAGCAGAGTGACCTCATATTTTCTGCACTATATTTGTGATTAATGTATCTCTGAGAATTGCGTTATCCCTCCTCTATCAAAGATTAATGACATTAGAAGCCACTCCAGTTTACTAAATCAAACATGCGAGGGATGTAGGTGGAACAGCACTGAATCAGTCGAGGTTTAAACTCGTCACGGAGCGATAAGAGTGAAGTTTTGCCAAGCTGAGCCGTAAATAACTAAGACGTCTTGATCAAAGTGTGTAAGAAAGAAAAATGTTGCGCTGGCTGCGTCTTCTAAATTTGAACTGCATTTTTATGTGGAGCTGCATGCACAGTGAGGTGCGAAGAAGAAAGGGAGACTAACTTTCGAGCAGAAGGCAAGGATTCAGAGTTTTTCCCCTGCAGTGCTTTACCAGAGTTTGTATTAAGTTTACTCAGAACTTTCAAAAAAATGCATGTATTTACTTGTACGTGCTGTGTGGCCTCATTTTTACCTGTCTTAAAATATCACAAAGTAAATTGGGATTTTTTTCCTCAATTGGAAACCTTTGTTCTTTCTTACATTCATAATAGTTGGAGCATTGTTTGGAGATGCAGCTCTGTGGATGCCAGCCAGACCAGCTGGTTTGATCATTTTTGATCCACACTGAAATATGTCAGAGCAGTAACAAATCCTAAATAAGCATATTTCATGGCAGTCAGTTTGACCTGAAACAGCATGTATACACATGTGTTACTAATGATGTTAATAAAGTTTCTTCCCTGTTTAGGTGAAGAGAATTTGTTCACATATTGTATTTCAAAATGGCTTCTGTGAAATGAGTCTATTGCCTTGAAATCTGGTACAGCCATTCGTACTTTCCCTCTGAACAACTCTGATGAACCTCTAACTTCCTGTCATGCAATCAACAGGAATCAATCATGTTTCTTTTCCAGCACTTTTTCACTCAATACCTGCAAAACTAGTTTAGGTATTGTGCTAACAAGTGGATGTTAGCATGTCGAATCTACCTAATCTCACTTGACCCCATGTTAGCATGCTGATGTTAGTAAGTCTTTTATACAGTTACTGGTCTTGACTTGGAAAACAATTCTTATTTGGCTTGAAACTGACTCTGAAATACTTCACTTTTTACACTTTTTACACTTTTTACGCTCAGTTTGGGAATCGTCTGATAACCACAGGTCGCTACAGAAAAATGTTGCGAGTGGTTGCTGGAGAAATCGATTGCTAAAGCCCCACTGCACAGGGCTGACTCCCTGGTAACTACGGGTGCTAGGGAAAAATGCATATTCCTGCACTAGTTGGCAAGTCACTGTGGGATAGTTGTTTGCTGTCGTTTATTAGTGGTTAGCAAAATACTTGCTAACTACTGACAGACAAGTCAGGGTACAAACTATAGGCGACTGAACTGTGGGCAATCTGCTAGCAACCAGGCCAGTCACACAGAGGTTTTCAGTTGAGCACCGTCTACCTCTTTTGACCAATAGGCCTGTGTGACTGAAGCCTAATGTAATTACATTAGATTACAACATTAAAAGCATTTTTCCTGCAGTAGTGCATTAGTCTTTAATAAGGCCAAGTATTGTTCTGTCCAAATGTGGTGTATCTCACTACAAGTCCAATGCCAGCTTGGCTGCACTTCCAGATGAGTTTCATCTGTTCTTTGCTCTGTTTGACTGCAATCCCATCACCTGGTAAACTTGTTTCCACTACGTTTTAAAGGGCCTTTCATCTGTACTCAGAAGGGTTCCACCAGGGTGGCTGTGTGACTATAAAATTGAGCTCTGTGGGTGTAGATGTGCATCTTACAATGCCCTTCTTTTTTAGTCTGACTCATCTCTTCTTTGAACAAAACTTCGAGGAGCTTCAGATGAAAGTGTTGAATGCTCAGGATATACATCATCCAGAGTAATAATGCATGAAGGCCATAAAAGAAAAACAGGTAGACACAGAGAGACAAAGTAAACCAACAGATGATAAAGGTTTTGATTAATGAAAGGCATTCTTTGAAAGATGTGAGAGTAGAAGATAAGCTTGAACAAATGATGGGAAAGTGGAGAAAAGGCTGTTAAGAAAGATTGAGGGATGATATGAGTAGAATTAGGGAGTGATAGGAAACAGGAACAGAGGTAAAAGGAGTGATAACACAAATGGGGGCATCTACATTGTGATTTAAAGGCAGGAAGAGCTCAAAGAAGCAGTAAATAAAATGTAATAACAAAGAAGTGATATATTAAAGGGAAGAGGGAGTGAGCAATTGATACGCTGGAGGCAGCAGACTACCCATACTCTTCTGTTCCCCATCCTGAGGGGCCTGTGTGGGTGTTTGTGTGTCTATCGGTACCATGCGAGTTTGAGTCAATGTTCCTTGCTCCCTGCAGTTTAACAGTTTGGTATGTGTGGGTGCATGAATGTGGCTATACATGCCTTTATTTCTCTTTGTGTGCTCCCAAATCTGCCACTGTGTGTGGCAGCTGCAAGTGTGTGTAGCTGTGTCGAGATGAGATTAGCCTTCCTGCAGGGCCGTAGTTCCACAGAGGCCACCTGAAGCAGCAGGAACGGCAGGAATGTGGGAACAGTGATACGCTTCGTCGTCTCCAACACCACAACAACATATCTGCCTCTGCATGGGAGAGGAGAAGAATAAAAGTAGAGACATACGGGGCACTCATTGAGTACTCCTTGGGTCGAACCTGTTTGTAGAGTTTCGGGAACTTTTAAAGCTATTTGCCACAAAAGTAGGAAGCAAAAAGAAAGGAGTCCTAGGAGTCATGTATTTATAGATTATCACAGCGTGTTGCAGGGAAAACAAAGGGCTCCATTCTCCTCCATTGTGATGGGATGATAAAACATTCCCTGCTCTTATCTGAGACAAAAGTGCAGAACAGAAAACCTTTGATTTATTCTGATTTAAATAAACTGTGAAAGCCAAGGTCTAGTGTGAGCTGCAAGTGCAGGCAACTGAATAACACAGCGATGAACACAAGTGGAAATATGGGAGGCAAAAAAGTCAAACTGTGCAAAACTTTCAGGAACATTAATTAGTTTTTTTAATGTGTTGTTTTTTAATGTTTTATCACAATTTGTCAGTATTGAACCACTGGTGCTTCATACGAGACACAATGTTTCCATTGTCAGTCTATATGTGTTCCCAGTTGTGGGCTTTTTATTACCAGTCTGTTTTATTTGATTGTGAGTTCATGTCACATCAGTTTGTTCGTATTTTACTCCCCCATGAATCAAAGTTATGAGCGTTGTGGTAAATGGACTGTTTCTCTAGCGCTTTTCTGGTTTTCAAAGTGCTTCACAACTCAAGATGTATTGACTCATTTGCTTTTTATGCTATACATTCAGCACCTTTACTGTCACACACAAAGTGATGATACGGCAGTTTTTTACGGTTCAGCATATTTCCAAAGAAAACTTCCATACGCAGGCTGGAGGAGCTGGGAATCTGCCAGCCTTACACTCCTGAGCTGTAGTCATAGAGTCGTTTTTTTTCTTTATCATACACACAGTATCTAAGGCACCATTTTTGGACCTCCAACGTATTTGTAACCTTTTTCATGGACTTACATTGAATCTGATGGGAACAGAAGATACAAACAAAACATTTAATCACTTTCTAAATATCACACACTCACTCACACTCCGATGAAAACATCAGAGGCAATTTGCAGTTCAGTCTTGCCCGAGGGCACTTTGACACGAGGACACTGGAGGAGCTAGGGATCAAACCGCCGACCTTCCCATTAGTAGATGGGGCCACAGCTGCCCCACTTTTTCTTTTCTTTTTTTCCTTAATCCTTAATCCTTCTGAGGATACTTTTAGCATTTGAACTTAAATCTACGAGTTCATAAAAAAAAAGACCCCATAGTTTTACCTGCTGTATTCAAATGCGGTGTGATGGCCGCTGAGCTATCAGGTGTCGAAGGCAGACAGATGGAAAGAGCTAAAAAAACAAATCCGCACTACACCTGATTGCGCTCCATGAGTGGATCACTATCAGAGCGACGCCAAAGTGAGAAAAACATATCAGATGTGTGTGTGTGTGATCCGCTGTGTCTGAAATGACGAGTGGAGACCGAGGTGTGGTGTTAGTGTGTGTGACAGCAGGTGCTGTGTTCCTGTGGCGGACGGAGCGCTCGGCTCTCCCACTGCGGCTGGTTATTAATGGCTACAGATTCATTACAAGCAGCCAGTCAGCCATGCTGCCAGCATGCCCGACGCTATTAGTCACACAGTCAGACTGATAGATGCACACACTCAGATACGCACACGGGCATACACATAATGAATACAAAGTACCTAAAACCGAACACACATTCACACAAATAAAGAAAATAGACTGTTACACAGACTCATGAGCATTGCTCACATGAATACAGACACGTAGAGTTTACACAGTCCTGTGCAACTCTCCAAAACTTCTCCGTAATTCAGACATCATTCTGATCTTTTCTGACTAACATTTTTATGTCTTTGTCTCCTTCCATTTCCCTTCCCTGTCTTTCTCCTTATCCCTCCCTTCTTTTCATTATTATGTCTGGATGTTTTCCATTCAGAGGACATCTTCATCCTCCACGGGAAAGACAAGAAGAATCCTCTCATCTACGGCCTGTTTACCACTTCAAGGTATGTGCCTCTGTAAAGCAGAAATCATGGGAGTTGAGTAACTTGAATGGGTAGTGTGTAAACTGCATACCCTTGTTTATGTGTGGAAAATGTCAGTATATGGTGGTAGATGGGAGGGGGTCCCTTCACTTTTACACTGGGCGGACTAGTTTTAGAAGGACTTTAGTCCTTAGAATTTAGTTCTTTATTGATCAAGCCATGCAAAAAAAAAAAAAGAATAGAAATGGAGTGCAAAAGAGTGGAAGAGAGGAGAAGAGTAACTGCGTACTCAACATTTACATGATGAATACGATTTCCTGAAAAAGATTAGATGTTTTGTCAATAGTTTATTTTGAAATAGGATCCGTGGTATGCATAGTTATACTTTTTGGTGACAGTTTTATTATGGAGCATTGGGTTTCTTGGGGCCCCAGAGGCAGGAATTGCTGTAATTGTTTAAATAAAAGTTTTAAATGCAGTTTAAAGCCAGCTGTAAATTGAACTGCCGATGACAGTGGAGGCTGATGAGGTTTTAGTGAGAATTTCAAACCACTAACCAGACACTGAATTAAAAACAGATGACAGAAGCATCAGATCTTTAACGATAAATACTTGTTGACCCACACATTAACTCCTCAACATGTCATTTTTAACAAGTTAAAATAAGAAGCTTACACATGTGATATAAGAAGCTTTTTTTTTAGTGATGATCATTTTAAAATATGGAGAAAATAAAGGTATAAAGTTTTTTTTCTTCAAATACTGAATAAATGATCATCTGCACTGTCCTGTACTGAGATGACACACGATGACAGCCAGTCAAGAGAGCGTCTGTGACAGGATATGAGTGCTCCATGTTTCACTGCCACGTGTCAGATGTTGATGTCACACACTGTGAGATACACACCACCCGCCGGGTCTCATGTCACCGTGACTCATGAATGAAATGCATCCATTCATGTGAACAACATGGAGCTTATATGAGCCTACAAAGTTGTCATCATCAGTGCACAGTTTCTCCATCTGTGTCCAGCTGTGTGTGTGTTTGTGTTACAGAAAGGTTACAACTTGACTTCTACTGTATTTTTTCACACACAAATAGACAAAAAGGCAATTTTGAGATAATGAAAGAAGTGCATGAGGACAAACTTGCAAATAAATTAATTTGTGACTTTAGTAGGGAGTTGATGATTTTCAACAAGACTCTAAAGCAGCTTTGCTTAACTCACAGTTTAAAAAAAATGCTTTTGAGGACAAGTGCTTCAGGGCCTTTCAACCAACTTTCTTCTGATTGGCTCCCAATTTATATGTTCTCAATGATGTCACAAAGAGCCAGAAGTAAGGCTTGCAGGATCACTTGTACATTTGCTGGCCTGATTATTTGAAACTTTTGACCATGTTTAACTTACATGACTGAAAAAAGGAATAATAAATACCCTTTATAAAACGGCTACTATGAAGCAGTCCATAGGAGATCTGCTTTCTGTTAAAGTCTAGGAAATGTACAAATTGCATACATGTCAAGCAGACAGACATAATAGGGAAGAAGCAAAAATATTCTTTCAGACCATCAAAGGCTGTTAGTTCAAAAAAGGCAGATGTCCGAAGAGACACGCTTTCATAAAAGTTCACGCAGATGTCTGCTGGTTCTGTCTGAAAAACTAGTAAAAATGATCCAGCGAGCAGCCTAACTAAAGTAAAAGAAAAAGGCTGCGTCTTCTCATTTTCTCCACTCCACTGACGATGTTAGATATCCAGAGAATAACACAGTTTCTAAGCTGGACGCCAGAGCTCCACAGTAGCAGCAAAAGTATGACGGCATCTGGCATGGCGGAGCAGGGAGTTGGTCTGTTTTTTGGGGTTTTGGAAAGTGTGTGGAATCTCAGCAGGGAACAGAAATCCAAAGCATCACCAAGGGTGCGGTCGCAACCACAGAACTGGAAAAGAGCAAAAAGGTCATTCCTTCTGAAAGGAGACTTGTCTCTCTGGTACAGTAACGACTGCACGCGTTCTGGTTTTTATGTGTGTGATGAGGGCAAGTGTGTTAACAGTTCTTTGCTTTTATTTTGCTCTCTGCTTTTATTTTTAATTGTTTGTGATTCATAATTTATCAGACAGCCGATTAGATTAATTGATTTTGCCCACTGATAGCCTTGTTGTCACATTTATTACAAGCTTGAGGTCTGCTCAGGTGGAGGAATGTTTGTGCAGGTGAGCTTCCAGAGGAAGCCACTTATAAACAAAACAGAATAGGGAAGAGGAAAATTTACAAGCGTAAAGGTGACACCCCCAACTTGTAAAAACACAATTTAGAGGCTGACATGAATGCATAACATGGCCTTTCTATCTGTTCTGTTTCTGCTTTGCTGGAATCTCTAGCTCGGGCGTGCTTTGCCACAAATCCTCCAGAAATGTGTGATCTTAACTGCAGTGGATGGGATGTGTTACAGTGGGGACCGATGTGCTGAAAGCAGCACATTCACCCAGGCTGGATTTTGGGTTGGAGCGCATTCATTTAATTGATGCATTCAAGCTGAAAAGCCACAATGAGTCACAGCTCCTAATACAGTACTCCTTTTACTGCTTAAAGACCTTTGCAGTATATCAAGTAAAGTAATCAAAGGTATGCTCTGTTTCAGACCTATCTGCTGTCTGAATCTGCTCTCCTTTTGTCTTCTCCTTAGTGATATCCTGAACGGTTCAGCGGTGTGTGTTTACCGAATGGAAGATGTGGTTCGAGCCTTCAAAGGGAACTTCCTGCATAAGGAGGGGCCTCAGTATAAATGGGCAGAATTTACAGGCAAGGTGCCCTATCCACGGCCAGGAACAGTAAGTTCATACTCAAAACTGGTAGATACCACCGCTATCTCTCCAGGTGACTTTTTTTTACCAAGGTAACATATTCGCAATAATATGCTGTCTTTGATGGAGGGTCATTTAATTCTGCAAAATTGTGCTTAATTTCCATATAAGAATGCTCAAAATGAAAGACTGGAAACATTATGATCTCAGTCTCTGTCTCTCTCTCTTTCTTTGTCAGTGTCCGAGCAGTACATATGGAAGCTATAGCTCGACCAGAGAATATCCCGACGACGTCATTTTCTTCAGCAGAACTCATCCGCTGCTCCAGGTTTGGCTGATATTTCACTTTATTAAATTAAGCCAGTTTAGCTTAATTAGATTGCCGCATTTTACAGCAGGTCAAGCCGTTTTTTCCTCTCTATTTCTGTCTAAATTCTGAAGTGAACATAGGAAATTAAATTAGCAGTCCTTGCCAACAGGGCACCGCTTCATCACAGGGAATATGAAACCTTTGCTGTATTAATGATGAATAGCAAGACTGGCTGAACAAATTTATTAGTCAAAGATTTCACATTTAATGTGATGCATTCTTGTTTTTTTTTTTTATAGGAAAATGTCCTGCCGCTAGGAGAGCGACCCCTCCTGGTCAGGGTGGGTGTTCATTACAAGTTCACCAAACTGCTGGTGGACAGAGTGGAGGCTGTCGATGGCACCTACGACGTCCTGTTCATCGGTACAGGTAGGTCATGTGATGTTGAAGGTTGTGTTTCTGGCATTTTAAAGTGTTTTTTCATAATTAAATATGGTGAATGATTTATTTATTTATTTATTTATTTTTGTCTTTAGACTCAGGACTTGTTATGAAAGCAATCCATCTGCACAGGGAGCACGGCCAGAGTCAGGAGATCACTCTGGAGCAGATGCAGGTGTTTCAGGTACTGCAAGCTTTTTCTGCGAGGAAAACCAGGTTGAAACCTTAAAAAACTCAGATTTGTTAAGAGCTGGTCTATTTTGCAGTAAAGCTCATTATCTACAGATTTTTTTTATGCATTTTATGCGTTTCTTGCGGCGTCCATTCATTCCTCCTCCATTAAAAAAAATTCAATTACCTCTCAAAACTAGATCCAAATGTACATTATTGTCACAACATAATGCAGCACAGACTTTTCAAATTAGCCTGCGCGACAACAGTGCATGCAGACACAGTGTGACGAATTCCATATCTGTCCATGCCATATGGAAATGAATGGAAATGCATGCATTTCTCTGAACAGTAAGAAAACGCATGCGTGCAAAGACACCATTCTGCTCTGGTTAATGCAAAGATAATTATGCACATACTATACCACTAAAGTACTGCGTATATTTAAATGCAATGCACTAAATGCCTTTATTTAACCCCATAATGCCTAGTGTATCATATTTGATGCATGAGTTCTTTTAGACTTCTACATCTTAAAAATCTGTTGTGCAATTTATTTAAGCAATGAGCTGAACAAAAAAATTTCCAGATGTAACAAATATGATACAAATGAAAACTAGTTTATGCATATTAATATTAAAAAACATTTTTAAATCAGAAGGTTCAATAAATGCTCCATTTTTTCAATTATCTCATGTTTCAGGATTTAAAGGGTTAAAGCTTGTCACTCTACCAAGACCAAGTTACTGCAGCTGGACATAGTTACCAAAAAAGAGAAGATCACAGTTCACAAAATCCACATTTTGGTCTAGAATGAACTCTGCTTTGGGTTCAAAAAGCAAAATGAAGGAAAAAAACTTTGGGTTCAACCTGAATGCTGTGGTTGAGATATCTGTGGTCAGACCTGACTGTGTTTTTCCTGCTCTGTATTCTAAAGTATGTGCTTTGTAAAACCCTATCTATCTATCTATCTGTTATCTTTGCTTCAGTATAAACCTGGTGTGTTTCTCAGTTTTCCTTTCCCGTCTCCTTCACAGCACAAATCACCGGTGACAGCCATGGCACTCTCAAAGAAAAAGGTAACAGACGAGACTCGCTTTCAAACTTCCAAACTGCCGCACTCACACACGGTAACATCGCACTTCTCACTCGTCTCTCCACCTTGCGTCTCCAAGGACGGCTTCATCACCAGTTGCCATGGTTACCTCACCTCAGTCAGAGCAATAATGAAGAGATGCTCACACACAAATGCACCTTGCATTATTAAAACAGTTTGGCATGAGGGGGGAAAAAAGAAAACGAAACCGCAGCTCGCGCACACACATGAATATTATAAAAAGCAAGCATCGCCACATTTCTCTGTTTTCCACCCCGCATGCAAACACACACTCTCTGTGGCCACTGACATTGTTACAGCTTGAGTTGGATTTGTGACTCACAGAGTGGAGATGAATCTGCTTTTTTTTCTGGTGACTGTCAAAGTGTCCGTGTTGCAGGGGAGTGAACTTGATGCCCCTTTGTTTTTCTCTTCTGGCTCTCCCACGTTGTCTCTGCTTTCCCCCCTCCATCGTTGTTTTCTCCTCCATCTCTATTTCAATCTTTCACCCACCCCCTCTCCTCTAGCAGTGGTTGTTTGTGGGCTCCAAGGAGGGTGTGTCTCAGCTGGCCCTTTACCAGTGTGAGCTGTACGGTCAGGCCTGCGCTGAGTGCTGCCTGGCCAGGGACCCCTATTGCACCTGGGACGGACATGCTTGCAGCCCCTATATGCCGACCGTGCGCAGGTAGGGAGGACATACCAGCTCTATCCAGCTCCAGACAGCACTGATAACATTACAGCAGATTGAGTTTCCCCCTTACGACTTGAACTTATTTTATTATGAAAAGAACCAATGTGGAATCAATCTTCCCAAATTTGATTTAAACCACATTTGTTGATAGTCAGAAACATGGTTCAAGTTACACCTAAGCTCAGATTTTTCTGATTAGATTTTAGGCATTTTTTCCACATGATTAATATTTTGTTTCTTTACTAAGTATCACAACTGGCCATAATTTCTATGATTAGGTTGTTTATGATGACATCCTGACTTTTGCCCCAGTGAGCAAATTGATTCTGCCAAGGAGGTCATGGTTTTGCATGTGTGTCGTTCTGTCTTTAAACACGATAGCTCGAAAAGGTTTGAATGAATTCTGAGTATAGAGTGAGTTCATGTCAATAGATTGATCTGAAGGTCAAATTAACAATGCTATATGGAGCTATTTAAAACTATGTTTCTTACTGGCATTGTTTGTGTTGACAGCATATAGGCATGATAAGTGTGACCCAAAAATGCGTGACCTTTCCCCTAGTGCTGCTCTCACTTGCTATCCGTTCTGTCTAACATAAGCTTGTGGTTTCTGCTTGTCCGCAGGAGGAATGCTCGTCATTTAGGAGAGGATGAGGATCCACTGACTCAGTGTGTCAGACAGGGAGGTGAGCAGCTTCCATTGTTTCCATTCAGGGTCTTTGCTTTACCTGTTGAACTATGCTCAGGCCCCATTATGGAGCACTACCAGTGCCTCAGTAAGGTTTCAGAGGGCTAAAGCCTGTTCCAGCTGAGACTGGCGAGAGGCAGGCTATATCTTGGACAGGTCGCCAGGCCATCGCATATGTAAAATATCTTTAACCCGTTCCACCTTTTCTCTCTTTAATTTAGCCGGGCTGCAGGTGGAGGCAGAACAGAGGGTGATGATGGTGGCAGAGGGTAACAGCACCTACCTGGAGTGTTTGCCTAGATCCAGACATGCTGCAGTGACCTGGTACAAACAGGCTGGAGAGAACAGCGCTGAACTAAACCAGGTGCAGTCACACGTTTTACACTTTTGCTTTCATTTATGTTCCAAATCCCTTTTACAGCCATAAATTTCCTCTCCAAAAATCTCTCGTCAGGTGGTAACTGGTGACCAGCTGGTGGTGATCGAGCGGGGCGTCCTGATTCGTCAAGCCGAGCTGTCTCACGGCGGGGTCTACCACTGCCAGGTGGAGGAGCACGGCTACCACTGGACTGCGGTCACCGTGCGCCTCGCTGTTTGGAGCCCCTCTGCCAATCGCCTCCTGGCTTCCTGGTCGGGCTCGTCCTATCAGAGCGCCGGAACCCAGCCGTGGTACGAGAACGTGATGGCGCTGATTCACCCCGGAAACCTCGGCCAGCACTGCAAGGCTCTGGGATACCGCCCTCCGCGCAACCACCATCGCCATGGTGACACAAAGGCGGAGCCACACAAGGAGAAAGAGAGGCACAAGCATGGCGGGGGAAGAGGAGGAGGAGGAGGCGGCGGAGGAAGAGCAGCGGGGAGGAAGAGCAGGAGCAAGCCGCAGCAGAGGGCGCCGAGGAGTGCTTGAACGCGTGCCCGAGCGGGAGGGCAGATTTTCAGTGGCTTCAACAACCACACAAACACGCAAACACACACTCACAAATGCACACATGTACACATACACAGTTAACTTATACACTGAGACACACACATACTGTATGTACAGAGACTACTTCATGCGCATGCACTTATCTACAAACAAACATGGCGTCCTTTCATTATAGAGACAAACAAGCTAAGCTACACACGAGTGACTGAAGTATGTACAGGATCTGGACAGCAAGGACTGTTTCACTGGGACAAATGACTGTATGAATGAAAAGGCTTAGGTTGCATCGCATGTTGAATGAAGGATAAACGGCATGCCCAAATCCCTAAGTTTGACTGACTCTGAGTCATGACAAGGACATTTGAATGGATTCTTTGGATTTGGACGCTCTACAGAGAGAGAGAGAGAGAGAGAAAAATAAAAACAAAAATCTGAGTCTCGTTCCAGAAGTCGATTTTAAGCATTTGGAAAAATCATCCGTCTGTCCTGAAAAGGACCATACTTGCGGTTTTGCATGTTTTTGCCCATTAATTAGGAATCACAGCTATCCCTCAAAACAGAGCAGATGTTTTTTAGATTGATTTCCTACCTTCCAGGCAAAAAACTGCTTTCTATTTATTTTGTCATGTGGAAAGAGAGACATTTTTTTTCAAAGTCATGTTCTTGAAGTTGAAGAAGTACTTTTTTCCCAAGTACTTTGCAAAACAATTGTTGCGCTTCAATTTCAAGGACACTCTTTCCCCCGGCATAGAGGAATTAATTTTCAAACTGCTTCTTTGTTGTTGGAAAGAGAACAGAAGTTGACAGAAGGGCAAATATGTATTTGCTGAAAGACTGTCAAATACCATTCAAATGTCATTGGAACCCAATGAAACAGCACAAAAAAGACTGTTCTCTGTAGTGAAGAGTTTGTTCATCTTAAAACTTAGGATGTACAGCAGTGATACATAATGAAAAGGGCTAAAACATCCAAAACAAGCTGTTAGCGATCAAGGTAACAGTTTAACTCTGCAGAAACTTTGATTATTTTTATTTTGAGCAGCAGCAAATAGCACTGATGAGTTTTAATTTTCTTCACTTAATGGATATATAACATATAATCCTTCAGGCGGTTTCCCTGCAGTAAGGGCTTTGTTGGTTTCTTTAGATAGGTGGGGTCTGACCACGAGATGACTGACTGCGACCATGGAGATGAAAGGCAGAGAAAAAGCATGGCGACGGCTTTGATGAGGTTACAGATCAGTTTTCCCAGGACATTAGTGCTCTGTGTTGCAGCCGTGCAGAGCTGCTACAGGAGATGTTTCCATTATGTTCTCCTCAGTGTTTGCTTCTGCAATGCTGGCTCGGTTAAGACTCACGGGCATAAGCTGCCATTGGTTTTGTGCCACGACACAGAGAGCGGTTTGGGTTAGGTGTGGGAACAAAGTGAACAAAAGAAGGAAAAAAAATGCTCCGTGCTGTTTAAAGTGTTGGTTGAGTGTATCTGGAGTCCCACATGTGGACGTTGTACAAATTTAGGAAAAAGGTGCAGACACGTCTGAACACCAACTCCAACAGAAACTCCGCTTTGATATTCAGAACTGAGTGTCGTCCGCTGGTCTAAAGTAGGGCGCTTTCAAGCTTTCTATCTATTCAACATCTATTAGGTTATCGTTTAAGAAGTTGAGAGTGAATTTTAAAAGATTTTCATTACAACATGAACAAGAGGTTCAAACTGTAAACCGAACGAGAAGAAAACTGTACAGAAATGCATGTTTCTCAACCTGTTGGTGAATTTCAGTGGATTAGACTAACACAGAAAAGTGGAGCACATTATTGCAGGTTCTGCAGCCCCAGCTGGTAATGACATCTGACTGTAAATTATGAAGCAGGCCCAGCGGATCATAAAGACGCCTTTATTATACCAAGCTGGAACTGGAGAAAGTGCTAAACAGGACTGGCGTCAAATGGACTCTGGCCAGCGGGATTTGAGTGACTGTGTGAGGCAGTAAATTGTGATTTGTTCTTAAAATGTTAAACGAACACAGCTACTTCCATCTCTATTTAACTTCCTTCTTTGTGCTATTTATTATTTTAATCTGGTGTGAGACTACTTCTTTGAGGAGTTGTGATACTTTTTTTGACATGAGTGTCTTTGTTGTTCTGTCTTTGTACGTATGTCTGATGTCCGATTGTTACCAGTTGATGTACCTTCCCACATTCACCAGTGGAAGTGTTTTTATTTTCGTTTTTAAAATCTTGCCCATCGTATTGGCATCTAAAGCAAGCGCTGCTTCAGTCTGAGGCAGCGGGAACTAAATGTGCATTTAAAATATGATATTTTTTCTGCTTGTCTTCTCGTTGTTGATGTTTCCCAGAACACTGGATGCAGACTAAAAGTTCCAACATCAAGCCTGAGCTCAACAGTACTGCTGTTGTGTGTGGATCACATGGCACGAGTTCCAGTTAAATCATAGAGAGAGAAAGGTGTAGCTAAAGGACAGAGGGAAAACTTACTAAATTAAAACTTAATCGAATTTTATATGCTATACTGGAAGAACGAGCATTTACATGCATGGTTAAGCCCAATAATAACAGCCTCAAAGTTTTCCCTGATTTAATATCATCCAGCAGTGGTGATGCTGAGCACACATTACTGACGGTAATATATACCATGCTGGGTCCTGCTGGATCCCAGTCTCTTTGCTCTTATAGCTGTATGCTTCGTCTCTCTCTATGTGCTTAAGGATCTGTGTGTCTTTTTGTGTATTTGACATTAATGGGATCAGATTTAGAGTAGCTGACAGAAAGTTCAGGGGCTGTGCCACTAAATCTTCCAAACGTGGAACTCTGCAATACATTCGAGATATTTTTTGATGCTATAAGAAGAATAAACCAGAACAACACAAAGCACAGAGAGCCCACAGATAATTAATATGGGTTTGGCTTCTTGGTGTCTTGGCTCTTTGCTTCTTGGCTCGGGCCACATGAAAGAAGTCACAGCACTGAACTAATTCTGAGTTTCGTTTATAAGGGAGCGTGTGACACTGAGCAGCTGTCCAAGTGTCACGCAGCCAATTCTTAAAAATGAAAGTGTGTGTGAGAGAGTGTAACCCTGCAGCTGTAATCTAAAATGAAATCAGGATTTGGCCTGTTGTTAAGCTGCTGTTTAGAGTCGTTTAGAGTCAAATAGCTTACTGGTAAAGTATTTTGATCGGTCACACAGCTGGTTTTCCAGCAGATTCCTGCGCCCATGAAAATTTGAAATATGTCGCTGGGCTTTTACTGTTTATGTCCAGAGCTGGCAAATAATCATCATAACAGGACTAAAGCTTTGATTAATTCAATTTCAATTTAGTTTTAGCTAAAGTGCCAAATCAGCATAACAATCGCCTCAAGGCGCTCTATAATTTAATGTAACGACTCAATAATATTAGAGAGTAAATCTCAACAGTGGGACAATCCTCTGTGAGCAAGCACCTGGTGACAGTGGGAAGGAAAAACTCTTTTAACAGGAAGAAACCTCTGACAGAACCAGGCTCAGGCAGTGGCGACCGGTTGGGGGAGTTAGGGAAGGAAGACAGCATAAAAGTCACGCTGTAGAAGAAGGCCAGAGATTGTAGCTTTCTCATCACATAATATTGTATCATTTATCAGTTAGCATACTGCCACTGAAGCTGCTGAATGCTAACACCACAATCACTTATGTATTCTATCACAGATTTAAAGCTAATTAATGGATAATTAGCCATTGTTGTGCACGCCTGTTGTTAAAAAAAAACATGCAGGATATCTGCCCATATTTTACGACAAATGGCTATCCATTACTGCAAAAGAAACTATGATAGAATCGCAAATCACAATACATAACAGCATTTAATAGAGCTGAGCAATAGAGCCATAATCAGGTCAAATGAAGCAAGTGTCACTAGCTAGTTTAGCTTAGCATAAAGGTTAAAAAATAGTGGCAATGCAGCTAGCCTCTCAAACTACAATGTGTTAAATGGACATTTTACCCCAGAGACTCATGCAGATGGTAAATATAGGCTTGAATTCTGCTCAGTAAGAAAACACACCCTCAGTCTAACAAAGCAAAGCTTTCAACTCTATTTTTCTTGCTGATTTCGACTGCTCTCCGGGTTTGTTTGAATTACTATTCAAGAGATCCAGAAACATTAAAAAGATAAACCTAACTGTGCTTGTAATGACCCTGCCTTGTGGATATTGTGTGTATATATATATGAATGTGTAACGTGTATATTTTATGTCGAATCCCATCTCTGCTGAAAGTTCTCTGCAGAACTCAGAGACATTTTTATGGAGGACCATCTTAAACATTTAATGCTTTTCCTGTAAGATGAGGTGCAGAGCTGCTGCTCGTTCGTTACAATGGCCTCACTCTGTTATGCTGTATTTACATCTGAGTGCCAACATTCGTCTCTTGTGATTTTCCAGAACGACTTCTCTGCAGACAGAATGAAACTGTCATCAGTGGATCTCCTCTCATGTGCAGAGACTTTGTTTTTCTTTTTGTAAATATGTATAAAGGTCTGCTTTCAAATGAGCTTGTGTCTTGTGGTTTAGCGTGCCTATACAAAAAATATCCATATTCTGAGCTACACACCGATCCAACACGGGCACCTTTGCACTTTCTTTTTCAGCGTTTTTTTAATCTGGTGGTTTTGTTTTACAAAGTTTGCAATATAAAGCTTTTACTTGTAAATTATATAGTTTGCAAGGGTCAATTATAAGTAATGGAAAATCATCTAAACCCTGTCCTAAACCCCAGGGCTTTTCAGCCTTTTTAGGACACGTGTCCTTTAGAAGCGTATGGGCAGATTTGGACACTGAGCAGTGCATAGTTGTATTACAGGCATTCATTACAGCTATGCTATTTTTCATGCATTCTGTCCATCACCGGTTTCACTCCAAAACAGTAACATACCGTTCAATACCAAATCACCATCTGTCTCTGCCAAAGCGACCACATACACTAGTTTCTCATCAAATGATAAACAACTGGTATGCTGAGTAATCTGATTGGCGAGAGATGCGTTCCAGTCATGCTCAACATCCTTGACTTTGCTTGTTTCTGCTGTTTGGAAAACTTCTGATAACAGAGAGGTCAAGAACTCTTTACTGGTTAAAAAAAAGTCTAGGAAAAATAGAGAACCATGCATTTATATGAAGTTAGTCTATTGTAATCCTGTGTTTTGTTAAGAAATAAACATTCTCTTTCCAGGGTTTTTACAAACCTCTACTGGATGACAAAGTTGTGATTCCATAATTATATTTCATTTGGTTTCTTATTAGGCTATACATTAAAGGCAAAAGGTATCATCTGGCTAGCATCAGCGATTACAGTCTTTTCGAACACATTGTGTCAATTTACTCACATCATGCTATAAAACAAAACAAAAAAAAAACCCTATGAAGGACTCTGTGAAGTGGAACTTTTAGAAAACACTTTTTGTTTTGGCATGTGAGCAGCTGAAACTCACTCTGATATGACTTCATCTTCTAACAAAACATTTAGACAAAAGTTTTTATGTTCTTGTGTGGCCTTTCAAACACTGCATGTTTAAAGCAGAGGAAACACCGAGAGCAAAGTTAAGATTCTTTTTATCAACCTAGCTACGCACAGAATATCAGTTTGGCTCTCTTTTATGTTTCTGAACAACAAAAACTTTTTTTTTAAAAATTTGACATCTGTTAGTCAAAATTGTCTCAAGATTTTAACTTAATAGCTAAAGTTTTTTTTGTTTCAATTTTGAGTTAATTTTTCAGATGTTTTAGTTAGTAACTTAAAAATTTTAGGATAATAATCCCTCAATCTTTTTGCAATCTAGTCTTCAGACCTGCTGCAAGGTCTTTGGTTGGTTGGTTCCCAGCAATGACTGTTTTCTGCAGTCATTAGTTCCCAGCAGGACAAATGCTCAAAATTTCACAAATTTTGACTTACCCAGTGAAATACCTCAAGATCTAGAAGATAAAGTGTCATTCTTTTTGTTAAAGACATATAACATATGACCCGGAATGACCTCCGACATTTCTTTGTCGTGGCAAAATTAGTGCTTTGTATACCACTTAAAAACTTAAACGTTCAGTGACAGTGGCTGAAAAGGTTAGCATGCTTATGCACAAACATAAGTTGCTGATGATGGAAAACACTGATCAATAACTGTCAGCATGTCTTATCAGTGTGAGCATATCAGCATGCTGTCAGTAGAATTTAGCTCAGAGTGCCATATTAGAGTTTCACATGGCTGATAAGGAATTTGTGAAGCTTTACTAAACACATGCAGAGTGTGCACAGTGCACCACAGTGAACAACCAGCAGAGGAAATGCATGATTCTCATGTACAGTTAATATAGAATCCCCAATTAGCCTAACTGTATGAGGATCTCTTGCAGATGTGCAAACGGCATCTAGAAAGACCCCAGACTGGATTTGAATGGGGGGCTTTCTTGCCGTGAGGCGACAGTGCTAACCACCACACGCAAATTAGACTCCCTGTGTGACCGATGTGGTGACAAGACATGTGGTGACATAAATGGCTTTGCATTTATTGGTATTAGCTGTTTCCTCCAAGAGCTCAATAAAAACAGCATGCTTGGGAAATGTACCAAAAACTAGTGCATGCTTAAAAAAAAAAAAAAAGTCTCAGAAGGGGAAACTTTAGAATTTGCCACACAGAATGACTCATCTACTCGTCTGGCTTTCCCCCCAATTGGTTGGTGACCAGAAAGACGTCTTTTCACCATTTCGCTCATAAAAGAGTCTTTTAGGTGTAATAAGGGGGTTGTGCACTTCACCACAGTATCCCATTCAGTGACGTTCTCATGCTGAATAAAATTGTCTGCTCAGGCTTAAGATTGAATTTTCCAGCTAACTGCCACCGATGGTTTTCTGGAGTGACTTCACTGGAGCTCTAAAGACATCACGGTTGTTGGAAACGCAGACATTATCACAGATGCCTCTGTTTGATTATGTCTTCTACTTTGTCTTGCACTTAGTTGATCCACTTTCCAAAATGCTCTGAAGCTGCCTCCCAAAGACCACAATTTCTCTCCTATGTAACAGCTGTACTTAAATATGTCCATGTTTGTGATGGGCTTGTAAGCACCCTTGTAGGATCCCTGGCCCTATAGCGCCTCACTAAAAGCTAGTCATATTTTAATTCAGTTCTCATTTTGTCCTAAACCTGACCGGCTTCGACTAGTTTGTTGGCGTCTCAATAACAGCAAGTTGAAGGTAAAGTGAACAACAAGGGAAAATGTAACTAACCTGTGGAAGAAACGAAACACAAAACGGGGTCTCTGTGTTCACAGTTCAGCGGTAAATGCCAGCCACATCTCACCTGTGTGCTTCACAATGAGTGTTATAACCTTATACTCACCTGCCACTTCATTAGTTACACCTTGCCAGTAATGGGTTGAACCTCCTTTTGTCTTCAGAGCTGTATCATTTCTTCATGGCTCAGATCCAACACAGTGCACAACACAGCTCCGCCATGTGCTTTATACTCTGGTGACTGTGGAGGATGTTAAAATGCAGAGAATTTATTGTTATCTTCACTGACTGTGGTCATAAAAGGATGGACATGGTCAGCAACAATACTCAGACAGGCTGTGCCATTTAAACTCTGCTCAGGTAACTAAGAAACTATCCCCCACACACCTCTAACCTATATCACGGATACAAGGTAGGACTGATTAAAGCTTTCATGCTGTTTCTGAAATTAAGACTCATCATATGTGGGAACATTTTTTCAGTCTCCTATTGCCCAAGTTTTGTAAGCATGTGCAAACTGTAGCCCCAGTTTCCTGTTCTTAGCTGACAGAGTGGCACCCACTGCTGCTGTAGCTCATCTTTTTGAAGGTTTGATGTGTTGTGCATTCAGAGATGTTCTTCTGCATTCCTTGGTCATAATGTGTGAGCTTTGTGCCTTCCTATCAGCTCAAAGCAGTCTGGACATTCTCTTCTGACCCCTGTTATCAACAAGGCATTTTCAGCCAGAGAACAGATATTCTCTTTTTCTCTGGAAACCCTCGAGATGGTCATTTGAGAAAGTCTCTACATCTCTACAAGTTGCAGCAATGTGATTGGCTGATTAGACATTAAAACGCAGTTTAACAGGTGTACCTAATGAAGTGTTCATGGCAAGTGTATTAACCATCCAGCCATGTTTGTTGTTAACAGTTTACCAAGTTTTATAAGCACCATTTGCTTCTTGATAACCAGATGTTTGCATTGGTTTGCAAATTAATTATTAAACTGCTAACCAATTTACTGTTGTAAACTGTGAAAATGTTTAATTAACTATGAATTCATGAATTTAATTATTTGCATAGTCAAATCACAAAAACAGTCACTTCAAGGCACTTTATATTATAAGGTAAAGACCCTACAATAATACAGAGAAAACGCCAACAATCAGATGAACTCCCAGGGGCAAACACATGGCAACAGTTGGAAGGAAAAACCAGTTGGGGGCGATGGGTGGATATATAATTTTCATCTACAGTTTTAAAGTGTTACCCTGTTAAAGTTTATGTTTAAACTGAACAAAACTAGATAAATTCAGCTGCAGTTTTGGTTGCCGTGAGCAGAAATTGCCTCACATGAAGAAGAGCAGATTTAATTCAAGTCATCTGAAGAGCACAGTTATCTTGCCCCTTGAGTATGGATGTAATTAATATCTGTGACTTGTGGGATAATGATTTACAGGCTTTTACTTTCATTTGTGCAACATGCAGTCTCCAGCTTTCATTATGCAAAAACCACATGTGTGTGAAGCCATGTGCCTTCAATTTGCTTTTTTTATTCCTCGTTTTCCTAAACGGTGCCTTTCTTGTGGCAGTTCCTAATATGCTAAAATAGCTTCTCTGGCATTAATAGCTTTAAAAAAAAGAAACACAAAACCTGGAAACAGTCAAAGTGACTACAAAGTGCTCTACTGGGAAATCCTTGAATATTGGCTTATTTCTGAAGTCTTTTAGTCTTTAGGTAAATTCCACAGGCTTTGATGTTTGTCACATCAGGAGAGGAACAAAATTGGATAAAACAGCTGAATCTTCACCAAGAGACAGGACGCAGCTGGCCTGGATGGATGGCTTAGATTAGAAATTATACGAGATCCTCAGATGTGGTGATTGTGTGGTTTTGACTCCTCTCTCCTCCTCTGCAGCAGTGTTTGTCATTTCTGACCACATTTAAAGATTTAAGAAGCCACAGACACTGTCCTGACTTCCAGTGTAGGCAACCAGGCAAAACTGGGGGCCCTTTGCTTTGTACTTATCCTCAGTTACTAATTTTATTTCACCATCCGCTAAAATTATGTCCAATATTGTTCAAAAAAACAAACAAACCAATGTTTGTTTTTTTAAACTGAGGCTTTCGTAAAATAGTGTTTCTGAAACTAATTAGAGCAAACGCAGTGGTGCAAATTTTTCCATGATTGCCTATTTACACTAGATTTGGAGATATGTAACTGAAGAGAAGTACAAAGCCAAACCATGCTGACACTTGGCTTATGTGGCATGAACATTACAATACATATTGCACCTTCAAGGTAACCAACATTTCAGTTTTTGTTGCTATTGTTCAGTTTATTTTAGTGGACTTGCTTCTTGCTTAGTTGCTAAAGCTCCACAACACTGGGGTGGCTTGGTCATAGGCCATAACTACAGATAAAAGAGGGTCCACCTCAATCTGTATTTGGCAGAGGAAAATCACCAACAGGTAGCTTGTAGTCGGGGAAGTTTCTTTGCAGACTGGAGACCTGCGGTGTTTGTCTCCATCTGTTGGGGTAAATAGAGAAATGCAGGATTATCATGTGGATAAACGGTTTAGTGAGTTTCAGCACATATAGGAACGAAATGATGCTGATAAACTGATAAACATATGAACACTCAGAACACAACCGCTTTTCTTTAAAGCAGGGGTGCCAGAATCTGCCTGACAAAGACATTTGTGGTGCATTTGTACATATGTGGAAAATGTGTTGCTGTATTTTGATACATTTTACAGCTTGTCCTGCTGATAAAGACATCTCTCACTGCCATTCATACTAAACCAAAGTAACTAAGTAACAGATTAAATAGAGACAAAAGTACAAAGAAGTAACAGAACCTTTATGTTTTATAACAGGATAGTCTGAGACATTTTTTAATGAAATTTTACAAATTATTTTTCACATTTAAACCCCAAAAGTCGTGCTGACAGATATATTTTTATTTATTTATATATATGTTTATTTGTTTAATGATGCCTTTTGCAGGCCGGAACATTTTTTTCGGAACTTGATGCGGAAGGATATTTTCATCGGACTCGGTTGTTGGTTACATCTGTCAGGATAGAAACTCCTCAGGTGAGTGTTTTTATCGTCTAACGGAGCTCTGTAGCGCTGCTGTATGAGCCTGTTTGTAGGTAACTGCGAAGGTTAGCACTAAATGTACGTTTTGATGTAGCCGTGTCAAACAATAAAAGCCAGCTGTGAGTGTTCTGGGAGTTGGAGGCCTGGACTGCTAATGTTAGCCGCGCTGCGCTAACGTCATTTAACTGCACTGGCAGCTGAAAGGGAGCTAGCAAGGCGACTCTGACAGCACTACGACAACTTCCTCAGCGCTGGCAGACAGTTATGCTTGTCAGGGTTTTTTTCTTAGTTCCTCTTTGTTTGTCACACCGTAGTTTTCGGGCGTTGCTGTCTTAAAATCTGGAAATGTAAGCTAATATGAACACTAAGGTAGCTTAGTATTGAGCTAAACCATTTAGTATGACGCCATTTCAGTCTTTATGGAAAATTGTTATGATCCATAAGTGTGTCAGCTAACACCGACGTGTTTAAATCTTTGGAAAATTCTCACAGCAGTCCCCTTCTTCTCACAGTCTAATTGTTTCCATTGTCTTGTACGTCATATGAGAAGTCAGGAGACCAAGCACATTATTCACTTATTCTGCTTTTGAAGAGGAGTCAGTGAATTCAGTCGATGTACTCCTCTCCTGTTGTCTGTGGTTGTGCCTTTAGAGATTTCTCTGTGCAGCAGTAACGTAAGTCTCCTTACTCACATTAAGCATTTCTCATTGTGTTTCTACGCACTGCTGTTGTTTCTACACATACTTCAATTTCTCATTGTGTTGATGCATTTTTCATTTGACTCTGATTCATCAAAACCAGTTTTTAACACTTTTGGCAGTCAGATCTTCAGATCTCTCACTTACCTTAATGCTGTCTGGTATAGATTTAGTGTTTTAATCTCAGTTTTAAAGCTTTTTCAACTATAAAGGGAAGAGCAAGGCCAGTTACACACACAGCAATAGTCGCCCTACAATATTCATTGGTCACAGATAGGAAGTTATCGACTGACTTTGCTTGGTTTGACGTGAAAAACTTTTGATTGTTTTAGTCTTTTGCACAGTTCAGTCAGTGTTATGAGAAATGCCTTAACTGTTTTGAGAACTGCTTTAGGAGTGGTGAGAACGATGTTCCTGATGCATCGAAGTGATCAAGACAAACCATAAACAGCTGCCATTGTTCGGCTACATGGCAAAATGTAGTTACTATATTCTTACTTACATTTGATAATGTGCAGTTGTGGTCAGAAATCACAAAGCAATTAACATTTTTACACCCAATTCTCGATTTTTCTATTTTGAAGTTATTAAAGATGTTTGTTGTGGAATCATTCCACTCTGGTAAAAGACCAGTTCAAGGAGATCATTAAAAGCCCAAAATTAATGTGACGTTCATGTCCATTATGATTGTATGCAAACTTTTGTTTGCTGTGACTTTCTGTTGCATCCCATGCGCTCAAAAATCTAGAAAATTCCCTTTACTGCCGTATATGTAAATAATCCATTGGATAGAATTCATAGATTCTACCCACATCATCAGGCCCTATTGATGGATATTTGACCCCCTGACTCGTGTTTCTCAAGTAAGATCTGGCCAAACCATTGAATACTCAATACTGTAGCAAAAGATGGCATGGAATGCTTGGTCAGACTCTTGACTTTGTTTACTAATTTTCTGACCAAACATTTTCTAATTTAGGTGAGGAATCCTTTCTAATGTACTGATGATTAAGGAAGGATAAGGGGATGAGATGTGTTGATGTTTTTAAAAAACGGTTTGTATAAAAAATGTTATTTTGGTATGTGGGAAAACCCTTTTAGCTCATGGTAAAACCAGTTAATTTAATTATAGATTTAAAAGGTAGAGTCACTTCCAGGTTTCCAGTAATGTTCTTTCTTTGTAATCAGCAGGCGGAGGGATGAGTCTCTCCCCTGTGATTGGCACAGAAGTGCCAGAAACGGCAAACGGGGTAGCGACACCTGTTGCACTGGAGAACGGCCCTCAAGCTCCGGTCTCAGTGAAATGTTCAAGTAGAATACCAGGTACCGGGGAGGCATCTGTGGATGAGTCCCACATGCACACAGAAAACCATGCTGATGCTAATATGGAAACTAGAGTTCACCATGGGAAAGGCCACTTGGACACAGAGATGGACATGAATGAGAGAACCTCTAGCTTATCATTACAGAGCCCTGAGGAGGCAAACCCCTCCCTCCCCACAGTGACAGGCACAGGAGAAACAGAACTAGGATCCAAAGACAAAGACATTCCTGATGAAGCCTCTAAGACTGTGGACCCTGCTGATGCAGTTCTTCTGTGGGACTCAGCATTGCACAGGCAGTCCAAAGACTCGTTTCAGCAAGGACACCCAGTCACCACAGACAGGCAGCAGACAGAAGCAGAGACTGCAGATGGAGGCTCCAACAGCCAAGAGGAGGATGTAGATGGAGAGACAGAGAAACAGGATGTGGAGGAGGATGAGAAGAATGAAAACAAGTTGGAGAATCAGCGCACCGGAAGGAGAACAAAGGTGGAAGTGAGTGGAGTGCAGGATTATTGTTCTGACATTTCAGGTTTATTAGATTGTGTGTACCAAAGAGAGCAGAGGGTAAAGGAGGAAGAGAGAATGATGTCAGCAGATGTAATGAGAACTAAAGCCAGCGCAAATAAATGTAGCTGAGTCATCAGAACATGACCTCTTTCAGACAAATTTCAGTAGGATTAAAATAAAGTGCAGCGTGCTGACTATCAATGATTGACAAGATGATTGTCCTTATTTTAGAGTGAATAAACCTAAAATTGAGAAAAGAAGCCGTCTATCAAAGAAAAGCGTGGCCACTGTAAACGACAGGAGATATGTGTAGCTCCACATGGTTCAGTAAATTTTCTCTACTTTTTTTTATTTTTTTATTTGTTCTCCAAAATTTCCAGTCTTCACAACGCTACTCATCTTCAGCCCCTGGTCCGAGTACCTCCACCTCTTCTTCTCCTCCACCTCCTCTTCTTTCTTCAGATGATACCCCTTGCCCTCCTCACATCATGGCCCAGGTCTGGGTTCGCAATGTGCGGGGAATGCAGGACAGCAAGAGCCTGGATGAAATTAGTCAAGCGTGTGGAGGTAGATGTGCATCTTCCCGTGGTCTGGCTTTTTCTTCGTGTCTTTTCTAAACTGAGAAATGTATAAAATCTTTTTCTGTAAAGCACCAGAGTGAAGTAAAAAGAAGTGGAATTTGTGACATTGTTTAGCTTTTCTTCCACGTTGAACTGTGTTACTGACTGTCGACAGTGTTTTGTAACCACAAGTCGTTGATATTGGTTGCAGGTGGTTCAGGGGCTCGAGGAGGGGGCAGAAGTGGCCAGTCAGAGGGCCGAAGGGCCACCATCTCCTCGGCTTTGGAACTAGAGGGTACAGTCAGTCACGATGGAGACCTGACTAACTTCATCACAAAAAACCTCGAGCAGAAGATCAAAATGAGCTCCAAGCCTAGTCTGGACTGCAGTGACTGTGAGTAAAGAGTCAGAGGAATAATTGACATTATTCAAACACATTTTTTCCCCTTTTTTTGTAAATTATGAAAACATTTTGTATTTCTGTATTAGTTTTTTATTCTAAGTGCAAACAGAAGAAACATGCATACTGTATGTGTGGAGTGCATACAGTTTGTGCTGGTGTAGAGGACATGTAGATAGAGCTCTTTCATGACTGCTTGTACTCCCCCGCTGACCATTTCAACAGGTTATTGGTATTTGTATAGCTGGTGGGACTGAAATGCAGTGACAGTTGTCTTTAAGATTTACAGCCTGCTCCTCCTTGCAGAGGCAAACACGCCCAGTCAGCGACTAGTCATCATTAATGCATAGCTTAGACCATAATAAGTAAATTGGAATTGAGGTACTAATTTAAGCAAATTAATTGCCATGATTGGTTATCCTATTATGAACCGGCTTACATGAATCCCTTAATGGCCTGTGGGGTCATTCAATGTCAGTTGATCAAATGCATACAATCTGATCTTTGCAACTCAGATTTGCTTGAGAAAAGAATTCCACAGTAAAGACAGATGTGGTGATAGATGTATGAGTGTGGACTCTAAGCTGTATAGTTTACAGCTCTGTGCGTGGGCTACATTCAGACCTACAGAGACAAGTTAACATATGATGATTGCTTGATTTCACTAAAATATTTGGCTGTTAGATCTCTGATAGTAGATTTTACCTCAGGCAAACAAAGGCAGGTGCAACAGATTTATGTAACAAGAATAACTGTCAGACAAATTCCATTTTATCTTTTTTTTTTTTTTTTACAGGTTTTACTGGTTTGAGGCATTGCTCATGTTGAGGTTGCTGGGTCACAGCTCTGAGTAGTTTTAGCTTTGGTGACTTTTCCTTTCTTAGCTACTTTATAATGCCCATGTTCAGCTGGGTGTGGTTGATATAAGTGTCTGGTTAGGTTTGATCCCCCCCCCCTTTACAGTTTACTTTAGCAAACTTTGTGTCTTCACTCACAGTGAAGAGCTTCCATGCTCCACAACATGGTAGCATATGTCTGTCAATGTGCGCAGGACTATTCGTGTGCGTCGCTGTGCATGTGTTGCCCATGCATAAACCAGACCGGCTCATGCATGGGACATTCCCGAGTCTCACCAGCTGGCACTCGTCAGAGCAGAGAAGGCTGAAAATCATCCTTTTCTGGTCCCTGGCCCATCGATCGGCACATTTCTAATAAATGTATAATTTTTCCTCCGAGCGTGCAGTAGCTGAAGTTGACTGGTTCGCTGTTATCATACAATGTTAATGTGGTACAAGCTAAGCAATTCATGTAGTCGCTATTTTTTTTAGTTATTTATTTTACTTTCTGTCTCAATAGATTGAGTGAAAAATCATGTGACTGACTCAAGGAAGGATGATGTGTTCATTCAGTTAGGAAGTGCGCCATATATACAGATCGTTACAGTTGAAGAGTAGTTAAGTGTTGAAACAACACTTTAAAAAATATAACAGTCAAAATTGAAAGTTTTCAGTTCTGAGACAGAAATTGTTCATCATATTCAGTTACCACAGAAATATTTTGCATTTGCTGCAGCAAATGATGAAATACAGCAAAGCTAAAAACGTGAATAATGCCAGTGATGGTGTCAACATGAAGCAACAAGCCATTCTAACATGTAGATACTCTACACTGTGTGTGAACACTATCAGGTTTAGCCTGTCTTAGTGATTCTCTTACATGCTCAGGAAATGTTTCTGCATGAAGCTTTATGCTCATATCATTGAGAACAGTGTGGGAAATCTCTAAAAGTTACACTTTTGGTTAGTGAAACCCTCCACCGGTGCTTGTTTCCCTTCAGAGTCCTCTCTGCATAAGATTTTATAAGCGTAATAATTAAAAGGTGATTTTGTTCTTCCCCTCTCCTCATCTTCCCATTTTCCTGTGTGATTAAATTAGCCTAAGTCTGAGCTGTGGGGAGACGATGGAGACCCAACCCCAGGAGGAAAAGTTTTGTTTCTTTTTCCTCAAAATGCCACACGTGTGCCGCTGTCTCAGAAATTAAATCTTCTCTGTAGGTTCAGCAGGTCGCCCAAGCAGAGCTTGTGCATTAGCAGCCATCCGTCTTGTCAGATTTTGCTGGAGTAAGACACAGAACCCCTGCCCTTCACTCAGAAACCCTCCTGGATGAGAGTGTCAGCTAAACTGGCCTCTCAATTTAAACACAGGGCCACAGTCAATATGTCCTCTGTGGCAGCTCATTCTCTCTACCTGCTGATTCAATTAAGATTGATGACGCACAGACCTTGTTTAGACTGAGGGGATTTGTTAAAGGTCCTGCCACAGCCCGACAGAAACTTTTCAGAGGTTGAAACTGTTTTTGTTTTTAAATTCCAATTTATTGACTGGGGTTTGTTTAATCCAAGGTTTAATTACTCATGGCACTCTTGGCTAAGTGTATAATTTGTTTCAATTTCTGAGAAACAGTCTTTTTAAAAAAAACTACCAAATACGAATGTTTCATTTTATTCAGTGTTTCTTTTTTTTTTTCCTTCTTCACTGTAGTTATAGTTTAATTTTGCACCCTGACTAGAATTTGGTTCACTGCATTTCAGCCAGAAGGCATATGCTTATCTCCTCCACCAGTGTCCATAACTTTACACTTTATAGATAATTCTGCTAATGGGTTATCTAAAATAGTATATTCTATATTAGCTATATTAGCTATTCTATATTGTATATCTAATTTATGATGACTCTCTCTAGCGGACTGTTCGGGTCCTATTTACCGAAGTCGAGGGTTGACACGGCGACCAGCGGATATACCACCCATTGATCCCACCGTCCTTCTGGACCTTCAGAGACACACCCAGGAAGTGGCACACAGTGTGGAGGTGATGATGCGGAGCCTCAATGGAACCATCCAAAATGTGAGTGTTAGTAGTCAGAAGTGTAACACGTACACGTCATTGCAGTCTGTGTATTACGTAGTAGTTTAAGGTGTGTATGGGTGTCACAGATGTCAGCTGAGAACAGCATTGCCTGGTGATGAGTCTCGATTTCTGCTTTGGATTTAGACGGTAGGGTCAGAATTTGGCATAAACAACATGAAAGCTTCCTGCCTTCCATCAACACCTCAGATCACAAGTTCACTGTAGTCACCAGATATCAATCCAAAGAGCATCTTTCACATCATGGATGAGCAGCCAACAAACCTGCAGCGACTTTGTGATGCTTTTATGTTGACATGAATGTTCCCAGCACCTTGTTGAATCTATGCCATTAAGAGTTAAGGCAAAAAGGGGTCTAACCCTGTAAAAGCACTGCTGAGGGTATATGTAGATATATTACAGGGTCCTCATGTTTTACGTTACTATTTTATTTCTCCCCTTTTGTTTTTGTGCTATTCTTTAATCTCTCTCTTAACCCGCTCTTTTATGCAGATGACAGCTCTGAGTGTGGGATATATCCAGACCTACAGAGACTCCGTGGACAGCCTGGGAGAGTCTGTAGATATGAGTATAAAGGTGAAATGTAGTTTGTGTTTTTGTGTCTGTTCCTTTCACATAACCTGACAAGTAAAGATTGCTGTTTGCTGGGTCCACCAGAGCAAGCAACCTTTAATACTATTAGCTAAATAATAGTGATAGCCCAGATCATGTCATTTTGCTGGATTTTCCTTGGACACGAGTTGCATTTATGGGTTGGATGTTGTATTGTAGTCGCTACATGATAGGTCACTTTACAGAAATATGATTTAACAGAAGGCATTCCTAACTTGTGAACCTGAAAAAAAAAAACTGTTAATGAGGAAAAACCTTAAATCAGGACCACAGTGGGCAACCCCCTCACATTATTTTTGTTAAGTACAAATTATTCCTTTTCTGATAAATTCTGTCGTCCATGTTTTTGCCTCCACAGGGCATGTATACACTAATGGCTCGCTGCGAGGAGTTGGATCGTTCCATGCAGCCCATACACAACCTGGCTACGCAGATACGCGATATCAAACGCACCCTTGACACTCTAGAGGCAATTTGCAAGTAACACCATGAACAAACATCCCAGATGCAAAGGTCAAGCATCAGGCGCATGTGTGCAACCAACCCACCCATGTGCAGGTAGCACACACACACATACTGCAGCGAAGACACCCGTGGAGTCTGGGAACTGTTGCTGCTCGGCATGTTGGATTATCGGCACTCCTAGTTCCTCTGGACTGGCTTACACGTTCCTCATGTTTGTGTTGTGAGATCTCAGATGAACTGTGCTTATTTCGCTCTTCAGGCCAAGCTTTTTCCCTTTCACAACATTTACGCTATCCAAGTTGTCAAGAAACAAAATCTCACAAATTAACCAGTTTTAGAGACACTTGTACCTTGGACACATGCACATGGACAGATCCTTAAAGAAGGTGGGATAAATGGGGTCTTTTTTTTTTCTTTTTTTACTTCACCGTTTAAAAGGAGTGAGTTGGTCTCCGTCCAGCCTGCTTGGTTCAGATTGCACTAACCTCTGTTCCCCACATGGAGGTGATGTTTCGTTCTCCGTCTCTCTGCCACTGGAGAGGCAATAAAAACTGCTCAGCAGGCGGTGACTTTTGCACAGGAACAGAAAGTCTATTTTTTAATCTTATGCAACAAGGATC
This sequence comes from Oreochromis aureus, assembly GCF_013358895.1. Taxonomy (NCBI): domain Eukaryota; kingdom Metazoa; phylum Chordata; class Actinopteri; order Cichliformes; family Cichlidae; genus Oreochromis; species Oreochromis aureus. Next base: position 25,985,913 of record NC_052961.1, on the reverse strand, counting down.
AGATTCTTTCACTGCAAGCTAAATTACAGTTGTGTCATGTCTGTTTGTCCTTACGTGTTTTGTGTGTTTTCAGTTTCCTCAGCATGCGTGCTTGTTCAAAAACATTGAAACTTTGTGTCACTGGGAACCAGTACAGTCCGTACTCTGTCAGTGCAGTCCAAGATGATGTTGAGTACATAACTGGAAACATATGTTGTGCAGCCTTTGCAGTGGCTTTAAATATTTCATATAAGATTAACAGCTTCAGGTATTTAATTTCCTTTGACTTTTAGATGCCATTTATAGGGCTGGATAGTGACGTTGATCTCCTGATTTTAATTCTTCATTATTCAGCTGCATCAGAGCTTGAGAACCTAAATTCTTACATCCTATAAAACTGTAAAACTAAGTAAAGTGCATCTGATAGGCTAAATTGTAAAACACAATCAAGGGGCAGCATTATTGTGCGTAAATTAAAAATAGAAGCATTCTAACTTTGAGCACACGCAGGGCTGAATGTCTGATCTCATTCTCGTTAGCACCGTTTGTGCAGAGACGGCATCAGCCTGATATCTGAAGACAGCTGGCTAGCTTACATTAGCAACCCAAGAGACTGACTGGATTAAGTAAAATTCATGACTTACATTCTTCCATAACTTGTAGCCAGAGATAACATCTCATCTTGTCATCAAACACAAACCAAGGGCTCAGATCAGTGTGCAGTCTTCTTTTTTTCAGTCTGTCCCCCTCATGATTATAGTCGTGACTCAATGTGGCTGTGATTTTATAAAACAAGATTCATGTGCACATTGTGACAACTCGATTTCCAAGGTTTAAACACTTTACACTCTATGCAGCTCTGACTGAAACCACTTAGAAAAATTAACCACTGCAGCCCAACCAAACTGAGACTAACGAGAAAAAACAAAAAGCGAAGATTGATTTCCAGTGAAATCTGAAGCTGTTGAAAGTCTTTTTATTTCCAGGCGAGTAACTACGAAAACACTGCTCAGTGTCATTAATTGTATCGTGTTTGGTTAGGTTCCTGTACACTCAATTTAAAGAAATGATTTATGCATTAGAATAGCTCCATTCAAAAACACATTTTAAATCCATTAAACTTCTCTTGAAGAATGATTGTGGGGGCTTTGCCAGCTATGGACTTAAATCAGCTGCTGAACGTGGTGAATGACTAAAGTTGGAGGTTTTGTAGCTTTCTGTTTTACTTTTGCATTTAATAAATGTGTTTGAAACCTGGAAAATCAAATGCTAAAAATGAATTTTGGATTCACAGTTCTGGCTTTTGATTGCATCGAAGGGTCGGAGAGAAATTACTCAGACAGCAGATAAACTGTTGTGCAACTTTTTATAATGTCAGCATAGGAACAGTGGACACAGTGTTACAAGAAAAAAGAGCTACGGCCTGTGGATGTGAGCTAAGGTGGTTTACTTAAGCATTTATTAATTTACCGAACGATGAAGCCAGCATCGCCTGGCTGTTGTTCCCAGCCTTTCTTAAATTAATGAAAAGTCTGCTGTAATTGCACTTGTAGGATTAATCTAGATCAGAGTATGTGTTCAAGATCTTCATTCTAAGAGTGAACCTTATTATAGATGTCATTTGGAATGAGGAGTCTTGTTTTGGTTGTCTTACACTGGACTCTGCATACATTTCTGTTGGTAGTGCTTCAAGATTGATCTAAACCAAATACTGAAGTCATTTTTAATCTAAAATGTTGCCTGAGCAATACTGTAAGCAAGGTAAGTATACATTTTAATCTTGAACATCATATTGAAGCTTAATTCAGCCATTAAATCACTTTTAAACATCTTTACGAAGTGTCATATGTGGATGTGGAACTCGGAGCAGTGCATTAACTCTGCAAAACGTGCCCCTCTATGCCGCTCTGCACTTGTTTTCATCAGTGCGGTAAAGATCAAGCCAAAAAATACATTCAATTGGTTATGATGGCTGTTTGTGTAAAACTGCTCTTTGGTTTCTTACGTCCCTCGAACCTTGTTGGAAAGGGTTTTAGCCAGGAAATGTTATTAAAATTTCAAGGTTTATAGTAAAGTTAATATTCATCCAGGTTCCCTAAGTTATATTGACGTATACCAGTACATGTGTGTAAAGATGTAAATGCTGTTTTGTAGGGGAGTATAAAAAAAAATGTTACTGGAAGACTTGATAGATATTTGAGGCAAGAGAGACATAGAGCTGTGATGTAAGAGAGGAAATGTCATTTTCTTGTTTTGTTTTTTAAATTCTGTCTTACAATCAGAGGCACCTGTGTACATATGATCTCTTTCTGTAACTAAAATGATTTAGATACCCTTTGTCTTGACTGTATATTTTATTGAAAAATAAATTTACAGAACCTGCAAAAAACCCCAAACATTTGGAGCTTCTTTTTTTTTTTTTTTAACAGAACACCACCTCCAGTATTCTGTTACTGTCCTGTTTAAAACAGTCCTGTGACTAAAAATGCATCTTTACTGCTGCAAGAGGACTTAGGAGTGTAAGTAGCAGTCATGTGCTGCTAAGAAAACACACATGGTCACGAATAAGCATGATATAATGAGGAAGAGGAAAGACATCAGCAGTAATCTTAAAGAAGCAATTGTTGCTGCTTATCAGTCTGTGAAGGGTTAAAAAGCCACTTGCCATGTTCTGACTCAGACTCTACAGGCCTCAGTTAACATGTTAATGTTAAAGTTCATGACTAAAAAAGACCAATCAGACTTGAGGAACAATGTCCTTTGGACAGACCAGATCGAAGTGGACATGTTTGGCTATAATACACAGCACCACGTTTGGTGAAATCCAACCACAGCATACCGATACCTACTGCCAAGCACAGTGGTGGAGGGGTGGTGATTTGGGCTTGTCTTGCAGTCCACCATGAAATCGTCTGTATACCAAAGTATTCTAGAGTCAAATGTCAGAATTGGGTCATGCACGGACAATGATCTGAAGCACAGCAACAAACGTGAAAGAAATACTGAAAAAAACAAAACAAAACCCGGCCATCCATTGATGAGAGCGTTGCAGATTTCGAAATGCTTTAGCAGGACCTTGAGAGAGCTGTGCATAAAACCAAACCATTGGTGAACTGAAGCGAGGTTGTATTGAAGAGTGGGACAAAATTCCTCTATGTGAGAGTCATGCAGAAAACGATTACTGTAGACTATCTAAAGATTACAAGCTCTTGGATCATCAAGTGTACTTCGGTTTCACAGGACAGCACAGAGTCTTTCTCACAAGACTGTGTATGAATTTGCAGCTTGTCTGGAGTACTGCGTTTACTGCTTTCTTTGTAAACCATGAAAATGTGGCGTTGAGCCCAGATTTGAAATGCAGTGACCCTGAATGTGAAATGGCAAACCAGAATTGTGCCTTCACTCATTTTATTCTTTACAACTGAGCTTTTCCTACAGTGATGGTTTCCCAGTGTGGAGGGGTGTAGTTCCTGCAGAACTCAGGCAGAGGAGGCCAGAGCACTCAGAAAATATGTGCTGCATCTCAGCAGTATTAACATTTATGATATGTAAAGCTTAAGTGAGTTTTGTGTGTGTGTGTGTGTGTGTGTTAATATGGTAAATATGTAGCCCAAGGATGATACACATTCATTGTGTAGGAAATTTGCATTTAAATTCTTCATGTGAAGCTTTAAATAAACTCCCTGTTAAAAGCAGATTCAAAGTTGAGCTTCCCAAAATAAGAAAAGAACGTGACATTTCACTTACCCGGACCATGATTCAGGGATGTGAATAGTTTTGGTTTTATTGCCCAGGCTTCTGCTCTTACCCTTACCATGGATCATCTACACTCGTAACTAACAGCAGCCTTCGTTACATGCATATGAAATCAGTCACTGACATTTTTGCTTGTGTGTTTTCTTCTGTTCTTTTATTTCATGATAAAATAAAACATTTCTTTTTGAACCGCCCCTTTAACCTGACGCATTTCTTGAAATACAAGGGGAGCCAGAGTATTTGGGGCCTTCTCTGGCCATACACACATGCACAGACAAACCTCAAAGCAGTTTTACTACTTACAAACGTTACCAGTGCGTAGCGAGGTTGGATGACTTTCTGGCTTATTAGTCATTTCTCCTTTCTCTTTAAATCCAACCAGTCAGTGTAACCTGAATCTGTTGGTACAACCAGTGGTAGGTCTTCACCCTCAACTCTGGTCATAGTTTGTTCTTTTCTTAATGATGCACCATTCAGATCACACACTTGGTTAATCATCTGCACCTGACAGGGTTTGGATGTTTTGCTCAAGGGCACTTCAGAAGGGCTCACACATGTGGTTTTGGTGCAGTCCTCCAAGAGGAAGGCTGTTCAGTTCAAAATTTAAGGTTCCAGGTTTAGGCTTCCAAGCACCAGCAACAGCAAAACGGTGATGTTTGGGGCACTCGGGGGATTGGTACCCTTATCTGTCGATGCTTCCAGTGAAGGTGCTGGAATTCCAGTACCAGCTGTGCTACTCCCACTAAATTCTGTCACAGAGGCACGTTTTGTTGTGGCAGTTGTTGTAGTCTCTGTTGCACCTCCAGCGTTTGCTTCCAGTGTTCCTCCAAGAGACACTCCATCTTTGGGAGACTGCAGGTCTAAGACATCCTGGTCTTCTGTCTTATACCACTGGCACTGGAAGTCTTTCTTCCAGATTTCAGCTGGATCCGGTTCAGCTGTCTTAGTGTCTGTGTCCGGCAGATCCGTGGCTTTTGCTGCCTCCACCTGAGACTGATGGCAGAAAATTATGTTATCAGTAACAAACACTACTGTATTTACTCTCACAGGAAATATTGCAGTTTATTGGAGTATTAGTCTAAAGTTTTCTGCACTTTAAGAACTACTCAATAGATCAGACAATTGATTTGAAGGCATTTCCAAGTCTCGACCTTTTACTTGATAGCTTTTGACTGAAACTGTCAATATGAGACAAACAAAGAAGAGCTAACAAATATTTAAGCAATGACCAAATCAACGATTTGCTACATTTTTAAAAAGAAGCCCATGCCCATGCCAGCTCAGCTTAAAAATCATGAAGCCAACTGAAAAAGATGATGCCAGAATTACTTCCCAGGTTAAGCAAGACTCCTTCACAATACCTAATGAAGGAAGGGACACTCTTGAGGAGGTAGATACATCATTGTGAAGGCCCACTCAAGAGACACCTTCCCGAATG